>NC_081405.1:238268099-238608099 GCF_030272615.1 Cryptomeria japonica
AATACCAGATTCTTTGATATATCAATAGCAACAAAATTATCACAGTGAATAACTATTGATGCATCACAATCTACCTTTATATCCTTCAACATTTGCTTCATCCATAAAATTTGTGTACCAGTTAGTAGCAACAACAACATACTCAGCTTCAACAATAGATAAAGAAGTACATGGCTGTTTCTTGCTGATCCATGAAACTAACTTATTTCCAAGAAAGAAAGCTCCACCGGAAGTGATTTTCCAGTCATCAATATCTCTAGCCCAATCAACATCTGTATATGCACATAAAGTAAAATTATCATCCTTAGGGTACCACAAACCATATTCTGATGTACCTTGCAAGTATCTAAAAATCCTTTTCACCGCAATGTCAAGATTTTCTCTAGGATCACTCTAAAATCTTGAAACAATACAAACAACATTCATAATGTCAGGCCTAGTCTGAGTCAAATAAAGAAGACCTCCAATCATAGATTTGTATCTTGTAGGATTTACCGGTGCAGAAACATCTTTTTTTTGTCAATTTCTCACTTGTAACCATAGGAGCACTTACTGGTTTAGAATCTCCCATACCAAATTTCTTCAACAATTCCTTAGCATATTTAGTTTGACAGATTAAAATACCTTTGCTAGTTTGAGTAATCTACAAACCTAAGAAATTTTTTATCTCACCAATCATAGACATCTCAAATTCTTTCTCCATATTCTTATAAAATTCTATGCATAACTTATCTTCACCTCCAAAAATAATGTCATCAACAAATACTTCAATAATCAGTATTTCATTATCAGTGATCTTATAATATAAATTACTATCAGCACCACCCTTAGTAAAACCAAGCTTCAAAAGATATTTATCCAACCTTGCATACCAAGCTCTAGGTGCTTGTTTCAATCCATATAAATCTTTCCTTAACCTGCAAACCATATTTGTATCATCTGATAGTGAAAAACCACCAGGTTGCTCAATATAAACTTCCTCATCAAGATCACCATTCAAAAATGCACATTTAACATGCATTTGATAAACCTTGTAGTTTTTATAAGCAGCATATGCAATAAATAATCTTACAACTTCAATCCTAGCTATAGGTGGAAAAGTCTCTCCATAATCAATTCCTTCCTTCTAAGAATATCCTTTAAAAACCAATCTAGGCTTATTCCTTATAACTTGACCATCCTCATTCAATTTATTCCTAAAAGCCCATTTAGTTCCAATAACATTTTTATTTTTAGGCCGAGGAACCAAGGTCCATGTGTTATTTTTCTCAATCTAATCTAATTCTTCTTCCATAACTTTCAACCAATATTCATATTTACATGCCTCAATTACTGATATTGGTTCAACTTGTGAAATTAAACATACCTCATTAGTTGCTAGTCTTCTTCTTGTCATCACTCCATTGCTCTTATCCCCAATGATCTGATCTTCTAAACGATTCAATCTCACATACCTAGGAGTCTTTTGACTTTCTGTTCCTCTTCTCTGTTCTTCAATTACTGTAGAATTCTCTGGTACTACTGGAGTAACTAGTTCATCACTCTATTCTAGTAAAGGTGCTACCGGTTCAGATATAAACATTTTCACTATTGGTTCCTTCTCATAAAACTCTGATTTGACTTTTGTTCAACTCATCTACTTTGACATTAGCGCTCTCCATAATTCTCAACAATCTCTTGTTATAACATTTATATGCTTTTCTTTCATTAGAATAACCAAGAAATATGCCTTCATCACATCTAGGATCAAATTTCCCAATGATATCATCTCTCCTGATATAACATTTACTACCAAAAAATCTAAAATACTTAACTATAGGTGTATTTCCAAACCATAATTCATAAGGTGTCTTACCGGTTTCTCCTTTGATATGTACTCTATTGAATGTATAAACCACTATTCTCACTGCTTCTCTCCAGTAGATATGAGGTAGAAAAGATTCCATCATCATTGTTCTAGCAGCATCCAAGATAGTTTTGTTCTTCCTTTCCACAACTCCATTCTGCTAAGGTGTCCGGGGAGCAGAAAATTGCCTTCTTATACCATGCTTCTCACAAAAGTTATTAAACTCACTAGATGTGAATTCTCCACCATGATCTGACCTCAAACAGTTAATCTTCAATCCTGTTTCAGTTTCCACTTTAGCCTTAATATTTTAAACTTTTCAAATGCTTCAGATTTCTCTTTTAGAAAAGTAACCCACATCATTCTAGAATAATCATCAATGATTAGCATGAAATATCTATCACCTTGAAAACTTTTAACTCTAGCAGGGCCACACAAATCAGTATGAATAAGATCAAGAACATCATTTGATTTATCTTGTATACTCCTAAAAGAGGTTTTGACCTATTTACCCATTTGACATTCTTTACTAACCAGATTATAGGACTTCATAATCTTAGGTATATCCCTAAATGCAATCAAAATTCACATGAAATAGCCTTTTATGCCATAGCCAACTCTCACCAATCTGTGTAGTCAAAATGTCTTCTCATCGGAGTTCAAATGAAATATATTACCTTTTGTCTATGTATCGGTTGCAATCTCTAAACCAGATCTGTTAATGATTTTGCATTTTCCATCCTTGAACTGTAATTGAAATCCCTTATCTACCAATTGTCCTACACTCAAAAGATTATGCCTTAAACCCTTCAATAGAATAAACATTGTCAGTATTGTTCTTACCATCCAATGATATAGTTACTTTTCCTTTAATCATACATGCTTTATCATCTCCAAATATAACTAGACCACCATCAAATTCTTGCAAAGATAGAAACTTCCCTTTATCTCTAGTCATATGATGTGAATAACCGTTGTCAATTACCCATTCATCCTTGTCTTTAATTTTAGCAACAAGTGCCTTCTCTTTAGGTGCCTTCTCTTTAGGTACATTCACTTCCAATGTCGGATCATCTTCTTTGATAGCCAGGATCACCCATTCCTTCCCATTGCCAGAACCACTAGCAGAGTCTTCTGCTAGTTCATCATCAAAATCAGTAATGCCTTCCTCATCCTCTATGTAGCATGATTTGTCTCTATTTTTATTGTACTTGTACTTGTTCTATTATCCAGGGTTAGGCTTTATTGATATTCTATCTCTTTCTTCAAATCTTGAATTCCTTTTAGGACATCTAGATGCAAAATAACCATTCTTATTACATGCAAAACATTTAAAAGGTATTTTTCCTTGATACTTCTTATCGGTCCTTTAGGTACTCTTCTAGAAAATAGTGCTTCAAGTTTCTCAAACTCATCATCTTCTCTCTTCCTATCTTCTAATTCCTTTGCATACAAAGCTTTCCAGTCTTGCTTACTAGTTGTAGATGTAGATGCACAAAAAGCAGGTTCGGACTTCACAGCTCCAGAAAGTCCAAATTCTTCAAGCTCAAAAGCAGATAATTTCCCAACCAAAGTATATCTGTTGATAGATGTATTAGCCATTTTTATCAACTCATTAATAGTAGTAGCCTTCATTTTGTAAGTCAATGGTAGGGCTCTCAAGAGTTTAGAAACAATTTCATCTTCGCTCAAAGTTCCACCACAACAATGAATTCACATAACAATCTCATTTACCATTTCCATGAATGCAGTAATCCTTTCATCTTCTTCCATCTCCAGGTTTTCATATCTCACTTGGTAACCATCAAGTTTAGCAATCTTCACTGTAGGGTCACCTTCATTAAGAATGTCCAACTTATCCCATATAGCCGTTCCAGATGATTTGTCGGTTAATCCCATTATTTGTTGATCAAAAAGTGCACACAAGAGGGATTCTCTTGCTCTAAAATCATTCTCAAGATCCTTGTCCAGGTTTTCCGAAGGAGGATTTCTAGATAACAGATTATAAGGTGTGATACCATTCTGTGTGATCTCCCAAATCTCTGTGCCAAAACATCTCAGATGAGTCTCCATCCGAATCTTCCATACTATGTAGTTTGTTTCATCAAGCCTCAGAATATCCCTCCAAAAGATAGCTCTAGAAGAACTGGATGAACTTAAACTATTAGTTGACATAGGATCTTCCTCAAGTAGTTAAGCTTTCTGCAGAGAGGACCAAAGCTCTGATAGCAATTGTTAGACAGTTCAAATAACTTAAAGACAACTGAGAGGGGGAGGGGGGGTGAATCAGTTGTCACAGATTACTAGAACTATTAGCAATTTAAAACTTTAATACTAGAACCCAAAACATTAATACCAGAATAGCAGTTAAACCAATTAAGCATAAACAATAATCACAGAATAAAAACCATCCATATGAAACCAAGATTTATACGTGGAAAACCCGGTAAAGGGAAAAACCATGGTGGGAAGCCTACCCACAGTCAGATAATACTTATGTAGTAAGTATGTGAATTACAATTGAGGGGATTGCACTTGCAGGAAGGTCAACAACCTAGAGCGTATTTCTCATCAGAAAAGGAGCCTCAATGATTACATAGAAATCTAGACTACAATATGAAGAAGTGTTGAACTATAAAAGATAGCATCTCCTATGCCTGAGTACAGTTCCGGTTAAGCTCAATACCAGAGGACTAAATCCTCTTACGTAAACCCAATTCGATCTCCAAAGATCAACCAAATCCTCTACTTGAATGATATTACATTTTTCACACATTACATTCCTTGACCATGACTTGACACATAACCATGATGATCTACAATGAGATCTTACATCTATATATACAAACCCTTGACCATAAACAATTAGGTCAGCCAACAGATAATAAACCAATTACATAATTACAAACCATGTCGGCCTTAGACCAAACAAATAATATCCAACACATAAGACATCTTGAAAACACATCGGGAGGTCCAATTCACACATTACATTAAAGTCGGTTCATAACCTACATCAACCGGGACCCAGTATAGGTCCGCACGCTACAACAATGATCTCCATCCGCCAAGTCTCAAATATGATCACCAACAACATCCTGAAACTCCACAAGAAGTTGTACCAACACCACTTATGCAATTCATCAAAGATCTTCATCAAAAGCTCTGTCGGTGAAACCCTCACCAGATCTAGAAACTAAGCTTCTAAGCAAGAAGGATAGCATCCGATCACCAGACCAAAACCAATTGACTGAATATGAGCATGAGTATCATGAACAAGCCAATTCCATCACCAAAATATATCGGAGACTATCGAATCATGTCGGATCCAAAATAACTAGAATCCACTAAACCTACCAGGACCAGAAGGGTGTCGATAAAGCATCCAAACAACTAGTGTTGGCATCAATGACAAAATATAAATGCAAGACATAATCAATTCCACCAAATGGCTAACAATCTCTTCTTTTGCTTCTTTAGGTATTGTGGAAGTAGTCAACAAGGATGTGAAGACAACAATTTTATGTACATAAAAATGAAAAGTCTATAATACTATCAGTCTATGTAGGCATGCATAATCATTATAAGTTCTTTAAATTCTTGATTCAATCATATTCACATTCAATTACCTTTCCCTTTTTGATTGTGTTTCAAGAGTCTAGATTGCGCGACATCGCACTTGCACTAGATGTGTCCTACAAGAGTAAAATGAGATAAACATGTAAGCTAATATATAATTTAATTAATAACAATTTAAATAACAAGCATGTACACATTAACAAATATAAACAACTAGGTGCAATAATATATACCGTATAGCTATCAAGGCCAAATAATTGGCTATGAGGGTGCCATCATGGACCTGTGATAACTCCTCCTTAGACATCAACTGTTAAATATACCATTTATATAAACATTATTACTTAATACTATCTCTTATAAATATTCATTTAAAATACAACGCACTAGTAAATTACAAGTTAAGTCTTACGACTATATTGTCGTCTCATCTGGTGTATTAGCCATATAATGCATATCTTAATCAGATGTGTCCATGAGACAATCAACATGCTATCCAAGAGGACCATGAATACCTGATGGCACATAATGCAAGTATGAAACACACAAATATGTGAATGTGAGGAGGATGTGTCAGTGCCACCTGATCCACCGCTAGCATCACCCTCATGTGGTTGAGCTAGTGTCGTAGCTTGAGAAACCAAAAAGCTACTCAAAGAGTGAATAGAAGATATAGTCTATGACATTGCCTCAACAATAATATTTGGAGGTTATACTAGAGGTGGGTGATCAATGAGAGGAGGAGGAATATATGGGCCCTGTATTTATAGAATTGCCCTAGGTCTATCCTGGGGCATACCTCCTCCCATGATGTAGAAATGCCTGATGTAAAAGTAGATGACATGATGACCCAAAATAAATGCGACTTATAATTTCCTGATGAATTAGTTTGGCACATTGAGATTATTGTTGGGTGGTCTATCAAAAACCATCCACCAATGATCCCAAAAGTTATTTTAAATATCATCATTTTGACACCATTTGATGATTTAAAATTTTTTTTTTTTCACATATACGGATTGTTGGGTGTGAGGATTAACAAATAGGATGGAAATATCAGCTTTAAATATCCCTAGGTTCTTCACCTCGTCATAGGGTAAGCCATTTGCATATTTAACCCTCATGGCCTCTCTCCATAAAAGAATGACATTGCGTTCAGTGGTGACAGTTTCTACATTCATATTATTGCATTTAGTGCATCTAACATGGGGGATAGATGAGGGATTCTACTATAAACATTAGCAATACCCCTCAATTGGTTCAAATTTTGACCATATACTCTTGAATTGAGGGGGGTTTTGGTAACAGAGGGTTTGGTAGTTGTGGATTCTCATTGTTACCAACCATTTTACCTAATTGAAGTTAAAATTTTTGATTTAATTAAAAAAAAATTCAAACAATAGTGTATTTGAAATAAAAAACAAATTTAACTCAAAAAAATCAAAAAACAAATCAAAAAATTTGAATAAATGATTAAAAGACAAGGAAATAAAAAAAATTCATACTCGATGCTAACATTCAATGAAAATTTTCTCCACAATCAAATATCTGATTCCAACCAGATATCAAATTGCTAAATTCGCCAAACCCATGGATTAAAATGACCCACAGGTGGCCATAGTCAAGTATATAAACCTGAAGGATGTGGATGTTCGATAGGTATTGGATATCCGATACCTTTTTCTTTTTTCTTTTGAACAAACAATGCATAAAAATGGATATATAGACATAAATATTATATAATATATAATATAATATTAATATATTATATTATATATTATATGATATAACATAATATATTATATATTATAATATATAATATATAATATATAATATAATATACTATATATTATTTATATAGTATATAGTATATAATATATTATATTATACATGAATAATATATTATATAACATTATATAATATATAATTTTAATAATATCAGATATCTGATACATTTTGACTTTTTCCATGGTTGTATGTACAGACATCTAAGATAAGCAAAAGGTCATCATGGATTTCTTGCATTTTTGGGCAAGTGGAGAAGGCAATTTTTTGCATATCGCCACTTTTAGGCCCCTCATGATCTTGCACACACCCCTCTCCCCCACCCCCCCCTCTCTCTCTCTCCCTCCCTCTGTCTCTCCCTCTCCCTTTCCCCTTCTCTCTCTCACTCTCTCCCTCACTCTCCATCTCCATCTTCCTCTCCCTCTCCTTTTCCCCTTCTCTCCCTATCTCCCCCCTTCTCTCTCTCACTCTTCCTCTATGGAAAGATATTGAATATTGGATATTTATCCAATATTTGATCCCTTTCCATTTGGGTACCAACATTCAAATGTTTTGTGCATTCCAATGATCCCTACATTCTTTTTGTGGGCGACAAACACGGGTTTTCAGACATACAATGAAAAAATTCTACTTTTTTGAGATTCTTTTAGACAAATTTGTCATTAGCAATCATTTTTTAGCATCCTTGTGGAGGTATAATGGGGAGGAGTAGTCGTTGAAAGCATAAACGTAAAAGAAAGCTTTCAAATGAGCAAATTGAAGCATATAAACAAAGAGATAGAGAAAGTCATAGGAAGAGAAGATAAAGTATGTCAAATATTGGTGAAGCCTCTGAAAATGTTATTTCAAGTGAAGAGAAAATTGAATATGCAAATGTTGAGAAAGTTATTGAAAATGAAAATGTAGATATTAATATTGGAAATGTTGAACATGATATTCAAATTGGGAATGAAAATGTTAAAATTTATATTCATAATTTTCAACATGATATCGAATTTGGAAATGAAAATGTGGGAATTGACATTGAAGGTGAAAATGTTGGAGTTGACATTGAAGGTGGAAATGTTGAACCAAGTGAACATTATGTAACATCAAATTACATGAGAAAAGAAGACCCTCTTGTGGAAGAAAGACAAATTCCAAATTCAAGACCTTCAAGAACCCCAAAATTGTTACTTTAAATTCATGAGAATATTATAGACAATCTTGAAGGCAAGAGGTCAACACGAACCATTTGAATGTGGGCTACGCAACTTTTCAACCAATATTTTAGCAATAAGACATTGACCAAGTAATGTCAAATTTTTGTTCAATTTCTAAAGATGCAAAACATGAGACCTTTTCTATCCAAATTGAAGATTCATGTGGACAAGAAGATGGAGAAAAATTCTATTATTGTCAAAATAAAATTTAATGCTCTCAATTATATTGGAAATAATAGCAAGGAAAAAGATAAGAGAGCTACTCGAAGAGTGATTACAACCTCCTTAGTAAGTGATCATTTGAGAAAGACTTTCTTTATGTGACAAACTTGTCTTATTTGAACATAAATCGTAAAATATTGGATAGATCACTTGCAAGAAGAGAAAGAATTGAGGATCCTCTTCAAAATGATACATGGGCTTATGTGATATACACTGAAAAAATTCTACTTTTTTGAGATTCTTTTAGACAAATTTGTCATTAGCAATCATTTTTTAGCATCCTTGTGGAGGTATAATGGGGAGGAGTAGTCGTTGAAAGCATAAACTTAAAAGAAAACTTTCAAATGAGAAAATTGAAGCATATAGACAAAGAGATAGGGAAAGTCATAGGAAGATAAGATAAAGTATGTCAAATATTGGTGAAGCCTCTGCAAGTGTTATTTCAAGTGAAGAGAAAATTGAATATGCAAATGTTGAGAAAGTTATTGAAAATGAAAATGTAGATATTAATATTGGAAATGTTGAAATTTATATTCATAATTTTCAACATGATATTGAATTTGGAAATGAAAATGTGGGAATTGACATTGAAGGTAAAAATGTTGGAATAGGCATTGAAGGTGGAAATGTTGAACCAAGTGAACATTATTTAAAATTGAATTACATGATAAAAGAAGACCCTCTTGTGGAAGAAAGACAAATTCCAAATTCAAGACCTTCAAGAACCCCAAGATTGTTACTTTAAATTCATGAGAATTTTATAGACAATCTTGAAGGCAAGAGGTCAACACGAACCATTTGAATGTGGGCTACGCAACTTTTCAACCAGTATTTTAGAAATAAGACATTGACCAAGTAATGCCAAATTTTTGTTCAATTGCTAAAGATGCAAAACATGAGACCTTTTCTATCCAAATTGAAGATTCATGTGGACAAGAAGATGGAGAAAAATTCTATTATTGTCAAAATAAAATTTAATGCTCTCAATTATATTGGAAATAATAGCAAGGAAAAAAATAAGAGAGCTACTCAGAGAGTGATTACAACCTCCTTAGTAAGTGATCATTTGAGAAAGACTTTCTTTATGTGACAAACTTGTCTTATTTGAACATAAATCGTAAAATATTGGATAGATCACTTGCAAGAAGAGAAAGAGTTGAGGATCCTCTTCAAAATGATACATGGACTTATGTGACATACAATGAAAAAATTCTACTTTTTTGAGATTCTTTTAGACAAATTTTTCATTAGCAATCATTTTTTAGCATCCTTGTGGAGGTATAATGGGGAGGAGTAGTTGTTGAAAGTATAAACGTAAAAGAAAGCTTTCAAATGAGCAAATTGAAGCATATAGACAAAGAGATAGAGAAAGTCATAGGAAGAGAAGATAAAGTATGTCAAATATTGGTGAAGCCTCTGTAAATGTTATTTCAAGTGAAGAGAAAATTGAATATGCAAATGTTGAGAAATTTATTGAAAATGAAAATGTAGATATTAATATTGGAAATGTTGAACATGATATTCAAATTGGGAATGAAAATGTTGAAATTTATATTCATAATTTTCAACATGATATTGAATTTGCAAATAAAAATGTGGGAATTGACATTGAAGGTAAAAATGTTGGAATTGAGATTGAAGGTGGAAATTTTGAACCAAGTGAACATTATGTAAAATCGAATTACATGATAAAAGAAGACCCTCTTGTGGAAGAAAGACAAATTCCAAATTCAAGACCTTCAAGAACCCCAAAATTGTTACTTTAAATTCATGAGAATATTATAGACAATCTTGAAGGCAAGAGGTCAACACGAACCGTTTGATTGTGGGCTACAAAACTTTTCAACCAATATTTTAGCAATAAGACATTGACCGAGTAATGCCAAATTTTTGTTCAATTTCTAAAGATGCAAAACATGAGACCTTTGCTATCCAAATTGAAGATTCATGTGGAGAAGAAGATGGAGAAAAATTCTATTATTGTCAAAATAAAATTTAATGCTCTCAATTCTATTGAAAATAATATCAAGGAAAAAGATAAGAGAGATACTCGGAGAGTGATTGCAACCTCCTTAGTAAGTGATCATTTGAGAAAGACTTTCTTTATGTGACAAATTTGTCTTATTTTAACATAAATCATAAAATATTGGATAGAGCACTTGCAAGAAGAGAAATAATTGAGGATCCTCTTCAAAATGATACATGGGCTTAGGGTGAACTCACAATAATGGTTCCCACTTTTTTGCCACTTTTGACACTGAGATGAACATTTTTAAAATAATCTTCAACTTCTGAGAACTATAACTTTTAAACTATTAAGAATTTGAAGATGATGTAAATTAGTGATTTGTAGAATTTTGTCTGTAGATTATATATATATTTTTTTCACATACCTTCACAATAATATCCTTCCACCTGATCTATCAAATAACCAACGTCGCACCTTCATTCGCCAATCCTCTCGATATGTCATTTTAGCTGATATCCTATACCGGTGAGGTCTAGATGGCACTCTTCTTAGATGTTTAGAAAGCAACGAAGCTCAGATTGCGTTACGTGAAGTGCATGAAGGGACATGTGGTCCACATTCTAGTGGTCCTACATTGGCCAAGAAACTCATTAGGACTGGATATTACTGGCCCAATATGGAAAAAGACTCCTATCAGTTTGTCAAGAAATGTAAGCAATGTCAAATTCATGGAGACCTCATACATGCGCCAGCACAAGAACTACAACCACTTGCGTCTCCTTGGCCCTTTTGTCAGTGGAGACTCGATCTCATAGGCAAGATTCACCCTCCTTCTTCCAATGGTCATAAATTCATTATCACAACCACAGAGTATTTCACAAAGTGGATTGAAGCCGTGCCTCTCACACAAGTTACTGGAAAAAAGATTGCTACATTCATCCTTAACTATATCATATGCCGATATGGTATTCCTATTTCCATTATCACTGATAACGGGCGTCCCTTCAAAAATCAGGATGTTCGTGAACTCTGTGACCGCTTCCATATTTCCCATCGTTTCTCCACACCATATTACCCCCAAGGTAATGGCCAAGATGAAGCGTCTAATAAAACAATCCTTAAAATCCTCAAGAAGACAGTCGACGACGCTGGCCGTAATTGGCATATCCAACTCAATCCTGCACTTTGGGCCTACCGCACAAGTGTCCGGACACCTACATGAGCTACACCCTATTCACTTGTCTATGGCGCTAAAGCCATCTTGCCTATTGAGGTTGAGTTACCCTCTTTACGGGTCTCTTTGCAAAACATCATCACTGATGAAAATTACAGGGTCTCTCGCTTACAAGAACTAGAACTGCTGGATGAACGGAGAAAAACTGCTTTTAATCATCTCAAGGCTTACCGACAACGAATGAGTCGCAGCTACAATCACAAGGTAAAGCCTCGCACATTTGAGGTAGGTGACTTGGTTTTCAGATAAAATCCTAAAAATCAGCAAGACAGAGAGAAGAAGGGCAAGTTCGAACCAAATTGGCTTGGTCCTTACATCATCACAGCAGTATACAAATCTGGTGCATATCAGCTCTCAACTACAGAAGGTGAACCTTTGGAGGATCCTATCAACAACATGCACCTTCGCAGGTTCTACACATAGCTCTTCGGAGTATCCTAATTCAAAAATACAAAAAAAATAAAAAAAATTCAAAAATACAAAAAAAATCAAAAAAATTCAAAAATAACAAAAAAATAAAAAAAATTCAAAAATACAAAAAAATCAAAAAATCGAAAAAAGTAAAGAGAAATAATTTCGTCCAACGGTGAAAACCACTTCGGTGGCCCCCTGGGCAAGTACCATGGTGAAAACTGGGTCACCAGTGCCATGCGTAGAGACATTGCTCCTCCCTCCTTCAGGATTCCATTTCATCCTTCACTTTGCACACACTCACAACCTATTCATTCATAATAAACTTACCCATTCCCATCATGGCTTGTTATTGATCTACCCAAGATTGGTTAGCCATTCATAATAAACCTCCCTTTCCATCCATAATAAATTAGATCCTATCTGTGGCTAAGGCAATTCCTATGTCTAGTGATGGGTGTGGAACTAAGAACATCACATGTTTCGAGGAGTACAGTTTCTTCCAGCTTCCGTTAGTCTGTCTGCACACAATCCGCAATAAAGCAACATTTGCATCACAGACCCGCAATAAAGTTTCATCTTCTCCACAATAAAGTATCAGTTTCATGGATTCAGTTAGTTTCAGATGAGAGATAACAACAACAATGAGCTTCAACAAAATCAAATCTTTCAACAGACTCAGACAACATATGGTTCAGTGCTATCTATCCTTTTTGTGAAAGTAAACATTGTGACCACAATCAAATAAGACTTATACAAGTGACAAGAGACACTAAACTTGAGGACTACAGTGGATGTTGGTGTCAAGTCTTGGTTTTCTTTTGATTTTATCTTTTGGTGACATGTCTTTTAGCTTTTCCGGGATGTCTCTGACTAGAGATTCTATCTCCAGGATGTCTTTGACTAGAAAGGCGAGGATGGGGTATCGTCACCTATTTGTATTTGTTGTCTGTGGATTGTCTCTTAGTAATGCTATGACTTGTCCAAGGATATGAGGACACTGTGAGTCTAGTGTGAACTGGTGCATTCCTTGTTTGTGACTGTCTTATCTCCATGCAAACAAGTACAATGACTTTTTGGGTCGAACATATGCCTTGATTGTCATAACCTACTTGCCATAATAAAGCTCAATGATGATAATGCACAAGAAGATTTTTCACTTTCATATCTTCTGTCTTCCATCCCCCTTTCTTGATTGACTTCCATCATCCTTCTCGAGTCTGCGTAGCCTGCTATCACATGATTGAGTATAATGACACACCAAAAACATTTGCATTTCGTGTAGTTGCACCTGCATTACCACATATAAGCATTTCATACTGTAGACACCCAAAATTGTCATGTCTAATTAAATAAATATTTTATTTATTTAATTATCTAAGCCTAATTCTTCTATTAATTAAATAAATCCTTATTTATTTAATTAATTCATTTATCCTTTTCTAGCCTTATTTCTCATTTAAATAAATACATTTATTTATTTAAATTATCCTTTCCTAAATTAAATAAATATTTTTATTTATTTAATTATCATACTTCTTCTATTAATTAAATAAATCTTTATTTATTTAATTAATTCATTAGCTTTTTCTACACATGACACATGTCATTCATCTCTTAATTCCTACACTACCTACCTCTTTCATTATTTTGGTATTTCTTTTACCTACCCTCTAATCCTAGCTAACCTCTCTTTTTACACCTCTCAATCTTAACCCTCCATTTCATATTGTGTCTTCTATTTAAGGAGATGCTTCCTTCATTATCAAACCCTAATGTCTAATCACTCATGCTAATGATCTTTCATGCAACTTGGCTACACTACGATCCTACTTGCAACCACATTCCGTTCTTTGTTGAGCTCTTGTGCATACAAAAATCTGAGAGCAAATATATCAAGCAAGATCAATGGAGATAGGAAGTTTGGAGATCAAAACCCTATTGGACATGTGATTGGTATAATCTTTGTGATTTTGTTTTATTTTGCATTGTCTTAGGTAATCTTCATATGTTATGGTGGATCTTTGTTCATACTTAGGCTAGGGTTTAGTGGTTGGATTCATTTAGCCTTTCAATATTGTTATTATTTTTATCCATTTTCACCATAAACATTTTGGCACGCCCGGTGGGACTCTTGTCCCTTTGCATTTAACATTTTTGTTGCAGATTTTGCATTTTTGAAGTTGCAGATCGGACATTTTTCGACGGCATTTTAGGTATTTTCGTGTCTGCGAGCGTTCGGATCGCGTCTCTGAGTTTCAGAAGCGTCTGTGGGATCGGGAATCGCGCCTGTGTTTTTGCCAAATTTTATTTTGCAGGTTTCTGGAAGGGGCGTCTGTGTTTCCGAAACGCGTCTGTGTTACATCTGATCGCGTTTGTGTCCTGGAAGGGCGTCTGTGTGTTTTGAGTGTGTCTGTGCATCACAGAACCGCGTCTGTGTCATACAGACGCGTCTGTGTCTGGTATAGCAACGTCTGTGTTTTACTGTATTGAAATTTTCAATTTTTCTTTGATTCAATTTTTTGGATTTCGTACTTAGGGTTTCAGATCTGGTTTATTTTTGGACTAACCCTTGCAGATCTAGCTAACCAAGTTTGTGCAGCTTGTTTTGGAAGCAAAAACTTTTTTTGTTGAAGGCCCCTTTTTCACAAAGTCTTTTTGGGTTTTTCTAAAATTTACCTAACTTGTGTGCTTGCAGGAAGGGGTGATCATTTGAAACAACCCAAACTACTAACAAATTTTGTTGCAGGGCCTTGGCTAGGGTTTTGTAATTTTGTTGTGTGCCTTGTTTTCATAGATTAGCAAACACTTCCATTGGTGAACTAAAATTGAATCATTGTCTTTTGTGTCTTGAGCAATAGGCTCTTTTTGTTTAATCTTTAGAGGGTCTGTCTTCCCGTGTGGTCATTAGGACTACTAGTGAGAAGAGAATGACCCAAGTGGTAGCAAAAGAAAAGCCATCTTCTTCCAAGCCACTATAATCAAATGTATTCATGGTGAAAACTATGAATAACGTGTGCTGATTAGTTCATACCGACACTATGTCTCCCCATAAACCCGTTTGATCAAATTTATTTGATCATTTGTAGGGCATAACCCCTACCGGCTGGGAGCCTTCTGTATTTACAGAGTTGAAAGTGCCGCATGTATGGCCACACGAGTGGATGCCCTTACTAGCACCTTTTTGTTTTAGAAGCCCAAATCCTTCTAGTTGTTGAGGTAGGAGGTCGGACCTCTAGTAGCGGCCCACACACATACGGTTCTTAGTAGAGATACAAAGTTCACCATGGGGAGTTTTCATGGGGACTGATGCTTGGCTGACCCGAGAAGTGAGTGCCGAGGGTGGAGCCAGTGAGGTCAAGCATCTAAGTATCCGCTTTGAATAGCGCAGCCTCAAGGGTAAAACCCTATGTGGGATCAACAACTATTGTCTTGGCCAACCATAAGAATTGTGCTTGTCTTATGTTAAACATTCAAACATTCAAGACCAAACAACAAAACATTGTGTCTTTTGTGTCTTCAAGTGTATGCAAAACATTTTACATCAAACAACACACTTTTGGAGTCTAAACACTTGCAAACATTGAGTCCTCATCAACATTGTGTCCTCTTGTCACGAAAAACAGTCAAACAGTCGGATTTGGTCACAACAAAACAACTTCACAGATTGGAAAAATTGCACGAAGTTTACAGAAACGCGTCTGTGTTTGTTTTAACCGCGTCTGGGTCATCTAAGCGCGTCTGTGAAGGGCAGAATAGCGTCTGTGTTTTTATCAGCGTCTGTGTCTAACAGAGAAGCATCTGTGTCTGGGAATCGCGTCTGTGAAGTATACAGAGGCGTCTGTGTCAGGAATTGAAAATTTTGACAGTCCAGCAAACAAAGGAAATCAGTTTCAGAATACTTGAGCTTCCTAGGTTGTCTCTTCAGGTTTCATCTAGCATTCAACCTGTTCTAAGGTCTCATACAGTCCATCATAGCTTTACATACCATTTTACATTCATACTTGTCTAAACTTGGGTCAAAAAGGTCACTTGCTTGTCCTCACTATACTCTTTCAACACACTACATACAACTACACTTTGCTAAGTGGTCCCTCATCAAGGTTTCTTACCTTTGGGTCTCATTTGGTCTTACTTAGAGTCAAGGTCAGCTTACCTCATCAAGAGAAACAATCATCTCTTTGGAAGTCACACCTACTCTACTACTTACATACTTGGTCTTACACTTTGGACATTGCAAGTACACCTCAAGATTCATTTACACTCCATACAACTCTTGGTCTTCCATACTCTTTTCATATTTTTCATCTAGTCTCTCACATCTTGGTCAAACACCTAGTTCATGGTTGAAACCCGCCTTCAAAAATCTAGGAGAATAGCTAAAGAAGCTCAAGAATCCGCAAACATGAGTTCTTATGAGTATGACAATGATTTATTTTATAATCCTGAGCACACTACATTACCAGACATGGATGTTTATAGAAACAATCCAAATGTGGAAAACGCAGACACGACAAACAACAATGCTACACATAATGACAATGTGGACAACCTTTCAATACAATCAGCAGACATAGAAGAATCCATAATGAATCCTCATTTCAATAGATTGGTTGAAGAGATCATGAGGAGAGATCGACAATACTTCTTACACATGATGGCACAAAGTGGAGCTAAAATACCTCATGACTTTGACATGTCTCAACTTATGGAAAGCCGACCCTCACAACAAACTCAATCCAACATGGATCAAAGGAGACCAAATAGTGGAGGAAATAGAGGACCGAATATGATGCCTGAGTCACCATCAGTTTTGCTTCAAAAACCAGAAATCCCACATACACAAGCTCAAACATATGATACCTACCTTCGAAGACCATTATGGAAGCCTTATGCAGATAGATATGCTCAATCACATGCTCAAGCTATGGATCAATCAAAACAAGTGGATACTCAAAGGCATCCTCAAAATTTGGACATAAGGAAACCTCATGTCAAATTTGGGGGCAACACAATGGAAAATGAAATGCCTATTGAATATGGTATATATGCACAAAATAGATATGGGGTTCCTCAACATGAAGCTATGCCAAGTGCTCCCTATATGCCACATCAATATAGACCTCCACATGGACATGTCTACGATCAGTATCATCCATACATGCAACAAGCTCCTCCTCAAATGGGTTTTTCAAACATGGGATATGCTACAAGAAATAGATCGCCACCTAAGAACAATTTGGAGCAACAAATAAGAGATTTACAAAAGAAAATGGAGGACATGAGTACACCAAAACCAACATACACTATGAGAGATATATGTCCTTATCCATTTGATAAGAGCATCCCAATGCCTCCATTTCCTGCACACTTTGTGACACCAAAATTTGACAAGTATAGAGGAAAAGGAGACCCCAAAGCACACATAAGACAATTTTTCACAGCTTGCATTGAGGTAGCGGCAGAAGAAACATATTTGATGAGGTTGTTCCCACAGAGCTTAGGCGATCAAGCTATGGAATGGTTTTCTCAATTACCCCCTGGTATTAAGTCATGGGGTGACTTAGCAGAGGCATTCATTCAGCATTTCTCCTACAATATAGAAACAGATGTCTCAGTTACTACCTTGTGCAATACTAAACAAAAGGAAGGAGAATCTTTCACAACATTTTTACAAAGATGGAGAAATTTAGCTAGCAGATGCTCTTGCGAAATCCCACAGAAACAAATGGTAGAAATGTTCACTCAAAATGTTAACAAGGATATTGGATATGATCTCAGGAAAGCTTGTTTGTCTACATTCAAGGATGTTATTGAAAAGGGCCTAGCAATAGAAAAAGTCTTAATTGAACAAGGAGTCATTAAGATATTCAAAGAAAACAAAGAGGAGTTTAAAGGAAAAGACAAGCCAAGATTTTGGAATAAGAACAAGAACACAGTTAATGATGGTGTTGTTGATGCCAATACGGTGAGACCCAAATTCATCTTTTCTGGATCGAGTTCTACAAACAATCAAGTGAATAATCAAACAACTTCTAGACCACGAAGGAAGTACACTCCATTGGGAGAACCACTTGAATCAGTCTTCAAAAAGCTTGTGGCAAACAAAGTGATCACAGTTCCAGATTTTCCTCCATATGAACCAAAGGTCAAACCAAATTGGTGGAATGATGATGAGTATTGTGAATTTCATAAGAGCAAGGGTCATAAGACAGGAAATTGTCATCGACTGAAGAACATCGTACAAGATCTCATTGATAGAGGTGATATTGAGATTGAGGGACACTCATCCAATCAAGAACATGAGATGTTTAAGGAACCATTCCCAAAGCATGACAAAGGAAAAGCCAAAGTCATAGATGATCAAGCCAACTATACTAGAGCACCTTACAACTATGACTCAACTATCAATCACATCTCAATGGACAATCATATCTCTACTATTACCATCAAGAACAAAAATCCTGAGAATCCTCCTCAGAGACCCAAGATTGTTCTAAGAGGTGTGGGATCTTCGTCCGAGTCTACCTCTGAATGTCATGTTACAACCCGTTGAGGTAAGATTATGTTGCCAGGTGCCTCAACTAAAAACACCACTTCTTCATCTACCAAACCTGAGTATGACCTTGTAGAACAGTTAGGGAAGACACCCACGCTCATCTCCATCCTTGAGCTTCTACGCATATCCCCCGCTCATAAAGCTATTCTTGACAAAATCTTGAGAGACACTGCCATTCCTACTGATCTGAACGTGGACCAGTTTCAAGCCATGGTGGGATACCTTTCCATTCCACATTCCCTTATGTTCACAGAAGCCGATGACGCCTCCGTAAGTCAGCCACATAATGCACCTTTACATGTTGAAGCCTTCATACACAAACATCGAATAAAGCGAGTCCTGATAGATGGAGGAGCAGGCCTAAACATTTGTACATTGAGCACCATTAAACAATTGGGATATTCTGACAAGGCTGTGAATTCAACAAATCAAATCACCATCAAGGCCTATGATGATGAAGAGCGCTCGTCCAAGGGCACAATCACCTTACCGCTAAGAATTGGGCTAGTCACAAAGGATGTGGTTTGTCAAGTCCTAGATCTAGATCTCACATACAACATATTGCTAGGACGTCCTTGGATTCATGAAATGAGGGCAGTCCCATCAACATATCATCAATGCATTAAGTTTCCTCATAATGGAGTCAAGGTAACAGTCAATGGTGATCCAAATCCATTCATATATTGCAATAACTTGAGATCACATACTGAGACTATCATTCCCAGTAATCGTGAGACTACTCCTTCTTCCACATACATTGATCCTGAGTCATTGAAACCTTCGACATCAAAACAAGGTGAACTTAAAGGCAAATTTCAAGACAAAGGCATGGGAGAATACACTTTGAATTAGACCATGTTTTTACGACAAGTCATGAGTTCTCCAAAAGAATATGGAAGGCCACATCCTAACAAGCAAATCTCCATCATGATACTCAAATGGGATCCTACTACCTTTCAAAGATGGGGCGAACTAGAAGAGGAAAATTTATATAAAATGCTCTATAAAGATATTGAAGAGGACACACAAGATCAGATCAATATACCCTGTGAGAACTATGGCAAAGGCTTCAAGATTCTACAAAGATTCGGGTATGATGGAAAAAGCCCTCTTGGGTTACACAAAGAAGGTGTCATGGAGCCCCTACAACCTGAATTGACTGTAAGAAGGGAACGCTCAAAGGGACTTGGTTTTCTGACTTCCAAGATATGCACTAAAAGGACAAAAGAGGCATCGCAAAGCAAAGTTGCCAAAGTTCAACAAGAAGATTACTATTCCATAGATTCCAACGAATGGGAATGGGGTTCAGACAAATCCTCCAGTGACTATGAGCTCACCGAGACATTCAGAGAGTCAGATGAACCCACAGAAGAAGAGGAATTTTACAAAAAATTTAGAGTTGGTCAAGAAACAACTCATAAGGATTTCCCACAGTCTTCGTTTCAAGGTCTTAGGTCAAAATCACATAGGATGAGGACACCTGTCCCGGAAGGCGCTACTAGTGATGACAATTTGGATTCGCTTGTGATCGAAACTGATGAGGAGAGTGCCATCGATGACCTCGATGATTGCCTTGATATACTTGAATATAACCACATCTTCACTCTTAGCCCTGCAAACTCTGAAAACATTAAAGGCCTTCCCCTTGTTCATCCCCAACTCATTGACTGGGATTATGAAGGATCAGCACAATTTGATACATTTCAAAATGATGAAGCTATTATCGACTATCTTGGCATATGAGATGATCTTCCCCCTGGAGACCACAAAGCAGGATACACCATAGAACTCAACAACATGGCACACTTTGGTGAGGGTGTCAGACCTTCCAGTCACAAAAATGTGAAAATAAGAACAAAACAAGGGTCTTATGGCGAAAACCACACTGTGGCGCTATCTAACTCCAAAAAAGTAAAAAGAAAGGACGTATCTGAGGGAGAAAACCTCTCTGAGGCACCCGAAGATGGAAGGCTCGACATTCTCCCAGCATCATATGAGGAAAAATCATCCATGTTGGTAGAAGAGACTATCAAGACAAACATTGGTACAGAAGAGGTTCCACACAACATATTCTTGGCTCAATCCTTGACAGAGTCCGAAAGGGGAAAGTTCATAAGCTTCTTCAAGGAACGACAAATCAACTTTGCATGGTCATACGCTGATATGCCTGGATTAGATCTGGATTTGGTAATGCATCATTTGACAGTCAAACCGGGGGCAAAGCCAGAAAAACAAAAATTAAGAAAAATGCATCCGCAAGTAGCATTACTAGTTAAAGCAGAGCTGGAGAAATTATTGGATGTCGGATTCATACGCCCAATTGATTATCCCGAATGGATCTCCAATCTAGTACCTGTCAGTAAACCAGATCGCAGCATCAGAATATGTACAGATTTCAGAGACATCAACAAAGCTTGTCCAAAAGATGACTTCCCATTACCAAATATCGACTTGATCGTTGATCTCACAGCAGGTCATGAAATGTTATCTTTAATGGATGGGTTCTCTGGTTATAATCAAATCAGGATTGCACCTGAAGATCAACACAAAATATCATTCACTTGTCCATGGGGAACTTTCTGTTGGAATGTCATGCCCTTTGGGCTGAAAAATGCAGGTGCTACATATCAAAGAGCAATGACCACTATCTTTCATGATCTCATGCACATAACCGTGGAAGATTATGTTGATGATCTCTTGGAAAAATCAATAGACAGAGATACACACTTGGACATACTTTCAGTCGTCTTTGATCGGCTGGAAAAATACAAGGTCAGATTAAACCCCAAGAAATGTGTCTTTGGAGTAACCTCCGGGAAGCTCCTAGGATTCATTGTGTCTAAAAGAGGAATCGAAGCCGATCCAGCAAAAGTCAAGGCTATCTTGGACATGCCACCACCCAGAAATATCAGTCAACTTCGATCCTTACAAGGGAGACTCCAGTCTATATGACGATTCATAGCACAACTTGCAGATAAGTGTAATCCTTTCTAGCACCTGCTGCATAAAAACATCAAGTTCAAATGAGATGAGAACTGTCAACAAGCTTTTCAGATGCTCAAAGACTATCTTTTGAATCCGCCAGTTTTGATGCCACCAATTCCAGATCAGCCTTTGTTACTATACATATCAGCTACTCCAACAGCACTGGGGGCACTCCTAGCACAACAAATAGCTGACGGCAAGGAAAAAGCAGTATACTATATCAGTCGCACATTGGTGGGATATGAGCTAAACTACACACCAATCGAGCGTGCATGTCTCGCTATGGTCTTTGCTTCACAGAAATTATGCCATTATATGCTCACTCCTAAAACTAAGTTGATTGCAAGAATTGATCCACTAAAATATCTTCTTAACAAAGCTACACTTACTGGGCAACTGGCCAAATGGGTAATGATCCTGAGTGAATTCAACATCGAGTATGTGGACAGAAAAGCAATAAAAGGACAAGCAATCGCAGATCAATTGGCAGATGCCCCCATGATAGATGATGCTCCTCTAAATTCAGAATTTTCAGATGAAGCCATTTTAACAATATCACATGCAAAGCCATGGCAACTATACTTTGATGGCTCATACACACAGCATGGGGCAGAAGCTGGTATTCTCTTTATAACTCCTCAAGGCGATTCTATACCAAAATCATACCGCTTATCATTTCCTTGCACCAACAATATAGCGGAATATGAGGCATTAACAACTGGATTACGAATTGTAGTTCAGTGGAAGATCCAGGAACTTCGTGTTTATGGGGATTCTCAACTTGTCATCCGTCAAGCAATTGATGATTACCAAACAAAAGATGAAAAACTAATGCCTTATAAACAACTGGTAGATGATTTGAAACAACACTTCATAAAGATAGATTTTGAACAGATACCAAGAGAGCAAAATCGTGCTGCAGATGCTATGGCTACAATTGCTTCGCTAATTGACCTGCCTCAAAATGAAACCTGCTATGAGTTCCTGGTAGACAAACTGCTGGTTCCTTCATATGAGATCACTCCTACTGAAATGATATGCGTTGTTGGTCCCGAATCCCAGTTATATGGTTCCATATTCACATATCTTCGCGACAATACCTTACCTCCTGATCTATCAAACAACCAACGCCACACTTTCATTCCCCAATCCTCTCGATACGTCATTCTAGCTGATATCCTATACCGACGAGGTCTAGATGGCACTCTTCTTAGATGTTTAGACAGCGACGAAGCTCAGATTGCGTTACGTGAAGTGCATGAAGGGATATGTGGTCCGCATACTAGTGGTCCTACCTTGGCCAAGAAACTCATCAGGACTGGATACTACTGGCCCACTATGGAAACTAACTCATATCAGTTTGTCAAGAAATATAAGCAATGTCAAATTCATTGGGATCTCATACATGCACCAGCACAAGAACTACAACCACTTGCATCTCCTTGGCCCTTTTGTCAGTGGGGACTCGATCTCATAGGCAAGATTCACCCTCCTTCTTCCAATGGTCATAAATTCATTATCACAGCCACAGAATATTTCACAAAGTGGATTGAAGCCATGCCTCTCACACAAGTCACTGGGAAACAAATTGCTACCTTCATCCTGAACTACATCATTTGCCGATATGGTATTCCCACTTCCATTATCACTGATAACGGGCGTCCCTTCAAAAATCAGGATGTTCGTGAAGTCTATGACCGCTTCCATATCTCTCATCATTTCTCCACACCATATTACCCCCAAGGTAATGGCCAAGCTGAGGCGTCTAATAAAACAATTCTTAAAATCCTCAAAAAGACAGTCGACGACACTGGCCGTAACTGGCATATCCAACTCAATCCAGCACTTTGGGCCTATCGCACAAGTGTCCACACACCTACAGGAGCTACACCCTACTCACTTGTCTACGACGCTGAAGCCATCTTGCCTATTGAGGTCGAGTTACCTTCTTTATGGGTCTCTTTGAGAAACATAATCAATGATGAAGATTACAAGGTCTCTCGCTTACAAGAACTAGAACTGCTGGATGAACGAAGACACACTGTTTTTAATCATCTTAAGGCTTACCAACAACGAATGAGTCGCAGCTACAATCACAAAGTCAAGCCTCGCACATTTGAGGTCGGTGACTTGGTCCTTAGAGAAAATCCTAAAAATCAGCAAGATAGAGAGAAGAAGGGCAAGTTCGAACCAAACTGGCTTGGTCCTTACATCATCACAGCGGTATATGGATCTGGGGCATATCAGCTCTCAACTACAGAAGGTGAACCTTTCGAGGATCCTATCAACAGCATGCACCTTCATAGGTTCTACACATAGCTCATCAGAGTATCCTAATTCAAAAATACAAAAAAATTGTAAAACAAAAAAAATCGTTACTTGGTGAAAACCTGGCAAACAGGTGCCTTATGACACAAAAAAATTGAAAAATCGAAAAAAGTAAAGAGAAATAATTTCGTCCAACGGTGAAAACCACTTTGGTGGTGCCTTGGGCAAGTACCATGGTGAAAACTGGGTCACCAGCGCCATGCGTAGAGACTTTGCTCCTCTCTCCTTCAGGATTCTCTTTCATCCTTCACATTGCACACACTCACAACCTATTCACCCATAATAAACTTACCCATTCCCATCATGGCTTGTTATTGATCTACCTAAGATTGGTTAGCCATCCATAATAAACCTCCCTTTCCATCCATAATAAATCAGATCCTATTTGTTGCTAAGGCAATTCCTACGTCTAGTGATGGGTGTGGAACTAAGAACATCACATGTTTCGAGGAGTACAGTTTCTTCGAGCTTCCTTCAAGTCTATCTGCGCACAATCCGCAATAAAGCAACATTTGCATCACAGATCCGCAATAAAGTTTCGTTTTCTTCGCAATAAAGTATTAGTTTCATGGATTCAGTCAGTTTCAGATGAGACACAGCAGTAACAATGGGCTTTAACAAAATCAAATCTTTCAACAGACTCAGACAACATATGGTTCAGTGTTAATCTATCCTTTTTGTGAAGGTGAACATTGTGACCACAATCAAACATGACTTATACAAGTGACAAGAGACACTAAAACTTGAGGACTACAATGGATGTTGGTGTCGAGTCTTGGTTTTCTTTTGATCTCATCTTTTTGGTGACATGTCTTTTAGCTTTTCCAGGATGTCTCTGACTAGAGATTCTATCTCCAGGATGTCTTTGACTAGAAAGGCGAGGATGGGGTATCGTCACCTATTTGCATTTGCTGTCTGTGGATTGTTTCTTAGTAATGCTATGACTTGTCCAAGGATATGAGGACACTGTGAGTCTAGTATGAACTAGGGCATTCCTTGTTTGTGACTGTCTTATCTCCATGCAAATAGGTACAATGACTTTCTGGGTCGAACATATGCCTCGATTGTCATAACCTACTTGCCATAATAAAGCTCAATGATGATAATGCACAAGAAGCTCTTTCACTTTCATATCTTCTGTCTTCCATCCCCCTTTCTTGATTGACTTCCATCGTCCTTCTTGAGTCCACGTAGTCTGCTATCACATGACCCTGTATAATGACATACCAAAAACATTTGCATTTCATATAGTTACACCTGCATTACCACATATAAGCATTTCATACATACGTATAGATATCACAACTACAACACATCCTGCATACAACACATGTTAGCACATCTTACATTTTCATCATATAAATAATCATTTGCATTATCATATTCATCTGCATTACATACATTCACATTTGCATCATACATCACATATACAATATAAAAGAACAAAAACATTGCATTGCATCATGTACATATTTGCATCCATATCATAAGCGTCCATATTATAAAACATACATTATAAGAACATCTCATCACATAAGGTACACATGCATATAGCTGCCGCGAAAATGAATCATCTCTCATATATAATCAAAAATGTGTCATGATACAATGATGTCAAAAGAATCATATGGTTACAAAATCACCCGCAGGGGTCTACAATACAAAAATGGTACATATACTGATACAAGGGAGCCCTCTATGGCTATGATGAACTCCCTCCCTCGGAGTCGCCTAGCCTCGACGGAGTCTGAGCTCTAGAGGGACCCGCTCCAGGATCACCCTGCCTGTCTGTTGGTGGTGGAGGACCCATGACCCCACCACTAGATGCCTGTCTCCTCCGACTCCCTCCTATAGCCATTGCTATCCGCGATGGTCTATGGAAGCTCCTCGCCCGCTGATCTGCTAGCATGACACCATAATATAGGTCCCTCCAGTAGGCGATCTCCTCTCCGGCTCGCAGTACATATGCGTAGCCTACTCCTGCATCCTCTGCCGCCTGCCTCCCTGCTCTCAGCGCTGTCTCAGCCTCAGTATAGCACTGGATAGCCTGATCCCTCTCTCGCTTAGTGTCCCTAAGCCTCATCCTGAGTCAGTCTCTCTCCCTCTCCAACTCCTGGATCTCGTCTGCTTGGCCCTGGCAGATCTCCCTCAGCTCTAGCAGCTCATCCTCCTCTAGGTCCCCACCCTCTGCCTCTGCCTGTGGCTCTCTCTCTGCGGGTGCCTGTACCTGTGCTGGCCCCTGTGCCTGTGCTGGTGCCTGAAAGGGTACCTGTCTCTGTACATGCCTAGGCACCTGTCCCTGTCTCTGACCCTGTGCCTATACTGGCACCTGTCCCTGCACCTATCCCTGTCTCGGTCCCTATGCTCTAGGACCCTGTGCTGCCATTACCTGCAGGGGCAATCCACCGCGACCCCTCACCACCTAGGCCTGTCTCTCCTGTCCCCCCTCCCTCTGAGGTGCCACCCTCCTCTCCCCAACTACTCCCCTCTGCCTCCGTCAGCCCCTACCTCCATCACCCCCACCGTCATCATCATCATCTCCTCCTACCTCTCCCTCCAGTAGCTCCCTTGGATCTGTCAGTCGAGGGAATGGATGCTCTACCCAGTAAGTTGTATACTCTGCATCCATACTTGCATCTTCAATCTCTGGCCACATATCCCAGGGTAGGGGCATCATCTCTGCCAGCTGTGTGATGGCCTGATCATATGACAACAATGGCCTGAACTACGTCTGATCCCTCACTGTGTGGGCATACATACCCGAGCCTCGTGGCATCCTCTGGATCCTGCCAAACTGTCTGCCAACCCTGTCCACAAGCTGTCTCTCCAGTATGTAGGGCGTCCGCCCAATCAGATATCTGCTCGTGAAGATATAAGGCAGCTCCACTACGTCATCCTCCCACTCCTCGCACCCCAGATACGGCCTCCAAATGACTATGTCAATGTCATCTATCACACGCCTCCAGTGCTCTAACCTGCCAATCCGAGGCTGTGAAGTAATCATATCATAAAGATGCACAAAGCTCTGTCCCTGACCTCTGCCCCTGAAGTGTATCAACCGTGTGATAGGCAGATGCTCATATGCCCACACCTGTAGCAGTGTCACTCCACAACCCAGTCCCATTGATCCATGGTAGACGAACTAGTGCAGCTCATAATACAGATGTGCCAAAACACATGGACCCCATGCATATCTAGTGTGCTGAGTAACCAATATCTCCAGTGCTCCTCCCCAGCCTACTGCCAACCCTCGTGTCGCCCTGTCCGGACACAAGAACCCACTGATGGCTCCTCCGATCAGAGCTGGCAAGGCTAACCCTGTCGCAGTCATGGTATCCCATGCCACGTGCCCTGCTCTCATCTCTAGCCCGGGATCCTGGAACACCCATCTCAAAGCCTCCCTGTCTCCGTCACGATCGTATGGGATCAGCTCTCCATCGATCGGTATATGCAATATCCTGTAGACATCCTCGAGGGTCACTGTCATCTCCCCCATCGGCAAATGAAAAGTGCAAGTCTCGGAGTGCCATCTCTCCGCCAGCGCAGTCAGCAAACCCATGTTTGCCCGAAACTCAGGCACATATAGTACATGTCTAAGGCCCATCTCCTTGATAGCTACTCTATCCTCAAATGATAACTCCAGTCGCAATCTCTGTGTAGACGGGAATCTCTCCCGTGACTCTAACATGGGCAAATACTCCTGCAGTCAAACAATCAATCATGTCAGTCATTGTGGCATTCACTGTTCATCACAAAATGCTACTTGCTATCTAAATGCATATGGTTATCTATCCTAGTGACACTCACTGTTCATCACAAAGTGTTGCTATTTATCCTAGTAGTGCTCCCTGTTCATCACAAAGTACTACGTGTGTGACATTCCCTGTTCATCACAAAGTGTTACTCACATTTAGCACTCCCTATTCATCACAAAGTGCAGTTCATACTTTGGGTACTCCCTGTTCATCACAAAGTACTCTATCCTGGTACTCCCTATTCATCACAAAGTGCCTTGATTTATCCTAGTCTTCCTCAAGGACCTGCTTGAGTGTATCCTCTCAGCAGCTTATCCAATCGACAGCGTATGTTCATCACAGAACTGTTGATTTGACCTAGAAGACTAAAAAATTGCATTTTCTGACATATATGCGTTTTAAACTCACAAACGTGCCTATAGACTGCACAAGCGCGCCTACAAAACACAAACGCACCTGTTTGACGTAAACGTGCCTAAATTACTCACAGACGCGACTTGGGAACATAAACGCGCCCGCATCAAGCACAAACGCAGTTCCAGACGTAAACGCGCCTAGAACCGACACAGACGCGCCTGGCGGACATAGACATGCCTGGCACCGACACAGACGCGGTTGTACATTTTTGCACTTTTTTTGTGCCCTATTCCTAAGCTCATTTATTACTAAACTACTATGCATTAATGACAAAATTGAAATGCGTCAAAGTACGAGGAGGTTTGGTGGTACTTACCAGCTCTCCTGCCTCTGCTGGCCTCTAAAATCGACGAACGCGATCGAATCTGTGTATGAAGGCCATCGCTGCTGACTGCTGCTGCTCTTTTTTCGCTCTGCACTATGATCTCGTGAGGGTGTAGATGACAATGACGATGTATTTTGCCCATGGTCTATCTTATAGCCTACCCTAGCCCTTGCCTTCATTTCCCGAGTCAGTATTCTTCATCCTGTGACTTTGTCACTTTATTTGGTCAGTCCATTCTAGCCTTTCTTTCTTATCGAGAGATTGTCTGCAATCTTTTCAGACATTTTCATCCAATCTCTTGAGGGGGCATATTATTCCCATTCTAGGGCAACTTTGTATCAGTTCATCTTATCTTCTTTGAAACAACGCGACAAGCCGCATTGTCTCAAAGAGGGGCAAAATGTAGACACCCAAAATTGTCATGTCTAATTAAATAAGTATTTTATTTATTTAATTATCTAAGCCTAATTCTTCTATTAATTAAATAAATCCTTATTTATTTAATTAATTCATTTATCCTTTTCTAGCCTTATTTCTCATTTAAATAAATACATTTATTTATTTAAATTATCCTTTCCTAAATTAAATAAATATTTTTATTTATTTAATTATCATACTTCTTCTATTAATTAAATAAATCTTTATTTATTTAATTAATTCATTAGCATTTTCTACACATGACACATGTCATTCATCTCTTAATTCCTACACTACCTACCTCTTTCATTATTTTGGTATTTCTTTTACCTACCCTCTAATCCTAGCCGACCTCTCTTTTTACACCTCTCAATCTTAACCCTCCATTTCATATTGTGTCTTCTATTTAAGAAGATGCTTACTTCATTGTCAAACCCTAATGTCTAATCACTCATGCTAATGATCTTTCATGCAACTTGGCTACACTACGATCCTACTTGCAACCACATTCCGTTCTTTATTGAGCTCTTGTGCATACAAAAATCTGAGAGCAAATATATCAAGCAAGATCAATGGAGATAGGAAGAATGGAGATCAAAACCCTATTGGACATGTGATTGGTATAATCTTTGTGATTTTGTTTTATTTTGCATTGTCTTAGGTAATCTTCATATGTTATGGTGGATCTTTGTTCATTGTTAGGCTAGGGTTTAGTGGTTGGATTCATTTAGCCTTTCAATATTGTTATTATTTTTATCCATTTTCACCATAAACACATACATACATATAGATATCATAATTTCATCAGATCCTGCACACAATACCTGTTAGCATAATTTACATTTGCATTATTATATTCATATGCATTACTTACATTCACATTTGCATCATGCATACACATATAAAACATAAAAGAAAAAATATATTGCATTGCATCATATACATATTTGCATCCATATCATAAGCATCACATAAGAACATCTCATCACATAGGTACACATGCATATAGTTTCCGCAAAGATGAATCATCTCATATATATATATATAAAGCGTCATGATACAATGATGTCAAAATCATATGGCTACAATCACCCACAGGTGTCTACATCATTATACAAAATGGTACAAAACTGATACAAAGGAACTCACTGATCACTCCTGCCAACACTATTGGTAGTGTTAATCCTATCCATGTCATGGTATCCCATGCCACGTGTCCCACCCTCATCTCCAGTCTTGGATCCTAGAACACTCATCTAAGGGCATCCTTGTCTCCGTCTCGATCGTATGAAATCAGATCTCCATCAATCGGTATCCGCATAATCCTATATACATCCTCTAGGGTGACTGTCATCTCACCCATCGGTAAATGGAATGTGCACGTCTTAGAGTGCCATCTCTCAGCAAGTGCAGTCAGCAAACCCATGTTTGCCCGAAACTCAGGCACATATAGTACATGCCTCAAGCCCATCGCCTCGATGGCAGCTCGGTCCCCAAGTGTCAACTCAGGTCGCAACCTCTGAGTCGACGGGAATCTCTCCCATGACTCAAGCATAGGCAAATACTCTTGCAGTCAAGCAAATCAAATCATGTCAGTCATAGTGGCATTCACTGTTTATCACAAAATGCTACTCGCTATCTAAATGCATATGGCTATCTACCCTAGTGACACTCACTGTTCATCACAAAGTGTTGCTGTCTATCTTAGTGGTACTTCTTGTTTATCACAAAGTACTACGTGTGTGACACTCCCTGTTCATCACAAAGTGTTACTCACATTTGCACTCCCTGTTCATCACAAAGTGCTGCTCATACTTTGGGTACTCCCTGTTCATCACAAAGTGCCTTGATCTATCCTAGTCTTCCCTAGAAGACCTGCTTGAGTGTATCCTCTTAGCAGCTTATCCAATCGATAGCGTATGTTCATCACAGAACTGCCGATTTGACCTAGAAGACAAAAACTTGCATTTTTGGACATAGACGCGCTTACATTACATAAACGTGCCTAAAGACTACACAAGCACGCCTGTACAACACAGACGCGCTTGTATGACACAAACGTGCCTATGCTACTCATAAACGCGACTAGACTATGCAGACACCCCTGCACATCGCAGACACCCCTGCACATCACAGACACGCCCACATTCGACTCAGACACGGTTCCAGACATAGATGTGCCTGGCACCGACACAGACGCGCCTGGCACCGACGCAGACGCGGTTAAACGGTTTTTGATATTTTTTAACTCTACTTCTTAGCGTATTTATTGCCCTCTTAGACATGTATTAATGACAAAATTAAATGCATCAAAGTACAAGGAGGTTTGGTGGTACTTACCAGCTCTCCTGCCTCTACTGGCCTCTGAAATCGGCGAACACGGTCGAATCTATGCACGAAAGCCATCGCTGCTAACTGCTCTTGCTCTTTTCTCGCTCTGCACTTTGATCTCATGAAAGTGTAGATGACAATGAGGATGCATTTTCCCCCATGGTCTATCTTATAGACTACCCTAGCCCTCGCCCTCGTTTCTCGAGTCAGTCTTCATTATCCCGTGACTCTGTCACTTTATCCAGTCAGTCTATTCTTGCCTTTCTTTCTTATCGAGAGATTGTCTGCGATCTTTTCAGACATTTTCATCCAATCTCTCGAGGGGGCATATCAGTCCCATCCTGGAGCAACTCTGTATCAATTCATCTTATCTTCTTTGAAACAACACGACAAGCCGCATTGTCTCAAAGAGGGGCAAAATGTAGACACCCAAAATTGTCATGTCTAATTAAATAAATATTTTATTTATTTAATTATCTAAGCCTAATTCTTCTATTAATTAAATAAATTTTTATTTATTTAATTAATTCATTTATCCTCTTCTAGCCTTATTTCTCATTTAAATAAATACATTTATTTATTTAAATTATCATTTTCCTAAATTAAATAAATATCTTATTTATTTAATTGTCCTATTTCTTCTATTAATTAAATAAATCTTTATTTATTTAATTAATTCATTAGCCTTTTCTACACATGACACATGTCATTCATCTCTTAATTCATACACTACCTACCCCTTTCATTATTGTACTATTTCTTCTACCTACCCTCTAATCCTAGCCGACCTCCTTTTTACACCTCTCAATCTTATCCCTCCATTTCTTATTGTGTCTTCTATTTAAGGAGATGCCTTCTTCATTATCTAACCCTAATGATCATTTTGGCTACACTACGATCCTACTTACAACCACATTCTGTTCTTTGTTGAGCTCTTGTGCACATAAAATCTGAGAGCAAATATATCAAGCAAGATCAATGGAGATAGGAAGAATGGAGATCAAAACCCTATTGGACATGTGATGGTAGATCATCTTTGTGATTTCATTTGATTTGCATTGTCTTAGGTAAATCTTCATATGTTATGGTGGATCTTTTTTGTTGTTAGGCTAGGGTTTGGTGGTTGAATTCATTTAGCCTTTCAATATTGTTATTATTGTTATCCATTTTCACCATATACATTTTGGCATGCCCGGTGGGACTCTTGTCTCTTTGCATTTAACCTCCTTGTTGCAGATCTTGTGTTTTTGAAGTTGCAGATTGGACATTTTCGGCAGCATTTTTGGTATTTTCGCGTCTGCGTATTTTCGGATCGCGTTTTTGATTTTCTGGCATGTCTGAGACAGCTGGATCCACGTCTGTGTTTTGGTAATATTTCATTTTGCAGGTTCCAGGGAGGCACGTCTGTGTTACTGAAACGCGTGTGTGTCGTTTTCACCCAGGTCTGCGTACAGAAAGTGCGTCTGTGGTTTTTAATCGCGTCTGTGTTTCACAAAACCGCGTTTGTGTTGCAGAGTCACATCTGAGTCTGAGTTGATCGCGTCTGTGTATTGCTTGTTTCAAAATTTTGAAATTTTATTGATTCAGTTTTCGGATTTTGCATTTAGGGTTTCAGATCTGATTTATTTTGGACTAACATTTTCAGATCTAGCTAACAAAAGTGGTGCAGCTTGCCTTGGAAGCTAAATCGTTTGGTTGAAGGCCCCTATTTTCACAAAGTCTTTTGGGTTTTAAAATTTACCTAACTTGTGTGTTTGCAGGAAGGGGTGATTATTTCAAACAGCCTAAACTACTAACAACTCTTTGTTGCAGGTCCTTGGCAAGAGTTTTTGATTTTTATTGTGTGCCTTGATTTCATAGACTAGCAAACACTTCCATTGGTGCACTAAAATTGAATCATTGTCTTTTGTGTCTTGAGTAATAGGCTCTTTTTGTTCAATCTTTAGAGGGCCTGTCTTCCCGTGTGGTCATTAGGACTACTAGTGAGAAGAGAACGACCCAAGTGGTAGTGAGGAAAACCCACCTCTTCCGAACCACTATAATCAAATGTAATCATGGTGAAAACTATGAATAACGTGTGCTGATTAGTTCATACCGACACTATGTCTCCCCATAAACCCGTTTGATCAAATTTATTTGATCATTTGTATGGCGTAACCCCTACCAGCTAGGAGCCTTCTGTATTTACAGAGCTGAAAGTGCCGCATGTATGGCCACATGAGCGGATGCCCTTACTAGCACCTTTTTGTTTTAGAAGCCCAAATCTTTCTAGTTGTTGAGGCAAGAGGTCGGACCTCTGGTAGCGGCCCACACACATACAGTTCTTAGTAGAGATACAAAGTTCGCCATGGGGAGTTTTCATGGGGACTGATGCTTGGCTGACCCGAGAAGTAAGTGCCGAGGGTGGAGCCAGTGAGGTCAAGCATCTAAGTATCCACTCTGAATAGTGTAGCCTCGGGGGTAAAACCCCATGTGGGATCAACAACTATTGTCTTGGCCAGCCATAAGAATTGTGCTTGACTTATTTTAAACATTCAAACATTCAAGACCAAACAACAAAACATTGTGTCTTTTGTGTCTTCAAGTGTATGCAAAACAATTTTACATCAAACAACACACTTTTCTTGGAGTCATTGTCAATCTAAACACTTGCAAACATTGAGTCCTCATCAACATTGTGTCCTCTTGTCACGAAAAACAGTCAAACAGTCAGATTTGGTCACAACAAAACGACTTCACAGATTGGAAAAAATTGCACAAATTTTACAGAAACGTGTTTGTGTCTGTTTTAACCGCGTCTGAGTCATCTAAACATGTCTGTGAAGGGCAGAATAGCATTTGTGTTTATAACAACGTCTATATTGAATAGAAACACGTCTGTGTTGGATAACCACGTCTGTGAAGTATATAGGCGCATCTGTGTTCAAAATTGCAAGAAAATTTCACAGTCCAGCAAACAAAAGAAATCAGTTTCGGAATTCTTGAGCTTCCTAGGTTGTTTCTTCAGGTTTCATCTAGCATTCAACCTATCTTTGGGTCTCACATAGTCCATCATTACTTCACATCTCATTTTACATTCATACTTGTCTAAACTTGGGTCAAAAGGTCACTTGCTTGTCCTCATCATACTTTGTCAACACACTACATACAACAACACTTTGCTAAGTGGTCCCTCATCAAGGTTTCTTACCTTTGGGTCTCATTTGGTCTTACTTAGGGTCAAGGTCAGCTTACCTCATCAAGAGAAACTATCCTCTCTTTGGAAGTCACACCTACTCTACTACATACATACTTGGTCTTACACTTTGGACATTGCAAGTACACCTCAGATTCATTTACATTCCATCGAACTCTTGGTCTTCCATACTCTTTCCAAGTTTTCATCTAGTCTCACACATCTTGGTCAATACCTAGTTCATGGTTGAAACCGGTCTTCAAAAATCTAGGAGAGAAACTAAAGAGGCTCAAGAGACTGCAAACATGAGTTCTTATGAGTATGACAACGATATATTTTTCAATACTGATCACACTACATTACCTGACATGGATGTCTATAGAAACATTCCAAATGTTGAAAACACAGGCACTACAAACAACAATGTTACACACAATGACAATTTGGACAACTTATCAATACATTCAGCAGATGTGGAAGAATCCATTATGAATCCCCATTTCAATCGATTGGTTGAGGAAATAATGAGGAGAGATAGACAATACTTCTTACACATGATGGCACAAAGTGGAGCCAAGATACCTCATGATTTTGACATGTCTCAAATAATGGAAAACCGACCTTTGCAACAAACTCACTCCCACATGGATCAAAGGAGACCTAATAGTGGAGGAAATAGAGGACCACATATGGTACCTGAATCACCATCATCTTTGCTTCAAAAACCAGAGGTCTCACATACACATGGTCAAGCATATGATACTCACCTTCGTAGACCATCATGGAAGTCTTATGCAGATAGATATGTTCAAGCTACGGATCAACCAAAACAATTGGATATTCAAAGGCATGCTCAAAATTTGGACACAAGGAAACCCCGTGTCAAATTTGGGGGCAACACAATAGAACATGACATGCCCGTAGAGTATGGTATACATGCAGAAAATAAATATGGTGTTCCTCAACATGAATCTATACCAAGTGCTCCATATATGCGGCATCAATATAGACCTCCTCCATATGAACATGTGTATGATCAATATCATCCATATATGCAACAAGCTCCTGCTCAAATTGGTGCCTTAAACATGGGGTATGGTTCAAGAAGTTGATCTCCACCTAAGAGCAATTTGGAGCAACAAATCAGGGACTTACAAAAGAAAATGGAGGACATAAATACACCAAAGCCAACATATACAATGAGAGACATATGTCCTTATCCATTCGACAAGAGCATTCCAATGCCTCCATTTCCTACACACTTTGTGACACCTAAATTTGATAAGTATAGAGGAAAAGGGGATCCTAAGGCACACATAAGATAGTTTTTCACAGCTTGCATTGAAGTAGCTTCAGAAGAGACATATTTGATGAGATTATTTCCACAAAGCTTAGGTGATCAAGCTATGGAATGGTTCTCCCAACTACCACCTGGAATTAAGTCATGGGGTGACTTAGCAGAGGCATTTATTCAACATTTCTTCTACAACATAGAGACAGACATATCAGTCACTACTTTGTGCAACACCAAGCAAAAAGAGGGAGAATCTTTTGCATCATTCTTACAAAGATGGAGAAATCTAGCCAGCAGATGCTCCTGTGAAATTCCACAAAAACAAATGGTAGAAATGTTCACACAAAATGTTAACAAAGACATTGGCTATGATCTAAGAAAAGCTTGTTTGTCCACCTTCAAGGATGTCATTGAAAAAGGCTTAGCAACAGAGAAGGTCCTAATTGAACAAGGAGTCATTAAGATATTCAAGGAAAACAAAGATGAGTTTAAAGGAAAAGACAAGCCAAGATTTTGGAATAAAAACAAGAACACAGTCAATGATGGTGTTGTTGATGCCAACACAGTGCGACCCAAATTCATCTTTTCAGGATCAAGTTCTACAAACAATCAAGTGAATAATCAAACAACTTCAAGATCACAAAGGAAGTACACCCCATTGGGAGAACCACTTGAGTCAGTCTTCAAAAAGCTAGTGGCGAACAAGGTAATCACAGTTCCAGATTTCCCACCATATGAACCAAAGGTCAAACCAAATTGGTGGAATGATGATGAGTATTGTGAATTTCATAAGAGCAAGGGTCATAAGACAGTAAATTGTCATCGACTGAAGAATATCGTACAAGATCTCATTGATAGAGGTGACATTGAGATTGAGGGACACTCATCCAATCAAGAACATGAGATGTTTAAGGAACCATTCCCAAAGCATGACAAGGGAAAAGCTAAAGTCACAGATGATCAAGCCAACTATACAAGAGCACCTTACAACTATGATTCAACTATCAATCACATCTCGATGGACAATCATGTCTCTACTATTATCATCAAGGACAAAAAACCTGAGAATCTTCCTCAGAGACCCAAGATTGTCCTAAGAGGTGTTGGATCTTCTTCCGAGCCTACCTCTAAGTGTCATGTTACAACCCGTCGAGGTAAAATTACTTTGCCAGGTGCTTCAACTAAAAACACCGCTTCTTCATCAACCAAACCTGAGTATGACCTTGTAGAACAGTTAGGGAAGACACCCGCGCTCATTTCAATCCTTGAGCTCTTACGCATATCCCCCGCTCATAAAGCTATTCTTGACAAAATCTTGAGAGACACCACCATTCCTATTGATCTGAACGTGGACCAGTTTCAAGCCATGGTGGGATACCTTTCCATTCCACATTCCCTTACATTCATAGAAGCCGATGACACCTCCATAAGTCAGCCACATAATGCACCATTACATATTGAAGCCTTCATACACAAACATAGAATAAAGCGAGTCCTGATAGATGGAGGAGCTGGTCTAAACATTTGTACATTGAGCACCATTAAACAATTGGTATATTCCGATAAAGCTATGAATTCAAAAAATCAAATCACCATCAAGGCATATGACGATGAAGAGCGCTCATCCAAAGGCACAGTCACCTTACCTCTAAGAATTGGACCAGTTACAAAGGATGTGATTTGTCAAGTTCTAAATCTGGACCTCACTTATAATATATTGCTAGGACGTCCTTGGATTCATGAAATGAGGGCAGTCTCATCAACATATCACCAATGCATTAAGTTTCCTCACAATGGAGTCGAGGTAACAGTTAACGGTGATCCTAATCCGTTCATATATTGCAATAACCTGAGATCACATATGGAAACCATCATTCCCAGTAATCGTGAAGCTGTTCCTTCTTTGGCATATGTTGATCCTGAGTCATTGAAACCTTCGACATCAAAACAAGGTGAGCTTAAAGGCAAATTTCAGGACAAAGGCATGGGAGAGTACACTTTAAATCAGACCATGTACTTACGACAAGTTATGAGTTCTCCAAAAGAATATGGAAGACCACATCCTAATAAACAAGTATCCATCATGATACTTGAATGGGACCCTACTGTCTTTCAAAGATGGGGCAGATTGGAAGAGGAAGATCTATACAAAATGCTTTACAAAGACATTGAAGATGACACACAAGATCACATCAATATACCCTATGAGAAATATGGCAAAGGCTTTAAGATTCTACAAAAATTTGGGTATGATGGAAAAAGCCCTCTTGGGTTACGAAAGGAAGGCATCATTGAACCTTTACAACCGGAACTGACTTTCAAAAAGGAACACTCGAAGGGACTTGGTTTTCTGACTTCCAAGATCCACACTAAAAGGACAGAAGAAGCATTACAAATCAACGCTGCCAAAATTCAACAAGAGGATTGCTATTCCACAGACTCCAATGAATGGGAATGGGGTTCAGACAAATCCTCTAGTGATTATGAGCTTACCGAGACATTTAGAGAGCCAGATGAACCCACAGAAGAAGAGGAATTTTATAAAAAGTTCAGAGTTGGTCAAGAAACAACCCAGGAGGATGCCACACAGTCTTCGTCTCAAGGTTCTAGGTTGAAATCACATAGGATGAGAACACCTATCCCAGAATGCGCTACTAGTGATGACAATTTGGATTCGCTCGCGATCAAAACTGATGAGGAGAGTGCCATCGATGACCTCGATAATTACCTTGACATACCCGAATATAACCACATCTTCACTCTTAGCCCCGCAAACTTCAAAGACATTAAAGGCCTTCCCCTTGTTCACCATGAACTCATTGACTGGGATTATGAAGGACTAGCACAGTTTGACACATTCCAAAATGATGAAGCTGTTATTGACTATCTTGGCATACGAGATGATCTTCCCCTTGGGGACCATAAAGCAGGATACACTATAGAGCTCAACAACATGGCATATTTTGGTGAGGGTGTCGGACCTTCCACTCGCAAAAATATGAAAATAAGAACAAATCAAGGGTCTTATGGTGAAAACCACACTGTGGCACTATCTGATCCCCAAAAAGTAAAAAGAAAGGACGTATCTGAAGGCGAAAACCTCTCTGACGCACCCGAAGATGGAAGGCTCGACATTCTCCCAGCCTCGTATGAGGAAAATTCATCCATGCTGGTAGAGGAGACTATCAAAACAAACATTGGTACAGAAGAGGTTCCACACAACATATTCCTAGCTAAATCATTGACAGAGTCCGAAAGGTCACAGTTCATAAGTTTCTTCAAGGAACGACAAATCAACTTTGCATGGTCATACGCTGATATGCCTAGACTAGATCCGGATTTGGTAATGCATCATTTGATAGTCAAACCGGGGGCAAAGCCAGTGAAACAAAAATTAAGAAAAATGCATCCACAAGTGGCATTACTAGTCAAAGCAGAGCTGGAAAAATTATTGGATGTCGGATTCATACGCCCAATTGATTATCCTGAATGGTTATCCAATCTCGTGCCTGTCAGTAAAGCAGATCATAGCATCAGAATATGTTTAGATTTCAGAGACATCAACAAAGCTTGTCCAAAAGATGACTTCCCATTACCAAATATTGACTTGATCGTTGATCTCACAGCAGGTCACGAAATGTTATCATTAATGGATGGATTTTCTGGCTATAATCAAATCAGGATTGCACCTGAGGATCAACACAAAACATCATTCACTTGTCCTTGGGGAACTTTTTGCTGGAATGTCATGCCCTTTGGGCTAAAAAATGCAGGTGCTACATATCAAAGAGCAATGACTACTATCTTTCATGATCTCATGCATGTAACAGTGGAAGATTATGTTGATGATCTCTTGGGTAAATCAGTAGATAGAAATACACATTTGGACATACTTTCAGTCGTCTTTGATCGGTTGGAAAAATACAAAGTAAGATTAAACCCCAAGAAATGTGTCTTTGGAGTGACCTCCGGGAAGCTCCTAGGATTCATTGTGTCCAAAAGAGGAATCGAAGCCGATCCAGCAAAAGTCAAGGCCATCTTGGAAATGCCACCACCCAGAAATATCAGTCAACTTTGATCCTTACAAGGGAGACTCCAGTCTATACGAAGATTCATAGCGCAACTTGTCGATAAGTGTAATCCTTTTCAACACCTGCTACATAAAAATATCAAATTCAAATGGGATGATAACTGTCAACAGGCTTTCCAGGCGCTCAAAGATTATCTCTTGAATCTGCCCGTTCTGAAGCCACCAGTTCCAGATCAGCCTTTGTTACTATACATATCAGCTACTCCAACAACACTGGGGGCACTCTTAGCACAACAAACTGCTGGGGGCAAAGAAAAGGCCGTATACTATATTAGTCACACATTGGTAGGATATGAGCTAAACTACACACCAACCGAGCGTGCATGTCTCGCCGTTGTCTTTGCTTCACAAAAATTATGACATTATATGCTCACTCATAAGACTAAGTTGGTTGCAAGAATTTATCCATTAAAATACCTTCTCAATAAAGCAACACTTGCTGGGCGACTAGCCAAATGGGTGATGATCCTGAGTGAATTCGACATCGAGTATGTGGACAGAAAAGCAATAAAAGGACAAGCCATCGCAGATCAATTAGCAGATGCCCCCATGATTGATGATGTTCCTCTAAATTTAGAATTTCCGGATGAATCCATTTTAACAATATCACATGCAAAACCATGGCAACTATACTTTGACGGCTCATACACACAGCATGGGGCAAGAGCTGGTATTCTCTTTATAACTCCTCAAGGGGATTCTATACCAAAATCATACCGCTTATCATTTCCTTGCACTAACAATATAGCGGAATATGAGGCATTAACAACAGGATTATGGATTGCAGTTCACTGGAAGATCCAAGAACTTTGTGTTTTTGGGGATTCTCAACTTGTCATCCGTCAAGCAACTGATGATTACCAAACAAAAGATGAAAAATTAATGCCTTACAAACAAATGGTGGATGATTTGAAACAATACTTCACAAAGATAGATTTTGAGCAGATACCAAGAGAGCAGAATCGCACCGCAGATGCCATGGCTACAATTGCTTCATTGATCGATCTACCTCCAAATGAGACCTGCTGTGAGTTCTTGCTGGATAATCTTTTAGTTCCTTCATATGAGATCACTCCCACTGAGATGATATGTGTTGTTGGTCTCGAGTCCCAGTTATATGGTTCCATCTTCACATACCTTCGCAATAATATCCTTCCACCTGATCTATCAAATAACCAACGTCGCACCTTCATTCGCCAATCCTCTCGATATGTCATTTTAGCTGATATCCTATACCGGTGAGGTCTAGATGGCACTCTTCTTAGATGTTTAGAAAGCAACGAAGCTCAGATTGCGTTACGTGAAGTGCATGAAGGGACATGTGGTCCACATTCTAGTGGTCCTACATTGGCCAAGAAACTCATTAGGACTGGATATTACTAGCCCAATATGGAAAAAGACTCCTATCAGTTTGTCAAGAAATGTAAGCAATGTCAAATTCATGGAGACCTCATACATGCGCCAGCACAAGAACTACAACCACTTGCGTCTCCTTGGCCCTTTTGTCAGTGGGGACTCGATCTCATAGGCAAGATTCACCCTCCTTCTTCCAATGGTCATAAATTCATTATCACAGCCACAAAGTATTTCACAAAGTGGATTGAAGCCGTGCCTCTCACACAAGTTACTGGAAAACAGATTGCTACATTCATCCTTAACTATATCATATGCTGATATGGTATTCCTATTTCCATTATCACTGATAACGGGCGTCCCTTCAAAAATCAGGATGTTCGTGAACTCTGTGACCGCTTCCATATTTCCCATCATTTCTCCACACCATATTACCCCCAAGGTAATGGCCAAGCTGAGGCATCTAATAAAACAATCCTTAAAATCCTCAAGAAGACAGTCGACGACGCTGGCCGTAATTGGTATATCCAACTCAATCCTGCACTTTGGGCCTATCGCACAAGTGTCCGCACACCTACAGGAGCTACACCCTATTCACTTGTCTATGGTGCTAAAGCCATCTTGCCTATTGAGGTTGAGTTACCCTCTTTACGGGTCTCTTTGCAAAACATCATCACTGATGAAGATTACAGGGTCTCTCGCTTATAAGAACTAGAACTGCTGGATGAACGGAGACAAACTGCTTTTAATCATCTCAAGGCTTACCAACAATGAATGAGTCGCAGCTACAATCACAAGGTCAAGCCTGACACATTTGAGGTAGGTGACTTGGTTCTCAGATAAAATCCTAAAAATCAGCAAGACAGAGAGAAGAAGGGCAAGTTCGAACCAAATTGGCTTGGTCCTTACATCATCACAGCAGTATACAAATCTGGTGCATATCAGCTCTCAACTACAGAAGGTGAACCTTTGGAGGATCCTATCAACAACATGCACCTTCGCAGGTTCTACACATAGCTCTTCGGAGTATCCTAATTCAAAAATACAAAAAAAATAAAAAAAATTCAAAAATACAAAAAAAATCAAAAAAATTCAAAAATAACAAAAAAATAAAAAAAATTCAAAAATACAAAAAAATCAAAAAATCGAAAAAAGTAAAGAGAAATAATTTCGTCCAACGGTGAAAACCACTTCGGTGGCGCCCTGGGCAAGTACCATGGTGAAAACTGGGTCACCAGCGCCATGCGTAGAGACATTGCTCCTCCCTCCTTCAGGATTCCATTTCATCCTTCACTTTGCACACACTCACAACCTATTCGTTCATAATAAACTTACCCATTCCCATCATGGCTTGTTATTGATCTACCCAAGATTGGTTAGCCATTCATAATAAACCTCCCTTTCCATCCATAATAAATTAGATCCTATCTGTGGCTAAGGCAATTCCTATGTCTAGTGATGGGTGTGGAACTAAGAACATCACATGTTTTGAGGAGTACAGTTTCTTCCAGCTTCCGTTAGTCTGTCTGCGCACAATCCGCAATAAAGCAACATTTGCATCACAGACCCGCAATAAAGTTTCATCTTCTCCACAATAAAGTATCAGTTTCATGGATTCAGTCAGTTTCAGATGAGAGACAACAGCAACAATGAGCTTCAACAAAATCAAATCTTTCAACAGACTCAGACAACATATGGTTCAATGCTATCTATCCTTTTTGTGAAAGTGAACATTGTGACCACAATCAAATAAGACTTATACAAGTGACAAGAGACACTAAACTTGAGGACTACAGTGGATGTTGGTGTCAAGTCTTCGTTTTCTTTTGATTTTATCTTTTGGTGACATGTCTTTTAGCTTTTCCGGGATGTCTCTGACTAGAGATTCTATCTCCAGGATGTCTTTGACTAGAAAGGCGAGGATGGGGTATCGGCACCTATTTGTATTTGTTGTCTATGGATTGTCTCTTAGTAATGCTATGACTTGTCCAAGGATATGAGGACACTGTGAGTCTAGAGTGAACTGGGGCATTCCTTGTTTGTGACTGTCTTATCTCCATGCAAACAAATACAATGACTTTCTGGGTCGAACATATGCCTCGATTGTCATAACCTACTTGCCATAATAAAGCTCAATGATGATAATGCACAAGAAGATTTTTCACTTTCATATCTTCTGTCTTCCATCCCCCTTTCTTGATTGACTTCCACCATCCTTCTCGAGTCCGCGTAGCCTGCTATCACATGATTGAGTATAATGACACACCAAAAACATTTGCATTTCATGTAGTTGCACATGCATTACCACATATAAGCATTTCATACATACATATAGATATCATAATTTCATCACATCCTGCACACAATACCTGTTAGCATAATTTACATTTGCATTATTATATTCATATGCATTACTTACATTCACATTTGCATCATGCATACACATATAAAACATAAAAGAAAACATATATTGCATTGCATCATATACATATTTGCATCCATATCATAAGCATCACATAAGAACATCTCATCACATAGGTACACATGCATATAGTTGCCGCAAAGATGAATCATCTCATATATATATATAAAACGTCATGATACAATGATGTCAAAATCATATGGCTACAATCACCCACAGGTGTCTACATCATTATACAAAATGGTACAAAACTGATACAAAGGAACTCACTGATCACTCCTGCCAACACTATTGGTAGTGTTAATCCTATCCATGTCATGGTATCCCATGCCACGTGTCCCATCCTCATCTCCAGTCTTGGATCCTAGAACACTCATCCAAGGGCATCCCTGTCTCTGTCTCGATCGTACGAAATCAGATCCCCATCAATCGGTATCCGCATAATCCTATATACATCCTCTAGGGTGATTGTCATCTCACCCATCGGTAAATGGAATGTGCATGTCTTAGAGTGCCATCTCTCAGCAAGTGCAGTCAGCAAACCCATGTTTGCCTAAAACTCAGGCACATATAGTACATGCCTCAAGCCCATCGCCTCGATGGCAGCTCGGTCCCCAAGTGTCAACTCAGGTCGCAACCTCTGAGTCGACGGGAATCTCTCCCATGACTCCAGCATAGGCAAATACTCCTGCAGTCAAGCAAATCAAATCATGTCAGTCATAGTGGCATTCACTGTTTATCACAAAATGCTACTCGCTATCTAAATGCATATGGCTATCTACCCTAGTGACACTCACTGTTCATCACAAAGTGTTGCTGTCTATCTTAGTGGTACTCCCTGTTCATCACAAAGTACTACGTGTGTGACACTCCCTGTTCATCACAAAGTGTTACTCACATTTGCACTCCCTGTTCATCACAAAGTGCTGCTCATACTTTGGGTACTCCCTGTTCATCACAAAGTGCCTTGATCTATCCTAGTCTTCCCTAGAGGACTTGCTTGAGTGTATGCTCTTAGCAGCTTATCCAATCGACAGTGTATGTTCATCACAGAACTACCGATTTGACCTAGAAGACAAAAACTTTCATTTTTGGAAATAGATGCGCTTACCTTACATAAACGCACCTAAAGACTGCACAAGCGTGCCTGTACAACACAAACGCGCCTGTATGACACAAACGTGCCAATGCTACTCATAAACGCGACTAGACTATGCAGACACCCCTGCACATCGCAGACACCCCTGCACATCATAGATGCACCCACATTCGACTCAGACGCGGTTCCAGACATAGATGTGCCTGGCACCGACACAGACGCACCTGGCACCGACGTAGGCGCGGTTAAACGGTTTTTGATATTTTTTAACTCTACTTCTAAGCGTATTTATTGCCCTCTTAGACATGTATTAATGACAAAATTAAATGCATCAAAGTACAAGGAGGTTTGGTGGTACTTACCGGCTCTCCTGCCTCTACTGGCCTCTGAAATCGGCGAACACGGTCGAATCTATGCACGAAAGCCATCGCTGCTGACTGCTCTTGCTCTTTTCTCACTCTGCACTTTGATCTTGTGAAAGTGTAGATGACAATGAGGATGCATTTTCCCCCATGGTCTATCTTATAGACTACCCTAGCCCTCGCCCTCGTTTCTCGAGTCAGTCTTCATTATCCCGTGACTCTGTCACTTTATCCAGTCAGTCTATTCTCGCCTTTCTTTCTTATCGAGAGATTGTCTGCGATCTTTTCAGACATTTTCATCCAATCTCTCGAGGGGGCATATCATTCCCATCCCGGGGCAACTCTGTATCAATTCAGCTTATCTTCTTTGAAACAAGACGACAAGCTGCATTGTCTCAAAGAGGGGCAAAATGTAGACACCCAAAATTGTCATGTCTAATTAAATAAATATTTTATTTATTTAATTATCTAAGCCTAATTCTTCTATTAATTAAATAAATTTTTATTTATTTAATTAATTCATTTATCCTCTTCTAGCCTTATTTCTCATTTAAATAAATACATTTATTTATTTAAATTATCATTTTCCTAAATTAAATAAATATCTTATTTATTTAATTGTCCTATTTCTTCTATTAATTAAATAAATCTTTATTTATTTAATTAATTCATTAGCCTTTTCTACACATGACACATGTCATTCATCTCTTAATTCATACACTACCTACCCCTTTCATTATTTTACTATTTCTTCTACCCACCCTCTAATCCTAGCCGACCTCCTTTTTACACCTCTCAATCTTATCCCTCCATTTCTTATTGTGTCTTCTATTTAAGGAGATGCCTTCTTCATTATCTAACCCTAATGATCATTTTGGCTACACTAGGATCCTACTTACAACCACATTCCGTTCTTTGTTGAGCTCTTGTGCACATAAAATCTGAGAGCAAATATATCAAGCAAGATCAATGGAGATAGGAAGAATGGAGATCAAAACCCTATTGGACATGTGATGGTAGATCATCTTTGTGATTTCATTTGATTTGCATTGTCTTAGGTAAATCTTCATATGTTATGGTGGATCTTTGTTGTTGTTAGGCTAGGGTTTGGTGGTTGAATTCATTTAGCCTTTCAATATTGTTATTATTGTTATCCATTTTCACCATATACAAATATTTTTTATTTTATTAAGTTTTGAAGTCCGACAAGTCATAATTCAGACATAGGTTTGAGTTTGAACACATAACTTGATATATATATATATATATATATATATATATATATCGAAATTCAATTTTACTTTTTTTGTTAGAAAGAAGACATCAATACCTAGGGCATAGATATTTTTCAGATTTTTTTTGAATTAGTTTCCTATTTTTCCCAATGCGTTGAACAAAGAAGTTCATGTTTGGTGAAAAACCTATGTTTGGTAAAATTAAAAAAGCAAGTTCATAATAAACTCAAGATGTAATAAAATTATAGTCATTGGAAAGCTTTCATCACAGACTACCATACTACATTTTGGGTTGTCAAGATCATTCCATTTGAGCCTTCAACCAGAGGTTTGAAGGCCAAAAGTCTGCAAAAAATGTAGAAAGACTAAGAGAAGTGTGAAAAAGGGGGTTCGAATGAAGGGGGGTTCTAGCGAACCCCCCCAATATAATTAAAAAATGACATAAAAAATCATTAAAGGTGCTTCACTCGAAAAAGGGGGTTCGAGAAAAGTGGGGGGCTCGCTCAAACCCCAAAGGGTAGTTCATTCAAACACCCCCACTTCGCTCGAACCCCCTCCAAATTTTTTTTCCTTCCATCTCGTTTTTCCTTCGTGGATGAAAGTGGGAACCATTATTGTGAACTTACCCCTTATGTGACATACAATGAAAAAATTCTACTTTTTTGAGATTCTTTTAGACAAATTTGTCATTAGCAATCATTTTTTTGCATCCTTGTGGAGGTATAATGGGGAGGAGTAGTCGTTGAAAGCATAAACGTAAAAGAAAGCTTTCAAATGAGCAAATTGAAGCATATAGACAAAGAGATAGAGAAAGTCATAGGAAGAGATAATAAAGTATGTCAAATATTGGTGAAGCCTCTACAAATATTATTTCAAGTGAAGAGAGAATTAAATATGCAAATGTTGAGAAAGTTATTGAAAATGAAAATGTAGATATTAATATTGGAAATGTTGAACATGATATTCAAATTGGGAATGAAAATGTTGAAATTTATATTCATAATTTTCAACATGATATTGAATTTGGAAATGAAAATGTGGGAATTGACATTGAAGGTGAAAATGTTGGAATTGACATTGAAGGTGGAAATGTTGAACCAAGCGAACATTATGTAACATCAAATTACATGAGAAAAGAAGACCCTCTTGTGGAAGAAAGACAAATTCCAAATTCAAGACCTTCAATAACTCCACAATTGTTACTTTAAATTGATGAGAATATTATAGACAATCTTGAAGGCAAGAGGTCAACACGAACCATTTGATTGTGGGCTACGCAACTTTTCAACCAATATTTTAGCAATAAGACATTGACCGAGTAATGTCAAATTTTTGTTCAATTGCTAAAGATGAAAAACATGAGACCTTTGCTATCCAAATTGAAGATTCATGTGGACAAGAAGATGGAGAAAAATTTATTATTGTCAAAATAAAATTTAATGCTCTCAATTCTATTGGAAATAATAGCAAGGAAAAAGATAAGAGAACTACTCAGAGAGTGATTACAAACTCCTTAGTAAGTTATCATTTGAGAAAGACTTTTTTTATGTGACAAAATTGTCTTATTTGAACATAAATCATAAAATATTGGATAGAGCACTTGCAAGAAGAGAAATAATTGAGGATCCTCTTCAAAATGATACATGGGATTTTGGTGGGAGGCTTCCATGTGTTGATAAGAATTTGACCGATAATGTAAAGGAGGAAATTCAATAATTTTTGGCACTCTAACTCTAGAATATCACCAAATGTAATAGATGTTTTAAAGTTAAGAATTGACAATCGAAACCATACACCACATTATAAACATTTCTTTAAATCAAGCCAAACAATGTTATAGAAAAGGTTTTGTGAAACACATCCAACTTTGCAAATCTCACAAACAGATTTTGAATCTTTGAAGCCATTTTATTGCATGTACCTCTTAAGATTTGTAATACTTGTTGCAAATACCATGTTTTATTTTCAATGTACCATGAACTATTATGCTATATTCATTCTACTTTGCATAGTAACAAAATGTTGCAGGAGTGTGGTGCAATGCAACTTCTCAGATCATCAAGAGGCTTGCTAGATCCATTTTTATGTACTAGAGATGATGGATGATTTTTCTATAGAAATGATTATTTAAATGAGAAGTGCTCACAATGTGGTGGCTTGTAGAAGTTTTTTTGTGTTTTCATGAGGGCAGCGAACACGAATTTGGAAAGAATATTGTTGAGAAAAAGAGATATGAGACAATCAAATATACTTTGAAGAGTGGAGGTGAAGGTTCTAGATGTGAGTTGGTCTCTAGAGAAGTCAGTGTTGCTGATTTTATTTCAAATTTTAGGGAATTTTTTTTTTACAAGTATGCAAGGCATACCCATAGGTCTTAGTGGTTGGATCAACAATTTAGGATGTGTAAGAACTCTTTACCAATTGGCACTATTATATCAGTGATTGATTTTGTAGAAAAATATACATTGCAACCAAAAAATGAGGTACAAGGTTAGTATTTCAATTCCATTCAGATTGCTATTTTTGTTCACATAACATATAGACATGCCCCTAATAGAACATAAGAGAACATGAAGATAATCATGGAGTATCATTTTTATGTGAGTGATGATAGATCTCACTCCTCCAAGTATGTGCAACATTGTTTCAAGAATTTTTTTTTAGTTCTTGTAGGAGAAGGGTATTGCAATAGACCGACATCTCATATGGTCAGATAATTGCACAAATCAGTTCAAGAATTCTTGTATGTTTTATTGGTTGAGTAGAATGCATGCAGAGAGGGATGTACCTCAAATTTGGAGATTTTTTGAAGCTGGGCATGGGAAAGGATAGCATGATGGAGAAAAGGCATGTTTGAAGAGATCTCTAATTAAGGAGAAACTAAGGATTTTTGGTGCTAAATTAATTTGATGCATGTTCTATTGTTGATTGGTGTAGCTCAATAATGTCACTTTGAGGGACACTTGATTCAGTAGTGTGCATATTATTTTGGTTGGTTGAGGAGGGCATAATGGGAGACAAAATGGATTGTCAGACAATGAAAAATTCTTCAATGAAGCATTCATTTTACAGCTCAAATGCAAGTACATGGACCATTTGGACATGAGAGTTGGCTTGTTTTTATCAGAATTGTATTCAGTGTGACTGGGATCAATGCAAGTCAAGTGAGTGAGTGGATACATGGGTTCCACAATATCCATGTCAAATGATGACATGGAAAGTTCATTTGAGTATGGTCGTCTTTAAAATCTTCTACAACCAGGGCATGTTTTTGCAATTGTTGCACCGTAGGGGAATGAGTAATCAAACTTTTGGTTGGCACAATGTGTTAAAAAAAAAATGGAAGCTAACACAACCGATGGAAGATGATTATGGGTTCATGCATCCTATAGGTCGATTTGGTGTTATAGGAACTTGGTTGTGAACATACATGATTAGAAATAATGACATACCTACATTTGAACACTACAAGAGACACAAAACCATTCCCATGTATTCACACCTTGTTATAGCTACAAATGTTAAGTTTTTGAAGCATCATGGAAGGAAAAAGACAAAGAACTATGGACAATTAGTAATGTTGATTATGAAGCAATATTGGATACTCTTAAGCAAAGAGATGACCCTTCAGATACACTTGAGCAACATTGACTGTAAGGAAGAAAGGTACAATGCATTGTTAATACTAACATCCCTATATTTCATTAGGTTTATTACATGTTTAGGTTCATTTATTTTTTTTGTTAATAAAATTATTCTTCTCATGGCATGTGAATGTAGGGATTACAAAAATAATGGACACTTGATTCAACAATACAAAGATTCATAGTGTTGATCATGAAGCATATCTAGCTATACCAATTGACTATAAGGAATGGATTTGGTATAATGAATTGTTGATATAAACATCCCTATGGTTCATTAGGTTCATTGTGATTAGGTTTATTAATTTTTTTGGTTAAATAAACTAAATTATTATGCTTTGGAATGCAGGGATGATGAAAATCATGGACATGCATGACTCAACTACTTCAATACAAAAATCAAGGATTACAGAAATCACAAACATATTGGAATTTATGTTAATTTAATTCTTAAATTAATTTTACTTAGTATTCTTTATTTAATAATGATATTTTGTATACTATTGCAATTTAGGTGTCTTTAAGAGTACTAGTGGTTGGAGCTATGTGTTAGGGAGCACATATATTAAATTCAAATGTTTTAGTTTTGTACCTAGGATTGCTTGATAGCATTGGTGTATTTGTACATGATGACATTGATTTGGTTGTATATATTAATGATATACGATGTATTTGTACATGATGACATTGATGTGTTTGTATTGATGATATATGATGCATTTGTACATGATGACATCAATGCGTTTGTATTGATGATATACAATGCATTTGTACATGATGAAAATGATGTGTTTGTATTGATGATATATGATGTATTTGTACATGATGACATTGATTTGTTTGTATTGATGATATATGATGTATTTGTATTGATGATACACAATGTATTTAGAGTCAAAATTTTGTACTTACGCAAATGAAATTTAATATGAATTTTGTTCACAATGGTCACCTCTTTGTGTAATGATGACTATAATTATGTTAAACATAATATGGTTATAGATATAGATAATATAGTTGTCGGCAACGATGGTTCACACCCACGATGAATAGAATGAGAATTAGGCTCAGTAGCATCTTTTCATTGAATGCCTCTAACGTTTTTTGAATCAATTGAAAAATTATTGCCCTAGGAAAATTGCTCTGAATCTTGAAAATCTGAGATAGGATATTATAGAGAGCCCTCACATGACTCTGTAGGTTTAGAAAGATGATTCACAAGTGCCATAGATTATAAGAAATAACCTGTCAAAGTTTGACAATTTTTCACACTTAGGACGCTTAAGGGACGACATCGCTATGGTATGGCACTGAGTGTTTGACTGACTTGGGAGGCAAAGCAGGAGCATGCCTAAGGTAAAATTGCATAACCAGGCATGCTACAATTGATAGTATTCATCCACAATGAACATAATGAGAATTAGGCTCCTTTGCAACTTGTAATTGAATGCCTCTGACGAGTTTTATGTCAACTGAAAAATTGTTGCCCTACAAAAACCACTCTGAATCTTGAAAATTTGAGACAATCTATTATAGAGGGCCCTCACATGACCCTATAGATTCATACATATCAATTGCAAGTGCCAAGAATTCTGAGAAACAACCTATCAAAGTTTGACAATTTTTCCCACTTAGGGCACTCAACGAACAACACCACTACAATATGGCACTGAGCATTTGACCGATTTGGGAGGAAAAATAGGAGCATGCCTAGGGTAAAACCACCTTAAAAAAATGTGTTGAAATTGATGGTTCATGCCCACGATGAACAAAACAAGAATTTAGGCTCCATTGCAACTTTTCATTGAATACTTGATGATTTTTGTGTCAACTAAAAAATCGTTGCCCTATGAAAACCGCTTCGAATCTTGAAAATATGAGACAAAATATTGTAGAGGGCCCTCACATGACCTTGTAGGTTTAGATAAATCATTCGCAAACAACTTGTCAAAGTTTGACAATTTTTTGCACTTAGGACACTCAAGGGATGACGTCGCTACAATATGGCACTAAGTGTTTGGCTGAATTGGGAGGACAAATAGTAGCATGCCTAGGGTAAAACCACCTAAATAGACATGTTGGGAATGATGGTTCACACCCATGGAAAAAATAATGAGAATTAGGCTCCATTGCAGCTTTTCATTGAATGCCTTTGACTATTTTTGTGTCAACTAAAAAATCTTTGCTGTACGAAAACCCTTGTTGCACGAAAACCCTTGCAAATCTTGAAAATATGAGATAGACTATTGTAGAAGGACGTCACATGACTCTATAGGTTTAGAAAAATTATTTTCAAGTGCCATGAATTCCAAGAAATATCCTATCAAAGTTTGACAATTTCTCTCACTTAGGGTGCTCAAAGGATGACATCGCTACGATATGGTAAGAATTTGACCAACTTGGGAGGAAAAACATGAGCATGCCTAGGGTAAAACTGCCTAACCAAACATGTTGGAACTGATGGTTCATGCCCATGATGAACAAAATGATAATTAGGATTTGTTGCAACTTTTCATTGAATGCGTATGACAATTGTTGCATCAACTAGAAAATCACTTCCCTACAAAAATTGCTCCAAATATTGAAAATATGAGATAGGCTATTGTAGGGGGCCCTCACATGACTCTGTAGGTTCAAATGAATCATTTGAAAGTGAAACTAATTCCAAGAAATATCCTATCAAAGTTTGACAATTATTCGCACTTAGGGCACTCAAGGGACGGTGTTGCAACAATATGGCACTAAGTGTTAGACTGACTTGGGGGGTAAAAATAGAACATACCTAGGGTAAAACCACCTAACGAGTTCATGCCCACAATGACATTTGAAGTTTTATAATTACTTGTCATGCATCATTACTAAGCGTAATTAACCATACTTATTGTGTGAAAATACATCATTGTTGATTACAAACTATTTTCTTCACGCAAGTGTAGGTATTAGTCACACTCTATATTGATGAATATTAATTTAATTCACATCTTCCTAATTCAAGTGCACAGAACCATAAATGTGAACGCTTAGCCCAAAATCTACACCATATATAAGTTTGATTATATGGTCTAGTCCCACTCGATATGCAATACTCAACTCTCTTTCATGCAACACACTCCTCCTACATTTGTTTCATAGTTCATAGATGAGAAAGACAATCATATGCTTTCCCAATGGTATTGCAAAACCGAATGGATAGGAGTGGGAGTTGGAGTTAAAGAATGCAAATCATAACTGTAATTTGGACGTGGTTGGAAATTATTTGCCAATTATCACAATTTGAAAATGCGAGATTTTATTGTGTTTAAATACATAATGAAGTCATACATGGAGGTTGATATGTTTGGAAGATCTAAGTATGTGAAAAATATCAATGCTTGTCATTTTGAGGAAACAAAGATTGTTTCAAGTAAGAGACGGCCTTCTAACAAAATGTGTAGTTTAGATCAATTTGTTTACTTTTTATTTGTCATTACTAAGAATCCGTGTTATGATTAATATCATGATCATTAAATTTGGTGAATTTCCCAAGGCAACCAAATTTCACACTTAAGATTTAGATAGAACAAATATATCGAATATTAAGATTATGAAAATAACATGATATTGCTCATTATTTAACCATTGTTTATTATTACATTCAAGATTAAAGTTTCAAAGATTGGATTCATGCACATGAGGAACAAATTATATCGAATCTCAACTTCTATATATATCAAATTATCAAATAATTACAAGTGTATGTCCATATACAAAAATGGCATAAACGTAGTTGACTCAAACAAAATGTATGCCCATATATGTAAGTGTATGTCCATATACAACATATACATTCCAAATAGATATGTATGGATCCTAAAATGTCTCTATCACATCCTAAACTCCTGATGAATCATCAAAATCGATCCTCTTCGAAGCAATCCTTGGCTCTGAAGGATTATGCACAAGAAAAATTCAAACCACAATTGAGATTAGCCATATTATATAATTTATATTCAAAAAGTTAACATTAAAATTAATATGCATTGAACTATTGTTGAGCTCTAATATTTAATTCTTGATTACCTCAAGTCCATGCCTTCTCCTAGGATGATTAGGAGTCCCAGATTATGCCTGTGGTAGAGAAAGGATGTCATTAAGATTTTCATAAACAACCTATATATGTTCACAAACATAACATTAATACAAGATAACATATAATTGTCAATGATAGGAACATATCTACTAAACACAAAACAAAATAAACACATATACCTGAGGCATCTCTTCTTTTGCTTCTGTAGGTATTATGGGTGCAGTCAACAAGGATGTGAAGTCAACAATTCCCTGTACATAAAAATGACAATTATGTGAATCTATCAATCTATGTAGACATGTATAATCATTGTAAGTTCTTTAAATTCTTAAAATTCAGTTAATTTTGCATTCAATTACCTTTCCCTTGTCTTTGATTGTGCTTCTAGAGTCTAGATTGTGTAGCACTGCATTTGCACTAGGTGTGTCCTACAAGAGTAAAATATGATAAACATGTAAGTTAATATATAATTTAATTAATGACAATTTAAATGACAAGCATGTATACAATAAAAAATGTAAACAACTAAGTGCAAAAAATATATACCATGTAGTTGTTAAGGCCAAATGAAATGGCCAAGAGGGTGGCCTCGTGGACCTATGATAACTCCTCCTCAGACATCAACTGTTAAATAGATCATGTATACAAACAATAATACTTAATAATAACTCTTATAAATATTCATTTAAAATAAAACACACTATGAAATTATAAGTTAAGTCTTACCACTACATTGTCAATGTACGATGTGAAGGAAGACAAATGGACCATTGAGGGGGGGTGTGAATCAATGGTAATCAAAAAATTGAACTTACAAAATGACCTAAGCTTTGATAACATAAATCAGGAAACCATGACCAGAGATATTAAACACAATTGCACATGCACACATAAGGAAAGCCCATAACACCAAATATACAAGGAAAACTCACGGTGGGGAAAAACCTTGGTGAGAAATTTTTGTTAGAGTCCACTGCTCTAATCCAGCCTCACAATGGAAATAGTTTGCTTACAAAATTTATGGGCACTAACCCAAATGAGCACCAACCCCCTATTTGAGCACCAAATTAGACAATTGCAATATTTATGGGAACCAACCCCCTATCTAAGTACCAACTCAAATAATTACTGATGCTCGGCAAAAAGGGAAGGTTAGTCTGAGATAAATAACACACACACAAGAAACCGTTAGTGTTAGTCAATCAAAAACTAATCTAAACAGGCATATCAAAAGAGACACTAAAATCATGCTAATATATCTAACAAATGAAACAAAGATAATGAGGCATCTCCAAATGCCTCTTAGCATGTTCTTAGCTCCTTCTCCCTTGTTCCTCTCCTCTCCAAGTTCTAAAATAGTGTAGCTCTCAACAGCTTTTTGCACTATGGATGCTTATGGAGGATTGAGATTTGAGTATTTTGCTCTAAATGTAAAATGAAAAGCTAAAATACTAGATTTTAACCCAAAATGACAAGATTTTAGTTTGCTATGCTAAATGCTCTCTAAAATGCCTATAGGTTAAATGCATACAAGTTTTTAGGATCTGGATTATGAAGAAATGGGCTCTATTTATAGGAAAAGTGGAGCAATGGATGGTTGAGATTGAGTAATCTCAACAAGGGTCAGGATTGAATGATTTCAAATCCATGTGAGAGCTTTCAACCCAATCCCAAGATGACAAGTGTCAATGTGAGATAGGTTGAGAGGAGAGGGAATAAGCATTAAATGCTTGATATGACCTTGGGAGTTAAAGTCAAGGTTAGTTGAATGAATAAACTCTTTATTCAAAGAATAAAGCTTTTATCCAATGGATAAATTCTTGTGCAAATGTAAAAAGGATGAATATGGTCAAAACAATAAATGTTTGGGGAGACAAGTTTGAAATAACTATAAATGGTTATGTAAGAGCCATAAATGGTCATGTAAGAGCCATTAGTGGTTTTTGAAGACTTTGGGGGTTAATTGGTTGAACACACAAAGCATTAAATGCTTTTCAAAGAATTTTGAAGTCTTTGAAAAGTGACTTTATTTTGCTTAGGAATGTGACAATAATTAGGGGATGGATTAGGCTAATTAGGAAGGGGTTAGAAGAATCTAGAAGGGGATTAGATTTTGCAAGTGGGTTTGGTGGGTGAGGGAAAACAAGATTTTATTAAAATAAAAATTCATTTATTTCAATAAATGTGTGCAAGTTGCATTTGTAGGAAAATGAAAGTGGGGGGGATAATGATTTAAATAAATGTTTTATTTAATTTATTTAAAAGAGGAATAGGGGAATTTAATTAAATAAATAGATTTTATTTATTTAATTGATTTGAATTTGATTTAATTAATTAATTAAAATAAATTGAATAATTTATTTAATTAATAGAAGAATGTTTGGGGATAAATTAATTAAATATTAATTTAATTAACTGATGGCTAGTGGATTTTTAATCAAATAAATAGCGAATATTTATTTAATTAAACTGGATAGATTTGTGTGACTACATTTGCCCCTCTTTGAGACGGTGCGGTTTATCACGTCGTTTCAAAGAAAGAAAAATTGGTGTGAAGAAAAATGCCCCATAAAATGTTAATTTAATGGGTGGTATGCCCCCTCGAGAGATGGGTCGAAATTTTTTGATAAATCAGGCGATCTCTCGAAAAAGAATGAAAATTGGCAGGGTGGTAGAAGAGGAGTTAGCCATATGGGTGAAAAAAAAAAGAAAACGGGGGAAAAAATGGAGAAATGGGGGGCTCGAGAAGTTCACGGGGACCACGACGGTGAGCGGGGGGAAGTTATGGTGACGGTGAAAGGTATAAATGGGGTGAAAAAGGTGAAAGGTATAAATCATTTGTGACCGTGACCAGTGTGAAACCAGAGCTCTGATAGTGACATTTGGAGGAGCGAGCAGCAGTAAGGATGCCAGTACCAATTACAGAGCACAAATTTGAGTGAGTCTGACAATTCCAGCAGCCAGACGACTACGGACCAGCAGTACACAAATTGGAATTTTAAATTTTTATGCATTTTTGATAGGCTTTTTGCTGAGTCCAAGTTGAGTCGGAGCAATAGCACTGAAACTATGGTTTTGGCATTTTTGCTAAATTAACTAGAGCTATGGTGCCGCAATGACGCTATTGACACATTGTTTGAGCGCTTTTGAAATGTTTTAGTCCTATTGTATGCATGTTTAGGCGCTATTGATTAATAAGCGCTATTGAGTGCTTGATTGAGCGCTATTGCTCTTGATTAGCGCTATGATGTAGTTGTTTTAGCACATTTGTAGTTTGAGCATTGTTGGATAGCTTATTGAGCGCTTTTGTTAAGGTTGTAGCGCTATTGTTGAGAAACTAGCGCTTTTGTTGGTAAAATAGCACTTTTGTTTTAGGATAAATAGATGCCACAGTTTGGATGAAGAAAATCTCCCGATGCTAATGATGGATGGATGGCGATGTAGAGTGGGAGTTGTTTTGAACCATAGCAGCCTGATGAGACTTAGGTCATTTTTAGGATAAATGTCTGTTGAAGTCGAGGTTGCCGTGATTGCTTACCTGTTGAGACTCGAAGATACTTGATCAAAGTATCTATTGATAGTCTAGGTTTAAACTTAAGAAAGTTTGAAAACAAAACAACTGATGGTGATTGATGAATGTCCATGTGCAGGAGGAGCTAGGCGTGTTACGGTTATGCGAGAGACATCCTACGACATAGGGGTTGCGGGATCGATTGACAGAGGCAAAGATAGCTTGTATTGCTGCTACTGGATTGTATGAGGTGATGCACATGCTCGTGATTCAGATGAAACACGGTTTGATCATAGTGTTAGCCGAGCGGTGGCACAGCAAGACGTGCACCTTCCATTTGGCACAGGGGGAGATGACAGTGACCCTAGAGGATGTGTGGCGCATCCTGCAGATTCCGATTCGGGGGAAGCTGGTCACATATGACAGATCCTGAGGGACCCTTACAGTTCAGAGGTTTTTTTATGAAGAAATTTTTATTGATGATGGCTCTATTACCTGGGAGGAGATAGCTGCATTATATGAGCCTCTTCCAGCAGTTCTATCAGGTATCGTGGGAGGACTTCTATGTCCTGACAGGCGATCACATGGTTTGGCTGTGGGGTGGGGGCAGGTGATCGAGATGTTGATTACCGAGGGGACCCGATTTGCTTGGGGGCCATGCGTGCTGGCGCACCTTTACCAGGAGCTTCATGAGGTGGTTTACCGGGGGAGGGGTTCCTTAGCAGTGGGAGTGATGCTGCTGCATATTTGGGCCTGGGAGCACCTACCAGTGACTTGACCAGTGAGTCTTAGGTTCTGCGCAGTGGATCAGCCGTACATGTTTATGTATAGCGGCATGATGAGTCAGCCCACCTGGGGAAGTTAGAGTGGTGGCAGTGGGCGTTGGATGATCTTGATGCAGTCATATGGCGACCATACCTGGAGTGTGAGCCATGGGATGATGATGCAGAGGCACTGCCCTATGTATTTATGACCCGATTCTTCATTGGGAGGACCTCATACCATGTGGAGAGACAGGTGCCTAGGAGAGTTCTAAGATAGTTTGGACGGCAGTAGGGAATGCCTAGTGGATCAAGGGAGTATGCACAGGTGATTCGGGAGAGCTATGCATGGGGTCCATTGTTGTCGTATGATCAGGCACTGGCAGAGTTTCAGACGCTATAGGTGAGACCATGGGACATACGACCGAGGGTCATGGATGCAAGAGTAGCAGATGAGTACACGCAGTACCGGGCAGCGCAGTCGATCCTACGGATATCCGATCCAACAGAGCTAATCCTGGATTTTGAGGATGAGAGGGGACGAAGACGAAGGAGGGAAAGAGGTCGAGGACCGAGGGCAGGTGGAGGAGGTGGAGGAGAGGGTGGAGGAGGAGGTGGTGGAGGAGGAGGTGGAGGAGGAGGAGGAGGTGGTGGGTTAGGGATGTGGATTTAGTGGAGAGGGAGAGGTGGACTGCCTCTACGAATAGCACAGGGACCATTGATACAGGGAGGAGTTCGACTCGGTGGGAGGGGGATGGAGAGGGAGATCTTGATGGATAGAGGGGAGGGAGCTACTGGAGAGGCTGGTACAGGTGAGGTGGCTATGGATACCGAGGAGGGAGCCATTGGAGATCTTTGAGATCACATGATAGCACATTTGCAGACCCGGATAGAGGATTTGGAGGTGGAGGTGGCGGCTAGGGATGTGCAGCTATTTGGACGGGAGTCAGAGCTGGTGGTGGTGCTGTAGGAGAGGGATAGTGCAATGGAGAGATTGGCAGAGCTGCAAGAGAGAGTCCGGGTTGGAGTAGGAGCACAGGGGCCTACGGGGGAGTTGATGAGGGAGATGCGACGAGCACAGGCAGAGATAGACTACTGGTGGGGTTTATATGAGCAGGTGGTGCTAGTTAGTCAGCGAGCTCTTAGCTATTCTCAGATGCAGCAGGTGAGATCAGAGCGATCACAAAGGGTGCAGAGTAGTGCGGGTGTGATGGGTCCTCTATGGAGGGAGAGATCAGGGGATGCAGGAGTGAGTGAGGGTTCGATGAGGCCTCCACAGAGAGATGGATCAGGTGGTGCGGGCACCAGTGGGGGAGCAGGTGGTGATGATGGTACAGCATCTGGCTAGAGTGGCATTTGAGAGAGCATTTTTCCTTATATGTATTGTATCATTGTTTATTTTTTGGACTGTATCTTGGATGGCTCTTGGTAGCCAATTTTGTAGACTTCAGTGTACTCTGATATATGAGATGATATATATGAGGAGATCCCATATTTTGATGATATGCAGTTGATTTATATGGATGTTTATGCAGGATGATGAGTTATTGTTTAGATGGATATGTGTATATGTATACATGAGATGTTTCTTATATGCATGTTTTTATGATGATTTATGATGTGGGATACTAACATATGAATGCAGGCTTATATATGTATGATTTGTTTGATTTTTGATGTAATGCTTTATGTATGTAATGCCATGATGATGATGTATGCTTATGATGATTTATGAACAGGATTTTGGTGTTTCCTATGCAATGATATTTTATGTGATGATGTTAATGCAATGGTTTGAATGAATGATTTTATGTATGGATATGCATCTAGATGTTTTTAGATGAATGTAATATGGATAAACAAAATGTAAAGTACAAATTTTTATATGATAATGTCGAAACAAATGTCTATGTATAATGGATATATATATATAATGGTATGAACCAATGTTTGGAAACAAATGGATTTATGATTCTAAATGGCTTTTAAATATGATTTAAATACAAATGATAATATGAGGATATTACAACTTATGGTTTTAATAACTATACCTTAATGCAATTAAAAAGGATAATGAATGCAATGTGAATGAATCCTAAAATGAGCATAATAAGATACTTTAATAAATGGATGAATGAATGCACCTTTCACTAATGAATGGATGCAATAATAAATGATAAAGGATGATGAAATGATGATGGATAATTGACACTAAATGAATGCCTAGTAAATGATTTAAAACAATCAAAGACAATTTGATCCCACAAATGAATCTAATTATTTATGATTGATGCAATGATGCAAATGATTAATGAAAACTAATGTCAAAAAATGAACTATATGCAATATTAAGTTAAAAATGACATGAATGGACTTAATGCAAGATGCACCTAAATGCGATGATGATATGACCATGAGGAATGCAAGGTTTTTAAGACTTTGCATGATGCATTGATGATGTATCAGAGTACTCGGTCATGATTGTATCCAAGACTAGCTTTAATGGTCACTGTTGCATATAAAGCCTACATATGAATGAATGAATGGATGGGTGATATGCAACGGAATGCAAGATATAAACAGATGAGATGAAATGATGATCCATAGTGCTCTATTTTCATCATTGAGCTTTAAAATGTTGGAAGAGAATACAAGCATCTTGACATAATGATTCAAGATGACCTAAGTATTCCATACATGGATTTTATATAGCAAGTAAATACAAACGACTTGATATAAGGGTCAATTCGACCAGAGTATTGCTTGTGGAATAGACAAGGATTATCTCCATTCATGTGTGACTTGGATCGTCCTCCTTGATCTTAGGCTGATCATATCCTGAGATAAGTGCATACCGTACTAAGAGATAAAAACCTTTATCCAAATTGGATGAGGTAGGAGGAACCAAAGAAAGAGCATTGTTCCTGCAAACAAACAGTATATACATAAAGAATAAAGAATAAGGATCCTTGGTAATGGTTCATGCTCATATGGTCAAGGTATACACTGTAGTCAGCAAGCCGTAATGATCTATGACTGCATTTTGCATAAGATCACATAGCTTGGTGAACTTCCCACGTAGACACCATTAGGACATGCCCCAGTACCTCATTGGAATAATGCACCGAAGATACACAAACAATGCTATAGGAACCTGATATAAATAACTAGCCCATAAATCAACCAAGTATTTGATAGCATAAACAGAATTTTATTGTCAAAGAAAATGTCATCTTGTCTTTGTTTTGTTAAGGAAGGATGCATCCTTGTTGAAGACAGTTTTGAGTGTTGATGTTGATTGTGTGGTCGATTGATAAGTGGTCATTTTGTGGAGTATATCACAATGTTTGTTTGCTATCTACGCGGATGAGTATGTACAATGTGTTGCCATGTGTTTGTGTGATTTTCAATGGTTTTTCGTTGTTTTTGGGATTTTGTGAGACATTTTTGAATGTTTTTGGATTTTGTGAGACATTTTTGAATGTTTTAACCCAATGAATCTTAATTAATGTAGAATCCACTTCCACTAACTAGATTTAAGGGTATTGCCCCCAAGTTTTAGACATGACTTATGAAAAAGTGGGATGCAAGATGCATGAAGTACTATCTCTGATTACAGATCAAATAACAAGCCATGGTTGGGATGGATGTGTGGATGCATGAATGTGATCACAACGAGTCTGAAAGATATTGGAGCCATTGTCTTTACGAGTGGCGCCTGTTTGCTAGGTTTTCACCATCGTACTTACCCAAGGTGCCACCGGAGTGGTTGTTCACCATTTGGATGCATGATTTTTCTTTACTTTTTGAATATTTTTGTATTTCTTCAGGACATTTTTCTGAATGTTTTTGGTATTTTCTGGTATGCAAGGGAGCCTGATGCTCTATTCAGATTAGGTATAAAACTGTTTGAGGTGCATGTTGTTGATCGGATATGTTAATGGTTCTCCTTCTGATGTAGCCAACTGATATGCCCCGGACCCGAATACAACAGTGACAACATATGGGCCCAGCTAGTTTGATTCAAACTTGCCCTGATGTTCTCTGTTTGGTTGGTTGTGAGGATTATCTTGTAGTACAAGATCACCTACCTCAAATGTACGAGATCTAACTCAGTTATTGTAGCTTCTACTCATGCGCTGCTGATAGGCTTTGAGGTGATTGTATGCAGCTTGTCATTTCTCATCAAGTAACTCTAAGTCTTGGAGGCGTGAGACTTTGTATGCTTCATCATCTATCAAATTATGCAAGGAAACCTGTAGTGATGGTATCTCAACCTCAATAGGTAAGATAGCTTCGGTGCCATAGACCAATGAGTAGGGAGCGCACCTGTAGGGGTTCGAATGCTAGTTCGATATGCCCATAGTGCTGGATTCAGTTGAACATGCCAATCACGGCCAACATCATTGATTGTCTTCTTTAGGATTCTTAATATGTTCTTATTTGATGCTTTGGCCTTACCATTGCCTTGTGGGTAATAGGGAGTGGAAAAGCGGTGTTGGATGTGAAATTTCTCACAAAGTTCACGGACATCCTAATTTTTGAAAGGAAGACCATTATCTGTGATGATGGACATGGGCACACAATACTGGCAGATGATGTAGTTGAGGATGAATGAGGCGATCTGCTTGCCGGTGACTTGGGTAAGTGGAACAGCTTCGATCCACTTTGTGAAATATTTGGTGGCAGTAATAATGAATTTATGGCCATTGGATGAAGATGGATGGATTTTACCCACAAGGTCAAGGCCCCATTGACAAAAAGGCCATGGTGTTGTGATTGGTTGTAGTTCCTGGGCTGGTGCATGTATTAAGTCACCATGAACTTGACATTTCTTGCATTTTCTGACAAAGTAGTAGGAATCCTTTTCCATAGATGGCCAATAGTATCCATTGCGCAAGAGTTTCTTGGCTAGTGACGGACCACTTGAGTGAGTCCCACAAATTCCTTCATGGACTTCTTCCAAAGACTTTGTTATCTCACCTTGTTCCAGACATCAAAGGAGAGTACCATCAAGACCGCATCAGTATAGGGTTTCAGCAATAATGGTATATCGAGCAGTTTGGCGAATGAAGGTTTTATGTTGGTTATTCGATTAGTTGGGAAGAAGGGTGTGATCACGGAGATAGGTGTAGAATTCTCCGTACCATGGGGATTTAGAACCGACAAGGTGACATATTATTTCGGATTCGGGGATATCATAAGCGGGAATCCAAATTTGTTCGACCAAGAACTCATAGCGTGTTGAATTCTGTGGAAGATCTAAGAGAGATGCGATGGTAGCCATAGCGTCAGCAGCTCGATTCTGATCTCTTGGTATCTACTCAAAAGTGATAGTAGTAAATGTTGTCTTTAGTTTGTCCACCATTTGCTTATATGACATGAGTTTATCATCCTTTGTCTGATATTCATCAGTTGCTTGTCGAATGACCAGTTGTGAGTCGCCATATACTTGCAGTTCTTGTAATTTCCATTGTACGGCTAGTCTGAGTCCTATGATCAAGGCCTCATACTCTGCTATGTTATTTGTGCATGGAAATGTGAGCCTGTAAGACTTCGGGATGTTATCACCTTGAGGTGTGATAAATAGAATGCCTGCCCCTGAACCCTGCCTAGTGTACGAACCATCAAAGTATAGTTTCCATGGTTGTGCTATTGTGATCATGAATATCTCGTCATCTGGAAAATTGGAAATGAGAGGATGATTGCCTATGAGTGGTGCATCGGCCAACTGATCTGCAATGACTTTTCCTTTGATAGCTTTATGGTCCACATACTCAATGTCAAATTCACTTAGAATCATCACCCATTTGGCCAAGCAGCCTGTCAATGCTGCTTTGCTAAGTTAATACTTGAGTGGATCAATCTTTGCAATGAGTTGTACTTTGTGTGTTAACAGATAGTGCCTTAGTTTAGTGGCTGCTAAGATTACAGCTAGGCAAGCTCGCTCAATAGGTGTGTAATTGAGTTCATAGCCCACCAGTGTGCGAGAGATGTAGTAAACAACACACTCTTTTCCTTCTGCATTATGTTGTGCCAGTAGTACACCCAATGCTATACTTGTTGCTGAGATATAGAGTAACAACGGTCTACTTGGATCTGGTGGCATCAACAATGGTGGATTCATGAGATAGTCTTTAAGTGTCTGAAATGCTTGCTGGTATCAGGCATCCCACTGAAAGCGGATGTTCTTGTGTAGCAGGTGTGTGAATGGGTGACACTTATCAGCCAATTGTGTAATGAATCTTCAGATGGATTGAAGCCGCCCTTGTAATGTCCTTAGCTGACTGATATTCTTTGGTGGTGGCATGTCCATGATTGCTTTTACCTTTGCTAGGTCGACCTCAATACATTTTCTTGAGACAATGTATCCTAGAAGCTTCCCGGAGGTTACTCCAAAGACACATTTCTTTGGGTTGAGTCAAACATGGTATTGTTCCAGTCTATCAAAGATTTTATCTAAGATGTGGAGATGCCCTTCTCTAGTAAGTGATTTTGCTAGTAAGTCATCCACATAATCTTCCATCATAGTATGCATCATGTCATGGAAGATGGTGGTCATTTCTCTTTGATAGGTTGCTCTTGCATTCTTGAGACCGAAAGGCATTACATTCCAGCAATATGTGCCCCATGGACATGTGAAGGTTGTCTTATGTTGATCCTCCGATGCGATCTTTATTTGATTGTATCCTGAAAAACCATCCATGAGTGAAAGCATGGCATGTCCTGCTATCAGATCCACTATGATGTTGATATTTGTTAGGGGGAATTCATCCTTAAGACATTCCTTATTCAGATCTCTGAAATCAGTACAAATGCGGATGCCCCCTTTTGGTTTGCCGATAGGCACAATATTGGAGATCCATTCTGCATAATCAATTGGTCTATTGAAACCAACATCTAGGAGTTTCTTGAGTTCTATTTTGACTAGTACTGCAATTTGAGGATGCATCTTACGAAGCTTCTGCTTGATAGGTTTGGCTCCTTCTGTGATGGTAAGGTGATGCATGACTAAATCAGGATCAAGCCCAGGCATGTCTGCATATGACCATGCAAAGTTGATCTGACACTTCTGGAAGAACCCTATAAATTTAGCTGTTCCTCTGGAGTGAGAAGATATGCTAGATGTATGAGATGAGGATTTTCAGGAGTCCCCACATTGTGTTCTTTGGTTTCCTCGATGAGAATCATTGATCATTCCTATTGTGCATTAGCAGGGAGAATGTCAAACCCTTCATCCTCAGGCGCCTCAGAGAGGTTTTCACCATTGGATACGCTCTTTCTTTTTACTTTTGTTAGATCAGACAGTGCCACAGTGTGGTTTTCATTGGAAGATCCATGTTTTATTGTGATATTTTTGTAGCTGAAAGGTTTGGTATCCGCCCCAAAGTATGCTACGCTATTAAGTTCTATGGCGAATCCAACTTTGTGATCCCCGCTTGGTAGGTTATCCCTTAATTCCAAAAAGTCAATGCTGGCCTCATCATTTTGGAAGAGGTCAAGACATGGGGGATTTGGTTGGTTCCATTCGATGAGTTCAGGGTGAATAATGGGCATTACTTCATCAATTAGGTTAAGTGCGTTAGATGTATCAGTGAGGGTTAAGACATTATGGTGAAGGTCATTAATGGTACTCTCCCTATTAGAATCAGGCATAGGATGAGATGTAGGGTCTGTGGAAGATGTTTCCAGTTCATGAACCCATGTGGTCTTTATCTGTGCTTCTCCATAAATAGGGATGTCTTTGTGTGGTAGAGGTAGTGATGCATCTTCCTCATCTAAAGTGTTAAGTTGTATAGAATCAAATTCCCACTCATGTGAGTCGGTCTTTGAGTCACTTTCCAGCATCCGATTACTATACCATACTGGGATGTCTTTTGAGTTAAATATTGCAGGTGTGATTGGTTGATGTACCTTTGTAGTGATTGGTACTACAGGAAGGTTGATGGGGATTAAAGAATCTGGTATAGGGAGTATCGGTAATATTGACTCAGTGGCGTCTGCTGGAACTGCTGGTGCCATAGATGTTGTTGTGGGTTCTAATACAGTTGTTGCTGCTAATGGTGTTGTTGATGGGATTACTGGTTTGTTGGGTGGGATGATTGGCATTGTAGCTGATTGTGTTGGGATTTTGAGTCTCGGTGGGGCAGTTGCGATGGTGTTTGATGTTTCTCTGATAATGAAAGGTGGCCTTTTGGCAGTAGGCTGACATAATGGTTTGCTGGGTTTTCCTTTGAATTTGAGTTTAGGAAAGATCTCTTTTTCAAAGCCTAGGCCTGTATTACCTTTGGGCTTTAATTCTGGCAGCAGTGGTTCATGTCGTCCTTGTTTGCAATATCCCAAAGCACTCTAACCATCATACCCCATTCTTTGCATAATGAGGAGACCTTTGCCATACTAATATGTAGGCAGTTTAACTTGCGGTATATCAGTGGTGATGGGATCTTTATAGATCCAGTCCACTAAGTCCTCATCTTGGGTTTCTTCTTCTTGACTCTTTCCAAGGATGAAAGGCATCAAAGCACATGCTGGCATGATCAGTGGTTGTTGGAGTACCTACTACAGTTTACCATGTGTTCTAGGAGAAGTGGGCCTTTTTCCCACACAAAAGAGTTGAGTTAAGTTGTATTCTCTAGGACCTTCCTCTGCTATTTTCATCTTAAGCTTTTCTTGCTTGGGTATAGTGGTATTTGAACTGGCAAGAGAGGCTGGACTTATATATGATGTGGAGGAAATGGCTTCTCTATTATTAGGAACGGTAATATCTGGTTGATGGCTGATATTATGGCAATACGCAAAGGGATTTGCATCGCCTAGGATTGTGATCTCTACACCGTTATGTGAGAACTTGATACATTGATGGTAGGTAGATGGAATAGCTTGCATGGCATGTATCCAGGGTCTTCCTAATAATAGATTGTATGGCTGAGGAAGGTCTAGAACCTGACAGATGATGTGCTTTACCATGGGGCCCACTCGGATTGGTAGTACCACAGCTCCTTTGGATGAACGCTCTGCATCATCATAGGCTTTGATTGTGATCTTCTTACGAGGATCCACTGATTCTACCGCATAGCCCAATGTTGTGACCAACTATAGTGTATAAATGTTCAAGCCTGCTCCATTATCGATCAAGACTTGCTTGATCCTATGCTGGTTGATAAAGCCTTCAATGTGTAGTGAAGTGTTATGAGGTTGCTAGAAAGAAGAGTTGTCACTTTCGGAAAAAGTGAGACAAGGTGATGACTTTAGACTTCCAACCATGGCTTGAAATTGGTCTGTATTCAGGTTTGCAGGGACTGACGCCTCTTGGAGTGCTTGATCCAAGATAGTTTAATGAGATGGTGATAGGCGTAAAAGCTCTAAAATGGATATAAGCACAGGGGTTTTGTCTAATTGTTCCACAAGATTTTACTGCTTTGGGATGGAGGTGGTGCCTTGTGGAGCTGCCTTTATGGTAAGCTTACCGCGACGCGTAACAACATTGCAATTTGAGTTGGGATTTTTGAAGGTTATAGTTGCAACTTGTTCACTGGCATCATACAGATGATTTACAGTGTAATTATACGTAGCCTGTGTATAATCAGTGGTATCAGTGCCTCACCTAGAAGTGGAAGGACCCATTTGATCTTGTGATGGAAGTGGATTTTTGAACATCAGATGATCATTATTTGTTGTTTTTGGGTCATGTCCTTCAATTTCAATTTCTCCTCGATCAATAAGATCCTGAATGAGATCTTTCAATCAGTGACAATTACTTGTCTTGTGTCTTCTCCCTTGATGGAATTCATAGTGTTCAGTATCTCTCCACCATGCCAGTTTGACCTGAGGCTCATAGTTTGATAGTTTAGGTAGAATAACCAAATTTTGAGAAACGAGTTGTCGAATACTATTTCAATGGGTTCCCCTAAGGGAGTGTATGTTCATTTTTGTTTTTGCTGACGAGGTATAGGTTCATCATGAGATGTGATGCGACCTTGATTTGAAGGAACATTTGTGTTGTTCTGAGGTGGAGGATTTTGTCCTGCAAACTGAACCACAGGTTGTGCATTTTGGATAGTCTGGGCATCCACAACCCCATCATTGACGATATTCTTGTTTTTGTTCCAGAAGTTTGGTTTATCACTATTGAAGCATGGGTGAGGACCATCCTTTGGTTCATTATAGATTTTGATGAGTCCTTTCTTGATGAAGGCCCGCTCACATTTCAAACCCTTGGTGATCATATCATTAAAAGAGTCTATGTCTTTGACATCCAGGTGAAATTTCATTTCTTCGTTTAAGTTGGAAATGAATATTTCCACTAGTTCTTGTTCAAGTAACTGAAGAGAACGTCTGCTAGACATTTGACGCCATCGTTGTACGAATACTGAGAATAGTTCACCCGGTTTTTGTTTAGTGTTGCACAGATCAGCCATGGTGATGTCGCGTTCAATGTTATGAGAGTAATGAGCTAGGAACTTTTGGATGAGTTCCTTAAATGTTTTAATGCCACTTGGTAGGCGGGAAAACCATGATGTGGTTGTTCCTCCCAAGCTTTGGGGAAAAAGGTGCATTAGGTATGTGTCTTCATATGCTACTTTGAGACAAGCGGAATGAAATTCTCTGACATGATCACGGGGATCTCCCTTTCCTCTATATTTTTTGAATTTGGGTGTTTCGAATCTGCGTGGAAAGGGTGGCATATAAAGATTCCTATCAAAAGGATAGGGACAGATGTCATTGAGTGAGAATTGGTTGGTCTTGACACCACTATGAAGTTGTTCGGCAAGATTCTCAACTTGTTGCCACAACATCTCTATATCTAATGGGATCTCTACCTCTTTCCTCTTCATGGCGACTTTGTCTTTCTGATGCTTGTCTTAATTGGGCAAGATCAAAGTCAAAGGGGAGTTTTGCTCTTTCTTGAGCGAGTTTTAAGAAGTGAGCATCCGCATTGCTCCTGAGTATTTCATCAAAAAGTCTGTTAAAGAGAGGGTTATGCTAGGCCCTTTCTATTGTTGCAGGAGTAGGAGTACTTGGGTTTTCGTCATTCGCATTTCCTCCAAGTGCTTCTTGAAATTCATTAAGATTTTCCTCTTCTTCTTCTTCCATTTCTATTTCTCAATGCCTTGACTGTGATCGGGTTTGAGCCATTTTGCTTATGAGTCTTTGTTGAAGTTGAGTGAGAATGATGATGAGTTTTTGATTAAATGAGAGATTGATGGTTGGTGAATTGTGTTTCATGTAGATCTCTAGCACTTTTAAGGTAGATGTAACCAAAATTCCTTCTTTGAATTGCTTGTTTGTTTTGATAAGATTTGATGTGATAAGGTGTAGAGAAATCTGAGATGTGTTACAGATTTAACAACCTAGTAATGATAGGATTCACTCATGAACTAGTTTTAACCTGCGTAGATGTGTCTCTTAGGATGAGCTTATCCTAGATGTAGAAACAATCTAAAAAGTAATGTGATGCGATTGATTCAAGCAATATCTAAAAAGAGAACTTTGGGACAAGAACCTCTTAATGTTTTGAGAGTTTGAACGGATTGATGATGAAGTGATGATGTATGAAAAAGATGATGGATGAAAATTTTTTCAACTTCAATAAAAACTTTGTGTCACAAATGGGACAAACTCTACCTCTTCCCTTTCGGGTGTTAGTAGTATTTCTCGAGCTGTGTTGTATGTGATACAGACGTTTGGGAAAAAAGTTGGGATTAATCTTACCGCCTTGGTTTTTGTGATAACTCATAGCTCTATATTGCATAAAAGCTCTACGGTTCAATGATTTTGAATCAAATTCATTTGTTTTGCCTTGAAGGTAGAGACGCATGTGACGCAGAAAAACTCTATGGGAGACAAAGATTTGTCTATTTATATAGAAGAATTTCCTCTTTTTGATCAAAGCCTTTGAGCTTAATGGTCTTCTTTTCAAGTTGATATTTTGATGACGCTTCTTCTTTCGCAAGATGTGAAGAATGGTCATAAAGTTTTGATACTCTTGTTGTTTGCACTTTGTTTTTGATGCGTTTGGTTGGATGAATACTTTGTTTTTGGAAGTGATTTTCTGATTTTTCTTTGACAAGAAAACAAAGCAAGCACACAAACACAAGAATGTTGCCCCCAAAGGCACAAATGAGTATGGGTCTAGATCAACCCAATCCTTGGACTTGTATATGACCCTTCCTTTAGATGTATTTTTAAGGTGTATTTCCAAAGCCTGAAGTCGGCTCAATTTGCACTTGGTCTTTAAAACGAACACACTTCAAACACTTTTTATCCCTAAGGTCAAATGGCCAGTTGTGATAAATTTAGCCCACATCTTGATATTTCTTTGACTTTGGTACTACATACCTTATGAATCCTGCCTTGGTAGGTAAGGATGTGATATACTAATTCTTGCACAAGCATAACAAATAGATGATCCCTATGATGGGGGAGTCACCACTTTTATCAAGCCACAAGTGACTTTTCAAAAAGCTATGTTTCTATTCAAGGAAATAAGTATGGTGAGTATCTTGGGAGAAAAACCATCTATGCTCTTGCACTAAATTATATCACAAATATCCTCAATCAATAGAACGGGTGGGCTACTACTTAAAGGTGTTTATTCATGTTTGATATTTTTGGACATAAGTTCATTCTGCAGTGACTCACTTAAGAGCCTTGTAACTAGTGGTGGGGCCCATTTGTCCTTTCGGCCAATTACACTGTAGGAACAACTATACCCAAGGCTACAGCTTTCTCTCTCACCTGATTTCTATAGTGGCTCAAAGGATTTACCGTGCGAGGTCGTTCCCAAGAGTGATGTGTCTCTTGGCAGGCCTCTCTTAAAAAGATAAAATTTTGAGTGTTACTAACACTTTTCTTTTGCACCTAGGACCACAAAAGCCAAGGGAGAGGATATTGTGTGTTATAAGTGGGACCACTCGACCAACTTTTTGCACAAGTGTGCCAAGCACGAAAAACACTTGTTCTTTTTAATCTATTATTGCAGTGTGATCTAACTATTTGGAGATGTTGCTCCAACAGTCATGGTGTTCGTTTTAACTTCAAAGGCAATATGTGTTGTAATCTAGAATTTGAAATCATGGTCAACTTAATGCAAAACACGTTTGCATGAAGTAAAATCATTTGCAAAAATCAAAATAAGTGGATTGTGTATTTTATGTGCACCAAAAATTGAAGTGTGGATTGTAAATTTTTTAGTTTGATGCAAGAAAATGGAATTGTTGATTTTAAGCCCCAAATGAAGTGTGTTTCCTAACTTGCAAGAAAACAAATGTTTGTTTTGTTTAGTTTTAATGCACCAAAGACAAGTGACCCTAACTAGAAAGCAAGGAAATTTTGTTTGTTCAAGTTTTAAAGCACCAAAAGAAAGTTTGTGATTTTTAATGGTGAGTTTTAAACCTGCACAAACAACAACTGGTTAGTAAAATCCATGTTTGGGGGGCCTTCCACAAGCCTAAAAAATTTCACCTTTTTGGTTACAAGGTCCTTTGTACAATGTTCTGTTACAATAGCGCTAGTCTATGTTTGAACAAAGACGCTATTTAACACAAACACACTAAAAGAAAAGAAAAATAGAGAAGGCAAAAGCACTGAAACAGGGTGAATAGCGCCAAAACAATGTCAAACGCGCCAAAATAGTGTCAAAAGCACTGAACTTGATACAATAGCGCTATTGTAAGAACAATAGCACTAAAACCATAGGTATCGATAGTGCTAGAACGAGTTCAATAGCGCTAAAGTGCAACCTGTGTGACAATTTCAACATTCAAACATGTTAGTGGTGAAAAAAAATGATCTTTTTGGTGTTTGGATTCACGTCGGGCTCACCAAATGATGCTCTGCAAAAAGGGAAGGTTAGTCTGAGATAAATAACACACACACAAGAAACCGTTAGTGTTAGTCAATCAAAAACTAATCTAAATAGACATATCAAAAGAGACACTAAAATCATGCTAATATATCTAACAAATGAAACAAAGATAATGAGGCATCTCCAAATGCCTCTTAGCATGTTCGTAGCTCCTTCTCCCTTGTTCCTCTCCTCTCCAAGTTCCAAAATAGTGTAGCTCTCAACAACTTTTTGCACTATGGATGCTTATGGAGGATTGAGATTTGAGTATTTTGCTCTAAATGTAAAATGAAAAGCTAAAATACTAGATTTTAACCCAAAATGACAAAATTTTAGTTTGCTATGCTAAATGCTCTCTAAAATGCCTATAGGTTAAATGCATACAAGTTTTCAGGATCTGGATTATGAAGAAATGGGCTCTATTTATAGGAAAAATGGAGCAATGGATGGTTGAGATTGAGTAATCTCAACAAGGGTTAGGATTGAATGATTTCAAATCCATGTGAGGGCTTTCAACCCAATCCCAGGATGACAAGTGTCAATATGAGATAGGTTGAGAGTTAAAGTCAAGGTTAGTTGAATGAATAAACTCTTTATTCAAAAAATAAAGCTTTTATCCAATGGATAAATTCAAGGTTAGTTGAATGAATAAACTCTTTATTCAAAGAATAAATCTTTTATCCAATGGATAAATTCTTGTGCAAATGTAAAAAGGATGAATATGGTCAAAACAATAAATGTTTGGGGAGACAAGTTTGAAATAACTATAAATGGTTATGTAAGAGTCATAAATGGTCATGTAAGAGCCATTAGTGATTTTTGAAGACTTTGGGGGTTAATTGGTTGAACACACAAAGCATTAAATGCTTTTCAAAGACTTTTGAAGTCTTTGAGAAGTGACTTCATTTTGCTTAGGAATGTGACAATAATTAGGGGATGGATTAGGCTAATTAGGAAGGGGTTAGAAGAATCTAGAAGGGGATTAGATTTTGCAAGTGAGTTTGGTGGGTGAGGGAAAATAGGATTTTATTAAAATAAAAATTCATTTATTTCAATAAATGTGTGCAAGTTGCATTTGTAGGAAAATGCAAGTGGGGGGGATAATGATTTAAATAAATGTTTTATTTAATTTATTTAAAAGAGGAATAGGGGGATTTAATTAAATAAATAGATTTTATTTATTTAATTGTTTTGAATTTGATTTAACTAATTAATTAAATAAATTGAATAATTTATTTAATTAATAGAAGAATGTTTGGGGATAAATTAATTAAATATTAATTTAATTAATTGATGGCTAGTGGATTTTTAATCAAATAAATAGAAAATATTTTTTTAATTAAACTGGACAAATTTGTGTGACTACAATTACAATAAGTATAATATTCAATTATAAATATCAACCTTGTTACAAATGAATTATTGTAACTCACTATTATCTCACTTAACTCTTTTCTACTCATAAGCTTCGTCCTGTGGTCTCTGCTATCAACCCTTGCTCTTTGCATTTTCTTTGTACTAGCTCTTCTGATCTCTGTTCTTTGTTCAATTCTCTATATCTACCCCACTCGATGTTGATAACCTTCTGGATTCTCTGCATCATGATCTTCTTCTCTTTGATTCTATCTTCTTCACTCTCTACTCTCTGGTCTCCTCACTTTGATCTCCACCTTTGTGCTCTTCTTTGTCTACTCTCTATTCTCGGCTCACACTTTACTCTCAGCTCTCTGTCTTCTCTGCACACACTCCTCTCTTTCAATACTTCACTGCTCACTTTTTCATATATATTATATCTTTGTATTGAGAATGGAAACAACAAAAAACTTTCCTGCTAGAAGCCTAATTTGAATGATGTACAAGCTGATTTGATCTCTTGGTGGTTGCCATAATTAAATTCATCCATCTTCCATCTTTAGTCATTCTATGCATTCAGATTACTATATTTATTAATCTTCACCTACTCATGGATTTTGATATCTTGTCAACTAATCTTCTCAATCCACTCAACCAATCTTCCACTAGTTCTGCATTAAATATGACTACCTCTCATCTCTACAATCTGATCTGATTGGATTGCAAATCACTGCTTACTGTGTGTCCATACGACCATTCCTAACTGGCAATTTTTATTTCCTTATTGGACAGAGGAGTTTGATTTTCTTCGTGCAAGCTACATCTTCAACTTCACCTTTGTCATTAGGTCGCACTTGGTCAACGTCCATGTAGACAACTTTTATATCGACATCATAATACTCTTGAATAATCATTGCATGTTATGTGCAACTACATGGTTATTCTCTGTAAGAAAAGTCTCTCCTTTTAATTTGTCCCATACTTGCCACATCAACAACTTCTCCATCTTCTACACCACTCAATAGTCGTCATCTTGTCAGAGGTGGGGTCCACTCATTTCTTCCTTACCACACAAGTTGCCAACTATGGGATTGCTTCCATCAGAGAGTTAAGATATCAGGCACCTCAGAAATAATGGAACAACAAAACGTGTGTGCACAAAATTCCTAAAAGTGTGATCGATCGATATGGGACTTGTGAGGGGCCCATTGACACAACACTATTAGGGATCGGAGATTCGGTGGAACAAGGCTTGATGATAATGAGAACTAATATGTCACACTTCCATCTGGTGGCGATAATCCGATAAAGCAAAGGTAGGGTCCACTATCAGAGATCGGGAATCAGATGGAAATAGATTCGATGACGTCAAAAACTAATGGCTACATTTCCATCGGAGTGCAATTAACCGATAAAGCAAGGGTGGGGTCCACTCACCTAACTAATGACTACCATTGCACTGTGGACCTCTTTTATTTGATAGATGATCATCTCCCTATGGATGAACGCTCACCATTAGATAGGATAACGATGAAATTAACCCTTATGAATGAACATAGACCACGACGATAAACATGTTGTGTTATCTGCAATTCTTTTCACTAGCCATCTTTGGTCAACATAAACATGTTGACCTACGAAACAATGACCACCCTCTATCTTCTGTCTATGTATGTGGTGATAAACACGTTGGGTTTGCTGCAACCCATTTACAAAAACTTTATCAACAAGACTCGATTGATCTCCCAAGTAGTCAAGGCATCTTGCAGAAATGAAATCTCTCATCAATAAACTCAAGTGCCCAATGGGTGACAACAAATACACTATCTCATCATCATGAAAAAACTCCCATGCATTAGTGCCAAATCTAAACCAACACTTCTCCCCTTGTATCTTGAACCTGAATCAACTTTGCATTTGTGTCTTGAACATGCTCACATTCAACAAAATTTTCTCACCTCTGCCAACTTGGGACAACACCATCAATATCAACCTGACCTTCATCTGGGACATTCACCATCCTGCATCTCTATCCAATGGGAGTCTCTACATCATTGTTTAGTGCATCTCCTCAACTGTTGACATAAATGACAATCTAATGCCAACATGATGAAGGCATCTCCCTGTATCTAGAATGTGAGGACTCCCCAGAGTGTGCTTTAGTACCTACCATCTCATTTGGTTTACCGACCATATCATGCACCTCGTAAGAAAATGTGTCAATGGATTGATCAATAGGCTATCCAAGAGGACCTAAGTATACTTGATGGAATATAGTGCAAGTATGTGACACACAAATATGTGGAGGTGGGGAGGATGTGTCAGTGCCACCTGATCCACCACTAGCATTACCCTCATGTGGTTGAGCTAGTTTCACGGCTTGAGAAACCTAAAGGCTACTCAAAGGGTGAATAGTCGATATAGTCTATGACGTTGCCTCAACAATAATATATGGAGTTTGTACTAGAGGTGGGTGAGCAATGTGAGGAAGGGAAACATATGGGCCCTGTACTACCCAAATTGCCCTAGGTCTATCCTGGGACATATCTCGCCCCACACCCTGTAAATGCTTGATGTCAAAGTAGTTGACATGCTTGCCCAAAACAAACTTAGCATATAATTTCTTGATGAAGTAGAAAGGCGCATCAAGATTGTTGTTGGGCGGTCTATAAAAAACCATCCACCAATGATCCCAAAAGTTATTTCGCATAACATCGTTTTGACACCATTTGATGGAAAAAAAAAATTCTTCACATCTACGAGTTGTTGGGTGCGGGGATTAACAAAAAGGGTGGCAATATCTACTTTAAAAATCTTGAGGTTCTTCAATTCATCATAAGACAAGTCATTCACATATTTTTCCCTCATGGCCTCTTGCCACAAAAGAACGACATTATGCTCAGTGGTGACAATTCTACATTGGAAATTATTGCATTTAGTGTGGCTAACATGGAGGATGGACAAGGAATTTTTCTATATAGACATCAATAATTCCCCTCAATTGGTCCAAATTTTGACCAATTAACTCATGGATTGAGGGGGGGTTTAGTAAAAAAGGGTTTTGTGGTTGTGGTGGTTGTAGATTGTCATTGTTATCAACCATTTTACTTGATTGAAGTTGAAAATTTTGATTTAATTAACAAATTTCAAACAACATAGTGTAGTTGATATAAAAAAACCTAATTTATATCTAAAAATTTGAAAAACAAATTAAAAAATGCGAATAAATGATTAAAAGCAAGAAAATCAAAAAAAAAATCATACCTAATGTTGGGATTTGATAAAAACTTGCTCCAAGAATTGGATCTAATTGAAAACAGATATCAAATCACACAAATCACCAAACTCATGGGTTAAAAGGACCCACGAGCAGCCACCATCAGATATATAAAATACCCACAGGTATTGGATATCTGATACGTATCGAATATTCGACACCTTTTTCTTTTGATGTTTTTTAAAATACGATGCATAATATATAATATTTAAGCATATATACTAATAATACACAATATATATTAATAATATGTATTATTAATATATAATATATTACATATTATATAATGTATAATGTATAATATAAGATTATATAATATATTATTATATATTATATAATATTAATCTATTATATTATATTATAGTATATTATATTATATTACATAATATATAATATTTAATATATAATATATAATATATAATATAGAAGCTGAATAATATCATATATGGCTACATGTATTGACATCCAAACCAGGCAAAAAGTCAACATGTATTTCTTGCATTTTCAGGCGAGTGAAAAGGCAATTTTTTTCATATCATCACTTTTTGGCCCCTCATGATCCTATACATACTCATAAAGCTACCCAAAAAATAAAATACATAATCCTACTATCCTCTCCTATTCCTAAATAATCTAGATTAACCCTTTTGTAGCTATTTGTCTACTTATACTTAATTTATATCTAAAAATTTTAAAAACAAATTAAAAAATGCAAATAAATGATTAAAAGCAAGAAAATCGAAAAAAAATCATACCTAATGCTAGGATTTGATAAAAACTTGCTCCAAGAATTGGATATCTGATTGAAAACGGATATCAAATCACACAAATCACCAAACTCATGGGTTAAAAGGACCCACGAGCAGCCACCGTTAGATATATAAAATACCCACAGGTATTGGATATCTGATACGTATCGAATATTCGACTCCTTTTTCTTTTGACATTTTTTAAAATACGATGCATAATATATAATATTTAAGCATATATACTAATAATACACAATATATATTAATAATATGTATTATTAATATATAATATATTACATATTATATAATGTATTATATATTATATATAATATAATATTACATTATATTATAATTTATATAATATATTATTATATATTATATAATATTAATATATTATATTATATTACATAATATAATATATAATATATAATATATAATATATAATATATAATATACAATATACAATATATAATATATAATATATAATATATAAGCTGAATAATATCATATATGGCTACATGTATTGACATCCAAACCAGGCAAAAAGTCAACATGTATTTCTTGCATTTTTCAAGCGAGTGAAAAAGGCAATTTTTTTCATATCATCACTTTTTGGCCCCTCATGATCCTACACATACTCATAAAGCAACCCAAAAAATAAAATACATAATCCTACTATTCTCTCCTATTCCTAAATAATCTAGATTAACCCTTTTGTAGCTATTCCTCTACTTATACTTAATTACATGCACACATCCATCCCCTAAACAGCACCCCTATAGCCTTTTTCCTCCCAATGCCACATAAGGTGTTATGTGAATGTTGTTAGGATAACCTATGATCAACTAAGAGCGGGGGATGAATCAGTTGTTAACAAGATTATAAAACTTTAAGCACACAAAACCTTTTACCAGAATAGCAGATATATAAATTAAGCACAAACATAAATCATAAACCAAATACCATGCATCCACAACACACGACACCAAGATTTGTACGTGGAAAATCCAGTAAAGGGAAAAACCACGGTGGGAAGCCTACCCACAGTCAGATGATACTTCTGCAGTAAGTATGTGATTACAATAAGGGGCATGCACATGCAGAAAGGCCAACAACCTAGAGTGCACTTCTCATCACAAAGGAGCCTCACTGACTACAAAAGATCTTCGGACTATAATCTGGAAATAAGAATAAACTACAAGAATAGCATCTCTTATGCCTGAGTACAGTTCCAATTAAGCTCAATGTCAAAGGTCTTAAACCTCTTACACAAACACAATTTGATCACCTATGATCAGCCAAAACCTCTACATATGATTACAACTTTATTCGCACACAAATAATTCCATAACTCACGACCACATGCCACGATCTACAAAGAGATCTTACATCATATTTATACCAACCCGAGACCTAAACAATTAGGTCAGCTAGCTAAAAGATAATACAATAAACCTATTACATAAACTTGCAAACCAATGATAGCACAAGTCGGCCTAAGACTGAAACTACATTAACCAAACAATAAATCCAACCAGTAACGCATCGGAAGCATCCACCAACACGTTACATAAATCGGTCCATAACCTAATAGAATAACATAGAATAGCACTGGACCTAAAATAGGTCACCATAACCCAAATGCAACACCACTAATCAACTGGAACATGAACATGATAACCATCAGCATCCTAAGAACCTTCTAGAAGCCGCACCAACACCACTTATTGAATTCATCAAAAGATCTTCTACAAAGCTTTGTTGGTAAATCCCTTACCGATAACCAAAAGGCTTACTAGAACATATGATAACTTCTGGATCATCAAATCCTGAACCAACTAAATGTGACACACACATGAATGACCAAACTAAACCAATTCCACCAAACTGAATGTACTGGAGAATACCAGAGATAGTCTCCAGTTCAACATCACAATCCAACCACTCTACCGGAACCCGATAGACAACCAAACAAGCTAGTGTTGACATCAATGCAACACATAATCAATTCCTCCAAATTGCCAACAATCTCCCCCTTTGGCATTAATGGCAACACTAGATGTGGAAAACATCCAAGTTCCAAGAAGTGCCAAACAAGTCTCCCCCAATGGAAGAAATCGAACAAATGATATATCAATGAAGCTCCGAACCAAATAGCCAAACTATATACCAAGCTCCCCCTATGACGGATATCTCTATTAAGATCTATTTTTCACATGTATATCTCTCCCCCTTTGACATCAATGCTAGAAATCTGACATAAACATCAAAGAAAAACCATAAATGCTCTAAACCACATAGCTGACTACTCCCCCTGAGTAGTAGCAGGATGAATGATAGTTCTAATAATGCATACCAGACTGATGCCAATCAACATCACTTAAGTCTCTATCTCTGAAGTACTCAAATGATTCCTTGGACAAAGGTTTAGTGAAGATATTTGCAATCTTCTCTTTAGTGTTCACATAAATCAATCTGACTTCATTTGCTTCCACCTTTTCCTTCAAAAAGTTATACTTGATTGATATGTGCTTTGTCTTATAATGAAATACTAGATTCTTTGATATGTCAATAGCAATAGAGTTATCACAGTGAATAACTACTGATTCATCACAATCTACCCTTATATCTTTCAACATTTGCTTCATTCATAGAACTTGTGTACAACTAGTCGCAGTAGATGAAGAAGTACTTGATTGTTTCTTGTTGATCAATGAAACAAGTTTCTTTCCAAAAAATAAAGCTCCACTAGATGTGCTTTTTTGGCCATCTATATCTCCAGCCCAATCTGCATTTGTATATGCACATAGTGTAAAGTCATCATTTTTAGGATACCACAAACCATATTCAGTTGTTCCTTGTAAATATCTGAAAAATCCTTTTCACTGCACTCTCATGATTCTCTCTAGGATCACTTTGATATCTCAATACAATACAAAGTGCATTCATTATATCCGGTCTAGTCTGAGTCAAATATAACAGACCTCCAATCATAGATTTGTACCTTGTAGGATTTACCAGAGCTGATACATCTTTCTTTGTTAATTTCTCACTTGTAACCATATGAGTATCAACTGGTTTAGAATTTTCCATACCAGATTTCTTCAACAACTCTCTAGCATAGTTAGTTTGACAGATAAAAATACCTTTATCAGTCTAAGTAATCTGCAAACCTAAGAAAAATCTCATTTCTCCAATCATAGACATCTCAAATTCATTCTTCATATTATCAGAGAATTCCATACATAACTTTTCTTCACCTCCAAAGATGATATCATCAACAAAGACCTCAATAATCAATCTATCATTATTAGCCATCTTGTAATACAAGTTACTATCAGCATTACCTTTAGTGAAACCAAGCTTCAAAAGATATTTGTCCAATCTAGCATACCAAGCTCTAGGGGCTTGCTTCAATCCATATAAAGCTTTCCTCAATCGGGAAACCATGTTTTTGTCATCTGAAAGTGAAAATCCATCAAGTTTCTCAATGTAGACTTCCTCTTCAAGATATCCATTTAAAAATGCACACTTAACATCCATCTGATAAACCTTGTAGTTCTTATGGGCAATGTAAGCAAGAAACAATCTCACAGCTTCAATCATAGCTACCAGAGCAAAAGTTTCATCATAATCAATTCATTCCTTTTGAGAATATCCTTTGGAGACCAATCTAGCCTTGTTCCTCACAACTTGTCCATCTTCATTCAATTTATTCCTAAAAGCCCATTTAGTTCCAATAACATTCTTATTTTTAGGCCAAGGAACTAAAGTCCACGTGTTGTTATTTTCTATCTGGTCCAATTCCTCTTCCATAGCTTTCATCCAACATTCATCCTTACATGCTTCATCTACCGATGTTGGTTCAATTTCATAAATTAGGTATACCTCTTCAGGTGCCAACCTTCTCCTTGTCATCACTCTTTTTCTTTTGTCTCCAATGATCTAATCTTTTGAATGATTCACCTTACATACCTAAGAGTCTTCTGACTTTCTGTTTCTCTAGTCTGATCTTTAGTTACTATTGAATTTTCTGATACTGCATGAGTAACTGGTTCAACATTCTATTCTGGTACAAGTGTTACCAGTTCAGTTATGATCATTTCCACTTCCGGTTCTCTTTTATAAGTTCTAATTTGACCTCTGTACTGCTCATCCACCTTGACATTAGCGCTCTCCATAATTCTTTACAATCTTTTGTTATAATATCTATATGCTTTGCTTTCATTTGAATAACCAAGAAATATCCCTTCATCACATCTAGGATCAAACTTTTCAATGGAATCATCTCTTTTGATATAGCATTTACTACCAACGATTTTGAAGTACTTAAATGTAGGTGTATGACTGAACCATAACTCATAAGGTGTCTTACCAGTGTCTTCTTTGATACTAACTCTGTTGAATGTGCATACCGTCATGCTCATAGATTTTCTCCAATAGATATGAGGCAAATTTTCTTCCATCCTCATAGATCTAGCTGCATCTAGGATAGTTCTATTCTTCTTTTCACAACACCATTCTGCTGAGGTGTCCGAGGTGCAGACAACTATCTCCTTATGCCATGTTTCTCATAATAACTCTTAAATTCATTAGATGTGAATTCACCATCCTGATTGGATCTTAAGCATGTGATTTTTAACCTTGTATCTGTCTCAACCATACCTTTAAAGATCTTGAACTTTTCAAAGGCTTCAGATTTCTCCCTTAGAAAAGTAACCCACATCATTCTAGAATAGTCATCAATGATTAGCATGAAATATCTATCACCCTAAAAACTTCTTATTCTAGCAGGACCACACAAATCAGTATGAATAAGATCAAGAACATCATTAAATTTGTCTTGTATACTCTTAAAATAAGTTCCAATTTGCTTTCCCATTTGTCATTCCTTACATACCGGATTATGAGGCTTCACAATCTTAGGTATATCTCTAACTGCCTTAGTTGAACTAATCTTTACGATGCAATCAAAATTCACATGACACAACCTCTTATGCCATAGCCAACTCTCATCAATATGTGAAATCAAACATATCTTCTCACCAGAGTTCAAATGAAAGATGTTACCTCTAGTATGAGCACCAGTTGCAATCTCCAATCTAGATATATTGATGATTTTGCATTTTCCATCCTTGAACTGTAATTGAAATCCCTTATCCACCAACTATCCTACACTCAAAATATTATTCCTTAAGCCTTCTACATAATAAACATTATCAATGTTATGCTTACCATCCAATGATATAGTTCCTCTTCCTTTGATCATGTATGCTTTGATATCTCCAAATTTGACCGGACCACCATCAAATTCTTGCAAAGATAGAAACTTCATTTTATCTCCAGTCATATGATGTGAACATCCATTGTCTATCACCCATTCATCCATGTCTTCAACTTTAGCAGCAAGGAACTTCTCTTCATTTTGAATGACAAGTTCTAAAGCATCTTCCTTAATAGCTAAGAATACCCATTCCTTTCCATTGTCAAATCCACTAGCTGAATCTTTCGTCGGTTCATTATCAGAATTATCAGTTATACCTTCCTCATTAGCATAGTAGCATATTTTTTCTTTGTTCCTCCTGTACTTATACATGTTCTGATATTCATGGTTATGCTTAAAATTTCTTCTAGCTTTTTCTTCAAATCTTGAATTCCTCTCAGGACATCTAGATGCAAAATGACCTATCTTATTACATGCAAAACATTTGAAAGGTGATTTTCCTTCATACTTACTTCTTGATGAACCTTTAGGTACCCTTCTATAAAATAGGGCTTCAAGTTTCTCGAGCTCTTCATCTTCTTTCTTCATATCCTCTGGTTCCTTCACATATAATGCTTTCCAATCACTCTTGTCGGTTGATGATGTAGATGCATTGAAAGAAGATTCCATCTTTGCAGTTCCTTCAGGACCAAATTCTTCAAGCTCAAAAGCAGATAACTTTCCAACCAAAGTATCCCTATTGACAGAAGTGTTAGACATTGTTCTCAACTCATTAATTGCAGTAGCCTTCATTTTGTAATCCAGTGGCAAAGCTCTCAATACTTTAGAAACAATCTCATCTTCGCTCAGAGATCCACCACAACATTGAATTCCCAAGACAATTTCATTGACTCTTTCCATAAAAGAAGTGATTCTTTCATCTTCCTCTATGCTCAGGTTCTCATACCTCACCTGGTAACCATCAAGTTTAAAAATTTTAATAGTAGGATCACCTTCATTCAGAGTCTCCAACTTATCCCATATAGATTTTGCAGATAATTTGTCCATTAATCCCATTACTTGTTGATTTGAAAGGGCGCTCAAAAGGGATTCTCTATCTCTACAGTCATTTTCAATGTTCTTATCCAAGTCTATCGAAGGAGGATTTTCAGATGCCAGATCATAAGGAGTATAGCCTTTCTCAGTGATCTCCCAAATCTCCTTGCTAAGACATCTCAAATGAGTCTCCATCTGAAGCTTCCATACTCTGTAATTTGTTCCTTCAAGTCTAGGCTTGTCCTTCCAGTAAACAATTAGAGTTGAATTATTACTCACCATAGGATCTTCCTCAAGCGCTAAGCTTCTGAAGAGAGGACCAAGCTCTGATACCAATTGTTAGGATAACTAGTGAACAATTGAGAGGGGGGGGGGAATCAGTTGTTAACAAATTATAAAAATGTAAGCACACAAAACCTTTTACCAGAATAACAGATATATCAATTAAGCACAAACATAGATCATAAACCAAATACTATGCATCCACAATACATAACACCAAGATTTTTATGTGAAAACTCGATAAAGGGAAAAACCATGGTGGGAAGCCTACCCATAGTCAGATGATACTTCTGTAGTAAGAATGTGATTACAATAAAGGGCATGTACATGCAGGAAGGCCAACAATATAGAGCACACTTCTCATCACAAAGGAGCCTCACTGACTTCAAAAGATCTTCAAACTACAATCTGGAAATAATAATGAACTGCAAGAATAGTATCTCCTATGCCTGAGTACAGTTCCGGTTAAGCTCAATGTCGGAGGTCTTAAACCTCTTACACAAACCCAATTCAGTCACCTATGATTGACCAAAACCTCTGTATATGATTACAACTTTATTCACACACAGATAAACCCATAACTCACGACCACATGCCACGATCTACAAAGAGATCTTGCATCATATTTATGCCGACCTGGGGCCTAAACAATAAGGTCAGCCACCTAAAAAATAATAAAATAAATCCATTACATAAACTCACAAACCAATGATAACACAAGTCAACCTAAGACCAAAACAACATTAACCAAACAATAAATCCAACCAGTAACGCATTGGGAGCATCCACCAAAATGTTACATAAACTAGTCCATAACCTAATAGAATATCACAAAATAGCACTAGACCTAAAATAGGTCACCATAAGCCAAATGCAACACCACTGATCAACTAGAACATGAACATGATAACCATCAGCATCCTGAGAACCTTCTAGAAGCCGCACCATCACCACTTATCAAATTCATCAAAACATCTTCAACAAAGCTTTGTCGATAAAACCCTTACCAGTAACCAAAAGGCTTACTAGAACATATGATAGCTTCTGAATCATCAAATCCTGAACCAATTGAATGTGACATGCACATGAATGACCGAACCAAACCAAGTCCACCAAACTGAAAGTACCAGAGAATAGTCTCCAGATCAACATCACAATCCAACCACTCTACTAGAACATAGTAGACAACCAAACAAGTTAGTGTTGACATCAATGACAAACATCAATGCAACACATAATCCATTCCTCCAAATTGCCAACAAATGTATGATTTATTTATTTTATTTTCATTTATAATCTATTGTACTTGTTCTAGTTTTCACTCTTATTGTACATCAAAAGATTTGATTTTCATGATAGATGATCTAGAGTTTGAATCTATATTTCATGTTAACATTTGCTTCTATTAACAAGATCTTAGTGTTTGATTCATAAGGAGGAACCATAAAATTAAAGAAAGGGGTTTTTAGCAAGGAATATACCAAGAAAGTTAACTACTGATGGTAGATACAATTAAAGTGAAAGGTGAGGTATCATACACTTGGTCCTAACCCTTAAGGGAGTTACACACATAGGGTATGAGTATGAAAAGAGGATGATCTTGAAGATACGTGATTTTTTAGTCAAATCTAGTCTATATTTTAGGAATGGGTGAAATAAACACATTAAATTATCAATGCTAAAGGGTAACTACAAACAATTGAGAGAGATAGTTGCCAAGGTTAAGATGGATTATGAAGAGAGAAAGAATATGATATTTTCTAGGAAGAAGAGAAAAGAGAATAATAAACTCAAATGAGAGAAGAAATACATTAATGGATAATTAAAAAGGTAAAAAAAGAATTAGAGGATATAATGCTAAAAGGTATACTACTGCTAAAACCATAAGAAATGAGTTGGAAGGATTCTCTAACAGTATGCTTCTCACAAATGTAGAACCTAGAAAAAAAATAAGAACAACAAAAAATTGCATATAACTAAGATGAGGGAATAATTAAAGAGCAATGAGGAAACAATGAACTTACATTATTTAAACTCTCGTTTTAGGGGCATTGTATAGGTGATGGTAAGGGAGAGGTTAAAAATCATAGAGACTCAACTAGAGAGATAATAACTAATATAATAACTACCTATTAATGAAATTTTAATTATTTCCATTATAGGGTCACAATACTTAAGAGGTTTGAGGAGTTGATGACCCCAACTTCTAGAAGGATAGGTTTTCATCTCAATGTAGACCATTGGAATACTAAAGTATGTAAGAACAATAGAATGCATAGAAGGGAAGAAATAAGAATATTGAAATTCCAAAATAAATTTATGAGGATGTAGAACAATCCAATAAGAGGAGAGAAGAAAATGAAAGGAAATTCGATTTTACAAAGGAAACCTTGGATATGTTTAGAGAGAATAGGCCCCAATAAGAAATGAATAGTAATTCAAGTTTAATTAAAATAAAAGTTGATAACTAGATGATTCACTATGTACATTACATCCCCAAATATAAAGAGACCCCATGAGGAGATGAACTATCCCATACTAAATGACAACTCCCATACCATCTAAGTCAATAAATCTCTCTGAAGAAGAGATGGGTAAGTACACAAAGATGGGGGAAAAAAGTGGCCAAAATATTTTTTTGGTCCATTGTCCATATAAAATGAGCACACAATAATATGCTCACATTATAGCACACTCGCGTTATGGAGTTCTAGTAGTGACCCAATCACTATTGAGACATAACTTGAGTGTGTTATAACATGCCCACATTATAACACACTTACATTATGAAAAAAAAACTCTTTTATGTTTTCAAAATGTACTCATGTTATGAAAATATGAGAAATAGTGAATTTTAACTATCTTTTGTATTTTCAAAATATCCCCACATTTTGAAAAAAACCTAAAAATAGTCTAAAATAATGTGATTTAGAATGTTTTTTATGTTTTATATAATGTGAGCATGTTATAGATACTCACAATATAGTTTGAATTAGAAAATACCAACCCTTGGGGTTGGATTTTACTTGGGCATCCAACCCAAATGGCTGAATTGCAAGATATTTTTCTACAAAATATAGAGAAACACCTAAATATTGGGTGTGCTCTTCACTAGGCTTCATGTATTTCAATGTTGATATAAAGAACCCCACAATAAAGTCAAGCTTTGTTGTTTAGAAAAAATAGTAGTTTAGAAAGTAGATCTAAAACACTTCAACTCAAGTTCTTGTCATGTGTTCAAAATTTGAGCATGAATGTCTTAAATTTCTCTTTCAAGCTAATTTTGTATTGATTGTTATTTTTTAAGTGGTAATTTAAGACTCCTTTTGGTTCTCCTTTAAAAAACACATAACCAAATATATAGTGATTCCTTATAGAAGCTCGATGAAGAAAAAGGAGGATGACAATGTGTAAGAGATTTTAAGTAGATTCTTAGAGAATATCTTCAAGTGAGATTGAATTTATTATAGAGGTAAAATGACTAAAAAATGTTTTGAAGGGGAAATAAAATATAATGCTTTCACATTACAAAATAAAAAATATTATGTTCTTTTCTATAATGTGAGTGCATTTAAGATCACTCATGTTGTAAATGCAAATGTATTTAGGCTCGATAAGTCCAAACCTAAACATGCTTGCATTATAATGTGAGCATGCTATGATGACATAAAGCCAAAACTACATAGTAATTAAGGTTGCCTTATTTTATTTTACTTTCTCCATTGAGATCAAAAAGCAAGTGGAAAAAAGTCCAAGGCCCCTAGGTGTATGTGCCTCATCTTGCAACTTATTTTGTTGTGGATACAATTGCCACACTTTCATATGATGTTTTATAATTCTATCAAAATATAATTGATTGTACATTTTGGATGCTTATGATATTACTTATATGTTTTATTACTATATGTCATGTTTTGAATTACCATTGAATTTTAATTTATTAATGATGTTTTATATTAGTGTAAAATTCCTAACAATGTATCATGGGATGTGCTTTTATATTTTTAAACTATTGTAGTGTATCAATTTGGCAATGACTATTCTCCATACAAAACACACTTGTTCAAAAACATAAATTTGCATAACACGATTGTTTTTCAATGGATTTTTTGTATTTTTACAACATTGAGAAGGTAGATTAAGGGGATCGAACTAGTAGAAATCACATAAAAATCCATTGTGATTTGTAGATTTTGTGTTTTTGATCAAGTGTTGCTTTATATGGAGAATAGGCGGTTCCTATCAACTTCACTATTTTCAATAAATTATTTTTTGTGGTTTAATTATGCTATCTATTTAACATTATGATTGTAGCTTATTATTAATTTTACATCTCATTATCTAGATCATGCTATTTATAGATGATTTATGATAGTTAAATTCAATGAATTATACTGAGTAGGATGCTTTATGATATGCTCCAACCATTCTTATATGGTGTAGTACACCTAATGTTGAACACCTAAGGGTGTGTGAACAAAGATGAAAGAGGGACCAAAAGTCATCAACCTCACTTTTTGTTTCATTATGCATATAAAATGAGTGCATTATAACACATTCATATTTTTATTTCCATATAAGGAAAATGTATTTTTTAAAGATAGTTTTTATTTTATACATAATATGAGTGTGTTATAACACCCTCACATTATAACTTGCCTTGAAAACCGCCAATCCTTAGCATTAGATATTCCTTAGGAATCCAACCCAAAGGGTTGGACTTGCGAGTCCATGTCCAAAGATGTATATATATAAAATATAGAAAAACAACTAAATGTTGAGCATGCTCCAAAGAAAATTTTAGTGGCGAATAATCGCCAATCGACGAATATTTTGTACCGGGCATTTGGAAAATGGCAAATTAGTCGGGCCCATCAAGGTGGCCAGATCGCCCCAACTTTATGAACGTTCGGTCAAATGCATTTCAATTCGTCTTCATTTTCATTAATCATTTGTAATGATTCATCTATTTTCATGAATCGATGAAGTGATTTCACAACAGGATATATTTAATATTTTCAGAAGTGTGCCTTAATGCATCGATGTAATTCGCCAATAGAAATTGATAGTTCAATTTGCATGAGGAACCAATTCACCTGACACTTTCGGAAGAGTGTCTTAGTTCTCCCCTATATTCGCCAATAACCTTTATCATTCAATGTTGTGGGAGGATTGATTTCACCAATTATATTACACATCCACCCCAATGGACGATCCATAATCGCCTATTAAATTACAATGTATATATTTTTTGGATGTTTCATTTTCCCTATGTTTTCATAAGATGTGTCAGTATTAAATGGGATTCACCAAATTTTTTGAATACCATTTAAAATTATTGCAATATTCACCAAATAGGGATTGGTATAAGATTGTATGAAAGATCAAATTTATTTTTACACAATTTGGTCGGTACAGAGCTCTTAATTCAAATCAATAGCCAAGTTACTAAAGGAACAACCATTGTTGCATTGATGTCTACTAGTTCTTTGTTCTACTCTATGAGAACTAAAGGTAAGTGATCATTTCTTTGAAGTGTTATAATATTATTCATCTCGATCAATTTTTAGGTCATTCTTATTGAGTAGGGAGACCTTAGACATATTATGCAATTATTAGATCATTCTTATTCACTAGGGAGACCTTAGACATATTATGCAATTTTTAGATCATTGTTATTGAGTAGGGAGACCTTAGACATCTAGATTCTAGGCCCTAGGGGAAATGAATCTTATAGTCTATTATTGCTTCTTAAACAAGTAGATAGTTTTTTGCAACCTTTGATTCACCGAAGATTCCAAAAGGGAAGAAGGATAAGATTCCTGAATCTAGTAAAGGCCAAGAGAGGTCAGCAAAACACAAAACCTTAAATTCATATTTTAGCAATGCTTGTGGTGAAAATGATGATTGTGGAGGTACATCATCACAACTACCACATTCACAACCTGGTCAAAATGATGATCATGGAGGTACATCATCACAACTACCACATTCACAACCTACAACAAATATTGAAGAAGGCGATGAATGCAATATCTCAATTGACAATGAAGAAGAAAATCTGGTAGATACCCAAGGTAGTGGGAATGTGATAATCGACCTAGTTGACAATGTCGTAGATGTAGATAATGATGATGGACAAAAGGAGAAAAAAATCCAAATCAAGAAAGGGTTGGGAGTGGGATATGGCGAGGCATTTTCAAATTGATTGGGTGTCAAAGTATCCATTCATTTAACCAGTGGAGAATCCAAACAAAGGTGAACCTCCATTAGAATGCAAGTGTAAGATTTTTAGTTGGAAATATAAAAAGGAGAAGAGGTTGCAGCTAAATTTTGACACCATTGAAAAGCATATCGGCAAACTTTACGAAAAGCAAGTCATAGATAGAATTGAAAAATCAATGATAAGATGGATAAAAGGAGCAATATCAGCATGTTAAGTGTGCCTTATAATATGATGTGCATTTGAAAAGGCAGGCAAATCTCATTGAATCTGGAGGTTGTCTCAAAGCTATTTTTGGAAAGGCAATGGTAGTAGCACAACTGGGAAAAATTGTTCAGTTAAGTGTCACTTTTCATATTTTGAACAGAGGGCATCCTATGACAGACTATGCAAAAATTAGTACTTTATTAAACTTTTTGGGCATTCCTAAATTTCCTAACAGTCATTGGTCTGTAAATAGTGGTTGGGAATGGAAAAGTTGTCTTTCTCAGGTCAAAAAACAAGATATAAAGGAAACAATTAGAGAGTCAAACTTTATTGCATTATCTTTGGATGAAGTTACGGCAATAGATAATATGTCTTGGAAATGGATGCATGTTTATATCATAAAGAATCATGTCCACCAACCTAATCTACTATTTTCTAAATCGAAGGAGAGTGTGACAACAAAATATCTATTTCAACTAGTTAAGAATTATTTAATTAAATATGGAGGTATGGATGAATTGACAATTGCAAAAAAGTTGGTATGTGTAGGAGCAGATGGTGCTTCAGTAATGCAAGGTAATAAGAACGGTCTTTGCATAAACCAACATGACTACCATTAACTACATGGCCCACATAATGAATCTAGCTTTTAGAATTGTGAGCAAGTATCTTGTAGTAACAAATGTTGAAGATTTAATCAGAGAGCTCTACTCATACTTTTGTCGAAGTCCCAAATAGTTTTTGGAATTTCAAAATTTTGCTAATGGCATAACCAATGGGAGCAAGCTTCTTAAGGATGTCGATACCAAATGGAACTCCTTGCATGGTCCAACACATCAAGTTCATGCAGAATATCAATCCTTGTTTGGAGTAATGTATGAACATCGCAACATAGTAGACAAATCTCCTGACCTACTTCATAGGTTATTTGATATAGAGACAATCCTAACTTTACCAGGTCTTCTCCCCATGCTAGAAGAAATGAACCATCTTGTGAAAAAATCCCAAGAAAGAACTATGTATATTGTAGAATATGCTAAGCTACGTAAATTGACATGCATGACCCTCAATAATTTCTATCAATTAGAAATAATATTTGTAGACGTAAAATTTGCTAGCTAGTAGACATTGACAAATTTGAACAATCCTAACAATTTTTTTCAGTTTATTGCAAACACGGAGTTATGTGTCAATGTACATGGATTTGAAATACCAATGCACCACCTTTCCATGATCACGGAACTAGGAAAGCACTCCAAGAAGCAACAAGTGTCACAAGGGAAGATTTTAGCAACATTGTTGATTCTGCAACTCATAGTTTGAAGAAAATAGCCTATTTTATTTTCTCAAAAATTAGAAAATGATTCTCTCCTGATGATTTACTTGAAGCCATGTCTATTGTGTTTCCTCAATATTGGGAACTCAACAATCCAGCTGATTTTCGTAATAGGATAATGTCTTTGATAAAGCATTTTTGCAAATCTATAGTAATCAATGTACAAACTATAGAAGGAATTTTAAATGAAATAATTCTTAGAGAGAAATCAACCCATTTTGCATTAACTATAAGGCATCAGTTAGAAGAATTGAAAAAAATGGAGAACCCCTTGGAGGAGAGGTCAATAACAAAGTTCTGGACAAAGATAAGTCAAAGCGCATAATTGGTTGATTCATTATTAGAGTTTGTCAAACTTGTTGATTTATGTCAAAACATGATATTGGGTTCGGTGGAGGATGAGAGAGTTTTCAGTGCTTTGGGGTTCTTAAATCAAAGATTAGGAAAAAACTAGATAAGAATTTTGAAAATTCCTTGCGGCTGTATACATCAAGGTATGATGTCCGAAGTTTTCCTTATGAAAGGGCACTGGGAATTTGGAAGTCCAAAATTGAAAGAAGAGGGTTGGGTAACACTTCAAACCAAAGTGGACTTCTGACAGTGACAAAATGAATGCCAGTGACACATACTACTAGTTTTGAGATGCAGATAAGCGAAGGGAAGCAGTGTGAAGAAAACAAAGACAATATTTAAGGAAGCCCTTGATTTGATGATCGAGATGATGAGATGATTTGGAAAATATAAGAGATTTCACACTAGCAATTACTAGGTATTTATCAAACTTTTGGTTTTATATTGCATAATGTATTTCATCTATGACATTACAAAATCCTAATTGTCAATGTCATTTAATATTGATATACAATTGGATTTTTCAAATTTCTACTTTCAAGTTAATAAATTAACATACTACTATTTTTCAGTGTTCAAGAATAAGTTTGCATTAGTAATTATTTATACTATAATTTTGATTCAACATTCAAGTATCAAATAAATGTAGTGTTTCATTAGTAATTGCATCATGATCATGGAGACTGTTAATTGCATTAGTATAAAAAATATGATTAATATTTGATATCGACCATAGCATGAGATGAATTTTCCCAATTGCAACTTAGTACTTAGTACTTGATCTATATATGGAATCCCTTTGAATAGAGTAAGTTATTTTAATCTTCTACTTTAGAAGAAGATGAAACCCATTCAAAATTTCAAACTCAACAACACAGTGTAGACATATGCACCAAAAAATCCTCAATTTCATTCATTCATATAAGATTCTTGATAACAACTGCAGACTTTTTGTATATTATTCACCCTTTCTAAATTAGTATATCTTCTTCTATTGGAATTTTGTAGTATATGGAATCACAAGTCAAGAGAAACAACATTGAAATCACTGAATTGGATTTCAAGGTGCTTTCATATATGCAGTGTTTATACGTATGATCCCTTGCAAAATTTACTACAAATGGGACACATAAAGTGACAGTACTGTACTAAAAAACTCCTAAATTTTTTTGTAGTACTCTATATTTATGTTTTTGGGGAAGAAGCCCCCAAAATAAGGCCTTAAAAATCATTTTATAAAACAAGGATGCAACAAGCTTCAGGCCTTTTACAATTTCAAAATGTAGGTAAGCGATTGACAAGAAAAGACAAAAAACTTTTATCTCTCTAATAGGAACATCAACAGATGTTCCTTTGTCTTCTTCCATAGGATGTAGATTGTTGGATAAAACTGAGATTACAAAAAACGGTTGGAAACTATGAAATCAAAATTTCAAAATTTCAAATTTGTAAAATGATAGAAAGAAGAAGAAGAAGGGGTTAGAATTCCCCAAATCTATGTTGCTTGAGGTCTTGGATGACCTTGAGATGTTTTTGGTACTCTTCATCTACAATTTTTGTCCTTGCAACCTCCATTTTGGTCATTCCACTGTCAAGTCTTGAGAGTGCATCCATGTATGACCCTAGCTTTTTACTGAATAGTGCGTCATTTGAAGTAATAATAGGAAACATCTATCCTTGAAGTGTTCTGATGTTAGTTATCCATTCTGATTTAGACCTTAAGATCCTCTTTCCTTTTGTCTTGCTTCTTTCTCTATCAAATAAGGTGGGCATATGGTTGGTAACTAGGCAATGAAATCCTTTGAGTTCACTATTGATTTCCTATGTGTACAATTTTTGAATTGTGAAGAGTTGATTTACTACTTCAAACTTTGTCTTGAATCTCTCAACCATAACATATAGGAAACTTGGAAGAGGCCTAGGCAATGAAATTTCCAATACTGCAATCATTTTTCTCTTGTGTGATAATGAGCAAGCTAAAAAGCATTGCAACCTCAAATGCTCATGAGAAAAGTTCAATAACTCTTTGTGTTCATCCCATGTTGCATCTACATGCCCCAAAATTTCACTGATCTTTGACTGTAACAATGATCATGCCATATTCATTCTCACTTTCCTCTTCATCTGCAAGGAATCCACCTTTAGGCTATCACTCTCATTTCTGAGATAAAAAATTTCCAATCTAGCATGATCTAGATCATTCGTTAGTCCAATTACTTCATCAGAAGTATGTTGGATCATGTCTGGAGGCTTGTAGGTAGCTCCTGCATATACTTGCACTTGTAAGGTTGTTAGTCTTTCTCTCAAAAGAGAAAGCTCCTCTATTTTTTTAGCCACTTTATGGGTGAATTTTGCCACATTCAAATTTATATTTGTTGCCTCTATAATGGAAGTGTCATCCACTCTCTTAGCTAACAGACTTCCAAACAATTGATCAGCTTGAGAACTCATACTTGACCTCTTAGTAACTCTATGCAGGCACGAAATCACCAATTGATCAATCTGATCATCAAAAAGTACTCCTGAAAGTACTTTTTCTCTTTGTGTTGGATCCATAGAGTCCAAGTCTATGTCTTAATTCATAAAAAATGATGGCAAAGGATATATCCCATCCTTCCAATAAGAGTATTCCACTCCTTTTTACAATTTCCCTCCCCATTTCTGGAGTAATCGTAAAAAACTTTTCATTTTCTTGTTTTAGGATCTCATCTTTTAGTCTTGTCCTCTCTTCATAGCTTACTTTATCAAAATTAATACTCATAGTCCTTTCTATCGTATCTGTCAAATTCCTGATAACAAATTGCTTAAATTTTCTTGTGTGGATGAAATCATCATCACTCATAAATTGTTTGCAAGCATTTAATCTAACATCATCAGTTAATTCTCCTTCAAGCCTGAATGCATCTAAGGCCCATTCCCTCGGAAGCTCCTGAATGGTGACCCCTGTTCTAGTGTCAAATTTGTGAGGGGGTAGAGACTCATCCCCTTGGAACTTAAAGCCTGTATATGACTAAAATGGAATTTCCCTTCTCGGGGAGAGCATGTTCAATAGAGTAACAACCCCTGGACTCTTTGGAACTTGATAAAGAGGGCCACTAGAAGATGATGCAACCATCGGCCTTTTCTTGGCTTCTTCTGCAAGCAATATCTTTGAAGGGGAAGGGTGTGATGACTCAAAGTCAGTAGCACTTGTGGGAGGAGGTTCTTGAGGACTCAATGGAGGGGAGGTAGGGCCAATGGGGTGTTGGCAGTGGGCCAGCATCCCTCACGACATGGTTTAACAACCTCCTGTAGATTCTATAAGTCTAGTGGTTGTGTCAAGCATTAATAGGTTGATCTTATAGTACAATGATAATCCTAGCTTGTAACAACTGGTATTAGAGATTGGTCATAGGTTCAAATCACATAGGCCGCAGTGAGTGACGCTAGGAGGGGGATTGGGTTGATCTTTTGGTGCAACTACAACCCTAGCTTGTAACAAGTGGTATCAGGGCTTGATCAAAAGTTTGAATCACACAGGTCATGATGAGTGATGTTGGGAGGAGGATTTTTGGTAGTGGGCCAATGTCCCTCATGAGGATTTCTGACATGGTTTAACAACCTCCTGTGGATTCTATAAGTCTAGTGGTTGTATCGAGCATTGACAGGTCGATCTTGTGCAATGACAACCCTAGCTTGTAACATGGGGGAACCAATTAATTGAGGGGATCTAGGTATTTCTTCCTCCACCACTTGTACTAGAGGTATAACATCCAAATGGGGCCTCTTAGAAGGCAGATGCATACTATCAACATCTGGGTATTTGTCAAAAATTTCCCTTATTCTAGCCCTTGAAATCTGTAATCATTCCCAAGAAGGAGAATATGACCAATCCTCTCTCCTTCTCCTGCTCTCCTCATATTGTATCTTATGCCTCCTTTCCTTCCTTTTCAACACTTCCTCATAATTAGCTGCATTTCTTATGATGTCTTCATCATCTTTCTCATCCAATTCATGCTCTTGTTTACTGGCCTTTCCAAGGCCATTAATAAGCCATTTTGAATCATAGAACCTATATTTGGTCCAAGGTAGCCTATACTTATTTAACATAGATCTTCAAGGATGTCATAGGCCTTTTTATTCTGAAAATGATACATCCCACTCACAACCTGTGATGGTATTATGGACCCTTTCTTGTGTGACCCCCCTACTAAATACTTATCTGCCTCTACCAATTGATGCATAATTTCTAGGAAAGCCACCCTATCCTGAATAGTAATAGGCAATTTCCTAGGGGTAACTAGACTACCAAAAACTCTTATAATGGTATGGTCCTTGAAATAAAACCATGACCCCCAATTATGAGGGATTCCTAATTCAGGCTTAAGGTCTTTAGGCCTTAGGAATTTTTTATCTTCTTGGGTTAGTCCCCACCTAATCTTCTTTTGAAAAATACTAAGAATCTTCCTTACAAAAAGATTCTCAAAAGCCAAATAATTAGACTAATCAATATGTGAATTCTAGATATAGGTCCATTCTTGGAGAGAGGCTCTCCTCTAATACTAGTAACAATCTTCAAATGAGGATGCCATACTTTAAGACCTTTGTACAAAAATATATGCTTAAAAAGTGAATAGTACCTAAAAATTTTGGACTTTCTAATTTTAAAATCAGACAAGGCATTGTGCAAACCTTCAGCCACCATAGAGGCATAATTGAAAGGTCTGGATATCCATACAGACCATCAACATCCAAGATAGTATCAAGTCTCTGGCATCAACATCACATACTTGACAAAGAGCATAGTATGTGTCCACAAAGTAACTAGCAAACAGTTCTACACTGTAAGGGGTTGTCTACTTTGACATTATTTGTCAATCTTCCCCTTTAAATTTTGGATGCAAAAATTGTACCAACTTCTTCTTATATATATGTTCACTCTTCTTGTACTCTAATTCCAGCTCTTGTGGATTGATAGCCCAATCAACATTTGGTTTGATCATGAACACCTCGTTGATCACATCTATGTTGATCTATGTTATCCTCCCACTCTCACCGGCTACAATTTCCCTAATGACAGGCTTATAATTTTTTGCAATCGCATCTATCAACTCTGTGGTCACATAAACATTCGATACAACAAGTCACCCCAAATTATAAGTCCAGATATTGTAGATCGGGACTCTTTCATTTTTATTGTTGTATCCTATCCTCCAGAGACTGAAGCCCCATGGTGGGATCAATGCATCCCTGATGCCTGTAGTGTAATCGATAATGAACTCATCTAGCATTGATCCGGGCCTTGATCGCTTTTGTGTTTCGGTGCATCCAGGGAGCTGGATTATAATTTCCTCAGAGAATTTTCTCTTTCCTAAACTGGAGGATTCCACCATTTTTGGGATTAATATTTTGCTAGCAAAATGAATGAAATAGTAAAAGAGCTTTAAAACTTAACACAGGTGGAATTCTTAGAATTCAGACTACTATAAGCAACTGAGGATTTCACAAGAAAGGGTTGAAAGCTAGAGGGAATACAATGAAAATACGACCTCTCAGAGACCCTTACTGTGAAAACCCAAACATGAAAGAAAATCGAGAGCATATAGAGAGCACTGTAAGAATAAACCAGAAAAATATTGGTACTAAAATAGACATATACAAGATTTCTCTGGAAGTAGAATAATTTGGGTGCTAAAATAGATGAAGAATTCGGCTCATAATAGGAAAAATGGTGTTAATAATTGCAGGCACGTATATTGGTGTGATGGCGGGTTAGATTTGGTGAGTCGACAATGATTACAAATAAGAACTTGAAACATTAATAATTTTATTATATTTTATTTTCCACATCTGTAGTGGTGTTGTGGAGTTAGCCTGTGGGTGCATCTTGAAAAAATCACACAATCGTGCGACAATCACAACCGTTGATCTGATAGAAGGTCATTGTATTATATCCATGTTGGGTCCACCTGAGAAGTGACTCATTTGAGTGGGGCCTATGTGTCACATCATCTGTGGAGTTGCAGGGTTAGCTTTTGCTTGCATCTTTATTCAATCGCGCAATTGCACGTTCAATCCATGTCGTTGATCTTTGTCAAAGTGAACACTGTTTATCTCCTTTTAGGAGATGGGGCCCTAGGTCCGCATCCTTTCTTCACAGACTAGCTATTAATGTGGTGGTTATTCATTGGTCCACCTAAGGCATGACTATTCAAGTGGGGCTCTTCTTTCTTTATCGAAATTCACCGCTTTTGATCCATGTAGGTTCCAAGTTCCAACACGGACCAATTAGTGGCTTCCAACTCTGCTTGTCAAAGTTACTGTTGGCATTGTATTTTCATTGATGTCAACCGATAAGTATGTCAACCGGTATGCAAGATGTTGTTATCGACATTGGAGATTGTTGGCATGTTGATGTCAACCGGTATGGGATGTCAATCGATAAGTATGTCAATTGGTAAGCAAGCAAAGAGACTAGGTTGAAGATTGCCACCAGTAAATGATGAAGACTGTGGTTTGTGGTTTGGCAAGCATGGTCCAGGATATCATGTCCTAGCTGACAGAATGAAGAAGTGCACAATATGATGGTTAACCAGTTAGTGTATACCAGTAGCATGTTCGGTCTATGGCCAAGTTTGAACCAACACACTCAAGTGAGTTGGATGCTGACAAAGATGTCACGTGGACTTCAGGTGGTGAACATGCAGTGGTAGGTGAATGGTGTGTCAACAAGGTAGTTGTCAACTAGGTTGGTATTAAATGTCGACTACAAAAATCATGGATCAGTTGCAGAGGATTGTGGCTCAAAGAAGATCGAAAGGCAAAGATTTTATTCTTTGATATTATGATCGAAGTAGGACATTTGATCATCTTGTTGATCTGGAGAAGGAAACAGTTAGGTCATTTTTTGTGATCAACAAAATCAAGACCAATGCATAGGGTCTAATTTGCTAAATATAGTAAACATTTATAGGAAGAATTAAAAAAGGACATAGATTTTTTCTGACCTATTGCAAGTTGTTATTTCAAGAAGATGAGATCTGATTTGATACAGATTGTGGTTGGTGAATAAAACCCTAAGCGCATGAAGTTTGAGTTTTTGTTTTGGTGGGAAAACATGTGTATAAATATGTAGATCTAAGACTTAAGCTCTGTAAAAAAAGTGAGAGGATGCTAGATGATTGATGAAAAAGTGTGATTCTACCAGGTTGATCAGATGGAGTGTTGATAGAAAAATATTGAAGTGACTTAGTGTTAGTTGAAGAATCGGTAGGGAAGATTTAACCGACAAGGTTTAAGGTAACCGGTAGACAATTACAGAGTGTAACAATTCATCTAACCGACAGTGTCTGAATCGGTAAGATAGCAGCAGAGAGTGAAGGAGAGAAGATAGAGTGTCAAAGGAGATTTGGCAAGGCAAAAACTAAGTTAAAAAGATTCAGACAGAGTGAACAGAGAACCGGTAGAGAAGAGAAGCATTGTAATAGAAAAGAGTTCAACTAGAAGAGTGAATAGTTTCTAGGTGTTACAAAACTCATTTGTAACTAGGTGTTTATCATTGTATTGGTTTTATATCTCATTGTATTTACAAAGTGGGTTCTTAGTGCAGGGGTTGGTGCTCCTTTGGGTAGGTGCCCATAAATTGCTAGGGGTTGGTGATCCTTGGGTTGGTTCCCTACACATTGTAAAACTATTATTTCATTGTGAGGTTGGATTGGAGCAGTAGATCTCTAGCAACATTTCTCACTGAGGTTTTTCCCACATTGGGTTTTCCTCGTATATTTGATGTTATGTGATGTGCTCTTGTGTGTAGTTGTTTGTTAGTGTTTTCATTATCCTACCAGTTGCACACATTGTTTGAAATTGTTTATAATCACCGATTCACCCCCCTCTCAGTGATATCTTGTGTTCTACAGTTATGTTATCCCTTGACACGTCTGTAGTGGCATTGTGGAATTAGCCTTGTTGCGCAGGTCAATGCAATCATGCAATCATGCAGCTTCTATGACCATTGATCTTGGCAGAGGTATGGGGTGAATATGGAGCCCACGGTGAAAGGGAAACCGAATGGCTAACGCTAAGGGGCCGATCATCGGAATGATATGATGGGCTTAAGATATAACTTAAAACACTAGGAACCGATTGTTGAAGGTCACCACTCAAATAGAACAAAAATAAAATCATAGCAAGGCTAGGATTTAGGGTTTAGGATTTTAGACTAAAACCTCATAGCAAAATAAGCCTCAAACTTGTTGCAGAAAATTTTCAAAAAGTATCCCAACACTTTCTATGTGGCATAAACATACAATTGTCCATAGTTTACTAATGAGATATCAGACCTAAGATTACTAAGTATAGTAATGTAAACATAGGAATAATCTGAACACATAAGATTATAGAAGATTCATATTAATAATAAATATCCTTGCTCTCTGATTTCATAGTTTTCATAAGTTGAATTTCAAGTTTTAATGATCCACTGATTCACCCCCTTCTTGGATGTCTTGTTGTTTTCCTTCAAAGCCACAACAAAAAATTCATAGAATCATAAACCATAGATAGAACAAAGTTAATTCAAGGCACGAAAAAACATTCATTGAATCATAAAACAAGGATAAAATAGAGTTAATTCAAGCCACGACAAATTACAATACTCTTGGAATTACAAACAAAGTAAATCAGAAAGCCTGAATGTATTTGGGAATACAAATTGTACAATAGATATTTATATTATGAAATCATTGTATGAGCTTTTGTAGTATGCTCCACTCTCCATCTGATGGAACAACAAATTTTTCTAACATATAGTAAGTGACTTGCAAATTTGTCAGCAATTCATAATTGGAAGTGGAAGTTGACATCAATGTTTCATCCAAAGCTACATGCAAGGTTATCAATGGTTTGGTCAAGGCCAGAAAGTTAGCCTCATTTATGTCCTTAGGAAACAGGTCCAAAACAAGATTCATTTTCTCCTCCATATTATTTTTGAAAGCAACATCTCCAATGTATTATTGTGTTGTATCAAAACTCATCGACAAACCAAGTTTTGTCAATCTATGCACCTTTCCATGCAACTTCTTCATCTTTTTTAGAACCCTCCAAACATTCCTGTGATTCTCGTAGTTTCTTACATTTTTTGTTGATAAATGAAGCCTTTACAGAGGCATCAATGTAGTCGTGAATTCCCTTGGATGCCAAATATTTGTCATTGGATTTGTAGACTGTTTGCAAAATTTGATTTGCAATTTTCTCTGTTGAATTCAACTTTATGTTCTGAGAAATGTACTCAGTCAACTTCACATAATGTACATTGAGATTTCCAATCATTTCAAACAACTGACACAAATGGTCAACCTTCTGCATTATTTTCTCCCAAATCTTTTCTTTTATAAACCTCATTGTTTATTTTCAAGATCTGCTCAGTTTGTCTTTGAGAGAGTTAATATCATTGTATACCTTCTACAGCTCTTGAGCCAGTCTTTCATTGTTTTTCTTTCTTCCTCTTCTTTTTCTTCCCACCATTTTGCATTTTCCTTCTCTCCATTCAATTGGTCTTGTAATTTTATTTTTGAGGCAGCGATGTTCTCCAGATTTTTGTATAGTTGTACTAAAGAGTCTCTTTCACTTTCAAATTTTTTGATGCTTTCAGCTAAACTTTTCTTCAGCTCATTCATTTCCACCTTTGTCTGTTCATTCTCTAAACCTGTAGATGTAGAGGAATATTTTTTAATCCTTTTCTACAATTCGCTGCTACTATTCTTTGCAGCTTTCCTCTTTGCTTTCTCATTTTCTAGGTCTCTTCATAACTTTTGTGTTTGTCTCTCTGGCTTCTCTCTCTCCCTCTCTCTCTCTCTCTCTCTCTCTCTCTTGCTTGAGCACTGATGTGTACACCACTTCATTGGCCTTTGTTGACACATTAATTTTGTCCACATTTTTAACTCCCGATAAATCCATTTGGATGGTGCTAATGTGAAATTGGGAGAGATCAATCAGATTCTCTGGTTTACTTTGATTTGGAATTGGGGACATAACAACCATGTACTCCATCATTTCCTTATTTAGGTCATATGTGGGAAATACCCTGTTCATTGCAGGTTGTTCCTCTACAACTATAGTACTTACAACCTTCATCATTAGCTTCCTTGTTTTTTAATTTTTTTTCTTCTCCCTCTCTAAACTAATCAATGAAATTATTGTAATTAAAATCTGGGGTTGCTCACGCAATTGAATGTTTGAATGGTGAAATAGCACTTGCAGTGATGTAGGCACCTCCACCTATGCCTGTGGCTCTAACTATTTCATTTTGAGGTCTAGCTAAAGATGCAAAACCCATTCCTAATCATGTCCCACTCTGACTTATAGTTGGGGTTATCAGACTTGTTTGAGGGCCAGAGGCTTGTTTTGAAGCTGGAAATAATTCCTTCATGGTGGAACTTGATGAAGTTGGAGTTATCAGACTCACCATTATTTTCATAAGCTTTTGCCTCTTCAGCATGCCTTGATCACTGTGATTCTATATAGTATCTTCTACTATTGGCCTTTTCTAAGCGATTTTTTTGTTGTTGCACTTGTTGACCACAACTAGTACTAGTACCCATAACATCCCCACCAGTGCCAGTAACATTTGATTCTCCACCATGTTTTGGTTTTGATTGAATTTGAGTGTTTGGATTTGAAACTATGACAAAACGATGTTCAAGTGTATAATCACCTTTCCGTGTAGATTCAACTCCAATGCCTCAACAATATGCACCTTTTTTCTCGGAACTCTATCTCCAATGGTGTTGAAAGGCATTGTCCTTTGGACCCCACATCACCACCTTGATAACCTATTTTCTCCATAATGGTTGCCTTTGAAGAATATTTTTCAAACATGGTCTTACTCAACATAGATGTTTTTGCAGATTTTATAACAACTGTTGGAGTTTGACTCGAGGGTATCCCATTATCGCTATCATTATATGCTTTAGAGGGATTCTCTATATTCCACAACTTGCTAAACTCATAATCCTATGGGATATCTTCAAAATTTGCAGTAGTATTTGGTTCACCTAGATTCATCCTCATAGACCAAAAATCTTTGATTTTGTTTCATGTCCAGTTTGCCTCAAGACAAGCCTTTGATAGAGATTCTAGGATACTTTTTTTAGTTGATGGAACATCAACTCTTTTGTAAAAATTGTTAGACCTCTTGGTTTGGATAACCTTCAATGTTGTTTTCTATGGGTGCAATGCCATAATTTGTGTTGACAATTCTTCTAGAGAAATAATTTTATCAGCATCAGTTTCCTCCATCACTTTTTTGACCTCATCCCAAGAATCCTTGTTTTTCAACATTTCTAACAAGGGTTTACTTTAATGTTGGATTTTAATTGCAGAGTTCTTATTCACCACAACCCTTGCTTTAATGATGTTGCATGGATCATACTACCAGTAACTGTCAACATCAAATTTTAAAAAATTTAAAATTTCATATACCACATTTAATGCTTTTCTCATAAATTTGAACCCTCTACATGAAAAAGAAAATGAAAGAAATAAGCTCTTCTTTTGTTGACCATAAAAGTAGAGCTTATATGTACTCTCCTTCTTTCGTACATATTCCAATACAAAAACTCTCTCTATCACGTGTATTGGAAGTTTATAGGGTTCTACTCTTGATCCATAAAAACTTAACACAATATATTCTTCCATGAGGTACCAATCAGCCAATTGTATTCCAGGTCCCAGTTGAATGCAATCTCTACAAGACTTGGGCAATCTAGGCATTAAAGTATTTGTAATTGCATTATACATTAGAGCCAAAAAGAAGTCTATGAAATGGTTGTAGTTATGTTTGTTATCATGCATCCTTATCTTAAAGTGGTCCATTCATATATTGGATGCACTATTTTCGCCTCATCATCATTACAAACCTAAAATCTGAAGCTTGTTGGACTCGAATGTTCCACTATATATCACTAGAAGAAGATCGCCGAGGCAGGTTGTAAACCTAGATTTCTTATAGGAACCTCTTTTAATCTCTACAAACTGTTCATGCATGGATTCAACAACGTGCTCAACAAAATTATAACTAACAGGTTGATTAACAGAATGGATATTAAATAACATTTCAAGGAGGCTTGCACTTGTTGGTTCCCAAAACCACAGATTGGAAATCCTAGAGCTTTGCCAAATCTCCTACTGATTACTCAATCAGCCTTGGCCAACAAACAGGAATGGTCAAATACCAAATTCCTCTACACTTTAGGCTCCACTAGACCTAGGTGGGTATACCTCAATCTCCAAATCACAAAAATATTTATTTATAGTGAATTTAAACTTAACAGATTAGCTGTTTACAAGAATGATAAAATATTTCTTGCAACTATGCTTTATTATGTGCTTTTAACTTGCTTTAATCTGAAAACTTGAATATAATTGATAATGAATAAAAGATTATAAAATAATGTTGTTGGAACCTAGAGTGATTATGAAAAAAAAATGCTACTAGAAACTAGTAATATGTTTCTCTCGTGAGGACTTTCGGCACACCAAATTTACTCACAGAAAACTAATAACAGACTAGTGCATTATCTGACAATTTACATGTAACTTAATTGACAAATATTTGTGGTCCTTGGAGACAGTTTGAGAAAACTCACAAGTATGCAAGACTATCATTGTAATGACTTCAATGTATGTTATAAGAACAACAAAAACAATTTTGTTATCTATATAACAACAAGTGATAAAACATTGCAACAAACCTTATTCATATTTATCCAAAGGATTTTAACACATCAACATCATATAACATGAAACGATCTGAAGATAAAGACAACAAATATTGTATATTAATTTTTTGAACAATGGGTATACAAAAACTGTAGACTCATGGGTACTTCATAATACACTTGCTTGCACAAAATGGATTTTCATTTCTACAAACCTGTTTTACATAACACTGCTAGTTCCAACAGACAATCTGGAAAATAGTAGTCTTTCTTACCTTGTCTCCCAAAAATTTAAAATGACTCCCTATATACATGTGACTCAAAAGAAACAAATGAAAGGACACACCCTTTCATCATTACAAACTAAGACTAACAAAAACCTAACTACCCCCCTAACTGCTATAACTAAAACACAATAAACAACACAACTAATTCTTCCCATCTAGCCTTTGACCACACTTATGGATATGTTGAAGATATCCTTCATCTCTATATGTGTAGACATTGAAGATGATGTCTCTAACTACTACCTCCGATGTAACAAAACTCTCAACCTGTTCCCCTATTTCATGCATATCAAAAGTTTTCGCATAGGCAATGCTAAGGGCTGAACTGAGTAGAGATTTGTATTCAATAATCCACTGGTCTTTATCCTTTATAACCCCTATATTATCTACCACACTTGGGAATCCATGATAAACAATCCCCCAACACTCCTCATATTCAATTTTCAACTCTGTTGTGAATTTTTCATGAGTGTCAATCAGTTTTTTTACCTTATTGATCCTTTTGTCACTTAGTGTCTGATCCTGTAGTAACATGTTTAACCGATCCAAAATCCTCTAGTGTGACACTGTGTTATCCATGTTTCTCTGGTAGACAATCCATAATTCCTCTAGTACTTTCTACAAATTTTCAAATCTTTTAGATAATAAGACACATGTTGTGTCTGTCCTTATGTTTTGCATTCTTTCCTTCAACTTCTTGTTTTACTTGTGCAATTCTTTGCACTTCTTTTTTAGTTTGGATTCATCTGCTATCTGGGGTACAGGCTAGCCCCTACTTCTTAAGAGTTCCTCATACAATGATTTGTATTTTCCTATTTCTCTTACCGGCATCTTCATATGTTCTTTATTTAATCTTGAAATATCAACTCCCATATCCACTGTGACCTTGGGATCAACTTCACCAACCTTTAAGTTCATCATGTGTCCAAAATCCTTGTCCACATCTATGATCTTCGGTCTCTTATTTGGAGGATAGAGAGACCACAAATGCATAGCCTCATCATCTGGATCATATCTTGATCCAATGAAGATGTCATTCACGCCTTGATTGTCTAACTTGAAGTCCTTCTTCTCTGAATGCAATAGGCTATCAAAAATAAAGGATGCACTAAGATCCTAGCTTGGAAAGAGGATAATCCCTGCTTCTCCAAGAAGTTGCCCTCCCCTTTGAGGGGTCATACCTTCTACTTCTGCATCGATATCAAGCTTCAGTTTTCAAAGCATCTCTATCTCATTTTCTGGTGTGACATCAGGCATTGTTTCTCTTAGCCTCTTTCCTTTGAAATGATACAAGAATGACTTGAATTCCTTTGATTTGATGAATTCATCATCAGACACAAAAGCAGTGTTCTCTTATAACCTAACATCAACATCAACATTCATCCTATCCATAATTTGGTCTTGTGCTTCAGGTTCCTCCTCTCTTTCAAGCATTCTAAATCTAGAAACAACCTCATTTTCACCCTATTCACTCTCAGATTCTTCTTCTTCCATTTCTTGCAGTCTTTGTCTCTTTTCTTCTAGTTTTTGGTTCAAATCCTAAAAGATATGGATAGCCTCCTTAGATTCCTTGTTTCTGAAGATGTCCAAGGCTTCAACATGTTCATGAAAATAGACACTGAGATTTTCCCTTTTCTACTCTGGTGTATGTAGCCCTCCGTGTCATAATTCTTTCGACTTGTGTGCTCATAGAGATTATAATCTTCTATCAACCTCTTGTGAATGACTTCATGCACCTTTGTGGATACAATAGTGAAGTCACCAAAATGTAGAGTCCCAAGCAAAAAAACTTCTTGTGTGCACCCCCAAAATGTTGTGCATTAGAGACACTCATTTGTCTCAAAATCTCCAGGTAGGCAATATTGTCAAGCGCAGGATTTTGTAGCACATAAGGCACACCTTTGAATCCAAACACTCTAACATATGTGAAGTCCTGGCATACATACCAGTCACCCCAATTATGATCAACCCTGGTATCCCCATGTTCATGGGGTCTAAGAAATCTTTTGATTTCTTCTAAAAATGATCCATCAAAAGTAACCCCAAAAACTTTGTACAATGGTTGCACAAAAAACTCTTCAAACTTGACGTAATGAGATCTCATAAACCAAGAATCCCATAGTGATACCCATAGTTGTACTGGCTTCTCTTGTCCATCCTTTCCATGAACATTGTTAGCTTCCGTTCCTCAGGCCACAACCCCCTGTGTTGTCCATAAAACAAAATAATATGCATCAACAATGGATAAAACTTAAAATATTTGTCAAGGTTATTATGAAGGCTTAAGAAACCCTCATGCATCTTCTCAACAATGTAACTAGCATAATCAAATTGTCTCAGCTAATGCATTTGTTTTTTAGCAACAAGAACCAAAGGTCTTGTCCGAGCTACATCTGGAACCTTAACTCCTCCCACTTGACTGCATGTCATATATGTATATTGTAGATACTGCCTGAAAATGTTGATATCAAATGGGGGCCCGTCTTCATCTATCGACTTTCCTTTCTCAGCCTTATGTATGGCCAAATTCCACCCATTGTATACAGTATCCATCTTTGTATACTCTTCCTCCAGTTTCTCAAAAGACAGAGGCACGTCAGATTCAAATCCAAGATCAAAAACCTCCTGAATGGTGGCTACTGAGATACAGATGAATGCATTGCCGTTTAGCAATTGAATACATCTTTTTATGGCATTATAATCCCTAGCAAATGTTTTCATCAATTGAATATTCACAAAGACATTAGGAACCACAAGTTTACCCAATCCAATTATCCACGGGTTTGAGATTGGATTCGGCTTGCTTCTTCATGAATAATGATACAAGAACAACTCATGACATCTAACCCTGGTCCAGACATCACCAATTTCCTTGAATCATCTTCTAGCTGGTCACAGATAGGCAAATTAGTCTTATATCTCCAGGATTGGGCTCCTGGTGAGCTACTTTGGTCAATCAAATCTTGGTTTAACTTTTGTTTCTGTGCACCTTCTCCACCTTTAGACTTCTTCGAAACACTCTCAGAGGCCTCCGAGACCTTCCTCTTGCTCTTGGAACTAGAACCCTCCATATTTGAGGCCTTCAAGCCTTTCAAAATTCAATTTTTTGCAGTTTAATTCCACTTCAATCTCTCTGTTTTCTAAAGTTTGTTGTGCAAATTCCTTATATCATCTTCTATATAAAGATTTAATACACCAAGAGCATTCACTCTATTGAAATGGTGTTGTGATTTGCCTCGTGGAAGCACAGAGCTATCTGTTGCCTATATTTAATAATGATGGGTGGATTCGTTGAGATCATATTTTTCAATGGCTAGTCATCATAACTCTTCCCGATAATTCAATCATTTGGTACCATCCTTCCTTTTGATTAGCATAGGTATCACCGATCACTCTGTCAAGTATCAGTGTAACTCATTTGTTATCATCTTGATGGTTATAACTTCCCTGATGGCTCTGCCTTCTAGCTGGGCTTTACCTTTACCTTTATATTACATCAGCGTAGGTCATTCTGATATACCCTCCTTCTATTCCTCTGTGGTATTCTATCTGTTGGGTATCGACATAACTCCAAATACGCTCCTTCGATGGTTTAAGCTATCCCAATGAGTCCTCCTTCATAGTCTGCATCTCATTTGTTACATCGAGTAACCTTATCAGGCATTGGAACAACTCACTTTATGTTTCTCTGATGACCCAATGTCATCGCCTTTGCACTTATGTATATTTTATTCCTTCGGTCTATCGGCATATGTTTCCTCGATGAGATCTATTTATTCGCAACTACCTCTTCCTTCTCATCTGGTATCGGTGTAACAAAAGATGTCTCCTCCTGATGAGGCGATGATATCCCGATGACTATGTCTTTGATAGGTATAACTCACCCCAATCAAGTCTCTTTCTCCATGCCCAGCTTGTCTTCCTCATCTAGTATCAACATAACCTAAAACACCTCTCACCGATAGTTTAAGTTACCCCGATGACTTAGTATTATCCTCCTTTTGGTATCGCCTAATCATAGTAAGTCATGTTGATGACACCGCCTTTGCCACCTAATGCATTGAGTATCGGGGTAGTGTGAGATGACACTTTTCGATGACCCGGTGACATTTCTAACCTCTACTTCATATTCTCCTTCATCGGTGTAAGTTATACTGATAACCTCATCGGCTATAGGCACAACACTTTTCTCATGCCCCTGATAGTGAGTGTTATGCCGATTAAACCCTCATTTTAAACTTCCTTTTGGTTCTCCTTTGGAATGGTCGATCTCGGTCACACCGATAGGTTCTTTCATTGTTTCAGATAATTGGTCTTGTTGGGGTAACTTACGCTGATAGCTCAGATTTGATAATCATGTTAATTAAGCTCCTCTTCATATATTGTTTACACTTCCAACCTTTCATGGAAATTTCATATGTAATGACAAAGTCTATCACATAGGCCCAAAGAATGTCTTCATAAGGATCTGAATACTGTCATGATGAAACTTCCTCATGTAGTCCCTATTCAGTGCCAACCCTTAGCATGCCCCAATAGTACTTGTTTAATTTTGAAAACAAATCACAGTAGGATCCTTTTGATACTGCAACATGTTTCCTGCATATTCAATCCAGAAATAAATGCTCTTATGATAAAAATTTACATGTAAAACATCAAACAAATAGCACAAAATATTTTGGAAAAATATTTGCTAAGAGTGGCTCTTTTGGGGGATGTATGTTCTTTTTAGGGACATAGAAAGATCTCAGCTATCTCTGGAAAGGAGACCAAAAATAAATAGAAACAAACAACAAAGGAAAAACTACACTACAATAGTACAAGAATACTCCCTGCTCCTTAAGAGAAAAAATGCTTGATATATTGAGCATGTACAGGAAATTCCTGATTTTCATCCTCAGTGTTCTGCAAAAATTATGATTTTTCTCCTCCTTTATTCCTAATGATGTATGGTCCTAGCCAAAGTGCTTTGAATTTTCCATGCTTGCCCCTATCCTGGTATTTTGCATTCCATTTGAGCACCCACTCCCCTTCTTCAAACATCCTATCAAAAGCCTTCTTGTCATGTAATGGTTTTACCATATTTTGCTTCTGTATATTTTGTTCCTGAGCCTCTCTTCTATACTCATCCAATTCAACCAGCTTTACCAACCTGTCTTCCATGAAATCAACATCTTCTAAATATTCCTCTGAGACAAAATTATACACTAGGAGTAGGTTGTTCAAGGGCAACCTTGCTTCTTTACCATAAACAAGCTGATAAGGAGAAAACCCTATGGATTTCTTGATTGTTACTCTATCTGTCCATACTGCAAAATTCAACTTTGAATCTCATGCCCTTTTGTTATCACCTAACATCCTTTTAATGATCTTTAATAAGTTTTTGTTACTAGATTCTGCTTGTCCATTCCCTTGGGGATGATAAGGTGATGAATATGACAAAGTGATTCCATAACTTTCACAAAAATGAGCAAATTCTTTGGATCTAAAACACATCCCATTATCTACAACAATTTTGTGGGGTACCCCAAACCTTGTCAATATATTTTCCAAAAGAAACTTTGTTACCACTTTACTTGTAGCTTGCCTTGTAGGAATTGCCTCCACCCATTTGGTAAAATAATCAGTAGCTACCAAAATCCATGTGTGTCCTCTACTAGATTTGTTTGCAATTTCTCCTATAAAATCAACACCTCACATCTGAAAAGGTTCTTCAGTTTGCATGGGTTTGAGTGGAAGAGCTCCATCATATTTAAGCTTTCCTGAAAATGTTTGGGAAGCCTCACACTTTCTAATATAAGTATGACAGTCCTTAAAGACTTGTGGCCAATAGTAACCGAAATTAAGTATTTTATGGGCAGTAGTTTTTGCTGAAAAATGTCCCCCACATACACCTTCATGCAATTCCTTTAAAATAGATTGTGCTTGATAAACATCCAAACAAAATAGGAGGATACCATCCCTGTTTTTCCAATATAAATCACCTTTATGCAATACATACCTAGATTCCTCAAGATTAAGTGTTCTTTTTTAACTATCATTTAAATCCTCTAGGCATTTCATGTGTTTTAAATAATAGACAATATTCTTGTACCAAGGACACATCTCAATGCTTATTTGAGCCTCCTCTAACTCTATCTAATTTATCTGTGTTGCTTCAAAATTTGATTATGTCATTAGTTTAGCCAATCCTTGACCTCTTACCAATTTAGTAATCTGGATATCAATGTTGAACTCTTGAATTTGATTGATCCATTTGCATCTTCTCCCAGTAGTTTCAATCTTCCTGAAAATATCTTTGACTATTGCATTAGGAACACAAGCAATGACATTAGCTCCCACTAAATATGGTTTAAAATATTTTACAGCTTTTACTAGGGAATATGCTTGTTTCTCATTTATATCATAATTTAACTCAGAAGCTTGTAGTGTCTTGCTAAAAAATGCCACTGGTTGTTCATGACCTTCATCATTATTTTGTAGCATAACTATAGAAATGGTATGAAATGAAGCAAAAGAAAATACTTGAAAAGGTTTAGAGAAATTAGGAGATTTAAGTACAAGTGCTTCCTTGATGGCCTTTTTAATGTTTAAAAAGGACTCAATTGCTTCATTAGTCCATTTATCTCTACACCCTTCTTCAACATTTTTGCAATAGGTTTTACAATCTCAGAAAAATTTGACACAAATCTCCTAACAAAATTAGTTTGTCCAAAGAACAATTGGATAGCTTTGACTGTTTTAGGAATCTGAATTTTGTCAATAGCTAGAATTCTCTCAGGGCCAATCCTTACTCCATCTTTTTATACAATATGACCCAGCAGTTTACCCTCAGTGACACTTTTTTGGATTTAGAGAGATACCATACTCCAATGCTCTGATGAAAATCTTCTCTAGGTCATTACAGTGGTTCTCTTCTTTCTTGGAGTATGTTGTCAAATCATCCTAGTATACAACTAAAATGTAATCAATGAGGCCTTCAAAAGCTATGTCCATGGCCCTTTGAAAAGTAGCTCTAGCTTTGGTAAGTCCAAATGGCATCTTGGCATACACATATGTGCCCCATGGTGTGGTGAAAGTTGTTTTGTATTTTTCTGATTCCTTAACCTTCACCTGGTTGTAACCAGAGAACCCATCCATCATAGAAAGTAATTCATTCCCTGTTACCTTTTGTAGCAAAGCTTCCATGTTAGAAAGAGCATAATTATCCTTTAAAGATGATATATTTAAATTCCCAAAATCCACACATAATCTGATATCACCATTTTTCTTTCTAATAGGCACCAAATTAGACACCCATGTAGAATTCCTTATAGGCTCTATAATCCCTGCATTCCTCATTTTCATTAACTCTTCCTTCATTTTGGGATCCAATGTGGGATTTATAGGCCTTTGCTTTTGCCTAAATGGTTTTGCATCTGATTTAAGTGGGATTTCATGCTAGAACAAATCCTCTTTGTATGCCTTGAGGTCATCATATGACCAAGCAAAAACATGTTTGTATTTTCTTAACAGATTGACCAATGCAGTCCTAATTATTGGTGTAAGCTTCTTTCCAATGTAAAGCTCTCTAGGATTTTTTTCACTTCCCAAATTTATTTTCTTCACTTCTTCACAACTTCCAGTGTTGGGCTTGAAATTTGTCATGTCCTTATTGTCAAACATCCTCTCTAATTCTACCAACCCTTATGGAATCTTGTTTGTTTTAAGTTGTAAGATATTTTTCCAAATAGAGACTCCTTACCACTCTCCTCTTCCACATATGCATTCCAATCCATATGTTGGCCTTCATACTGATCTTCACAAAATAAGAACTTCAGAAGATCCCTCTCATCATCAAATATCTACCAATTTTTTATGTTATCTGGTACTGCAGGTCTAGTTTTTATTTCAACTTGGGTGATGTCATCAAAAGAAATATCATAATGTTTAATTGCTAGGTTAGCCATAAAATCAGCCAAAATATTGTTAGATCTTTCAATCCATGTTATAGAAAATGCATCAAAAAATCAATTGAATCCCACACCTCATTTCTGTAATTTTGAAGCCTTGCATTTTTAGTGGCAAACCTTTCCCTTACTTGAGATACGACTAACTCTAAATCACTATAAACTATTAGTAACTTAATGTCATATTTACTTGCCATTCTAAGACCTAACAAGAGTGCTTCATATTCAGCAACATTGTTTGTACATTCAAATGCTAACAAGAAAGAATATTTGAATGATTTCCCATTAGGAGAAATAAAAACCACACTAGCTCCATTTTCTTCCTTACTGCAAGCACCATCAAAGTACACTTTCCAAATCTTATCGTCATGTGATTCAATATTATTTTCAAACTTATTAGTTTTGTATTGAATGGGTTTAGAAATACTTACATGAAAGTTATCTATATCTATTTGGAGAAATCATGTTGTCTCATTTGGATCAACTTCCTCTATCAGGTAGAATGATATTGACTCTCTATCAATCCTTATATTCACCCCTTTTACTGGGATGGTCGCATATGAAAGATCTATCTAGACATGTCCCCCCACCAAATTTGACCATTGCCTTGATAGTAACCTCCTATAATTTGGTAGAACTTGCACAACAGTGATGTCTGTTTTATATGACGTATTTGGGCATGCTAGAAATCAAAACTCCACATCCTTCATGATTCCAACAACTAGGACTAATTTGTTATCCATAGCATAGCATTTCCCATAGGGAGTGTCTACATGCATCCCAAGTTCTTTCATGACATCTTTTGGAATTATGTTCACGACTACACTTGAATCTATCATACAATTCTTAACCATTTTATTGTTAATCATCAAAGTCAGATAAAACGGATCAACCTAGGTATGATTATTAGTGATAGAAGTTCCCAAATAGACAATGGGTGGATCTTCAGCTTTTGGCTTATGACCCTCTTTATTAACTTCACCAACGTTAGACAAAATCTTGATTGTTGCATGTTTGTAATAAGGAAATTTCATTACTTCAAGCAAGGGCACATATATTTTCACTTATGATAAAGCCTGAGACAAATGATCCACAATTTCAGAGTGGCTTACTAATTTGTTTCTTTTCGATTGGCTTTGTTAATTTGAGAGGTTTTGTTTGTTTGACATTATCTATTGCACCTTCCTTTTCCTTGTTAGAGATGGTGTCTTCGTTTCCACTATCTTTAGGAAACTTTGCAAATATCCTAGATGGTTTACCTTGCTCTAGGTTCACTATTTTGTTCCTTAGTTGATAATTATTTTTTGCTTGAGCTACTACTGCCACAGTATAGGCTTTCTTTTCTTCATATGTTAAGTTTCTCAAGGAATTCCCTGGCTCTCCATTATGGAACAATCTCCTTAGGGATGGGATGTCTGCATAATCATCAATAAGAACTTGTTGTACACTATGTTGCTAGCTCTCTCTTCTCCATTATACATCTGATGATTTCTCATCATCAGATGAATCCTCATCCCTACCCCAAAATAGATTTGATGAAAGTACATTCATTGTGGGCTCATATTCATTTTCATGGTCCTTCTCTTATGTAAAACCCTAAGCAATCATACATTGTTATGCAACATGGGGTAAATTGCAGACTTCACACCATGAAAATTCGTCCACAAAATTGTTTCCCTTCTTCAATGGATCAGGAGTTTCTTTGCTTAGATTTGCATTCACAGGTTTACCATCTTTCCATTTTGTATTATATGGCATGTCATACAATCTTAGTCTATTGTAATTCATTGGCTTACCTCCTCTATACAGGGATGGCTTCTCATTTTGATTTTGCTTACCCTTCATATCTTTTAGCATGTCCATGATTTGGCTAACCTCATCCTTTTTCATTGCTCTGGGGTTATATAGTTTTTAATTATCTCTCTTGCAAATTCTCCCAGCAACTTTTCTATCATTTTCAATGGTAGTGGTTGTCTTAAATGCTTGTTGCAAGGTGGTAGGTTTGTGAGATAGAATCTCATAGTGAAACTTGTTGTCAAAAGCACTCAAATAAAAATCAATCAAAAATGAATAAATAGGTCTAATATCTCTTGGTATTCTATTAAGTACTTTATTAAACCTCTTATTAAATTCAGAGACTGATTCATTCTGATTCTTCTTTATGCTAGTCAACTCATGAGATGCAAATGAAGTATCATTATGTTCTCCAAATTCTTCTAAGAATATTGTCACAAACTCTTGCCAACTACCAATGCATCTATCGGGAATATTCCTATACCATTTTCCTACATCCTCTATTAGAGATTGAACAAACAGTTTCATAAAAACGTCTTCATAAGGGACTTCAAACCCTTCAATGGTATTTTTTACATTTATTACATGTTGTTTTGCAGAATCAATTCCACTCCTTGTGAATTTAGGGATAGCTGACCTTAAATCATTTGAAATCTGATTAGGATATCCAACTATCCCACTAAAATCCAACTATTTATACCTTTCAATGGTCATAGGTGGTCTGCAACCATAGTTGTTAGTTTGATAGTTTCCATTTCCTTGATTATTACCATTGTTTCCATTGTTACCTCCACCATTATTGTTATTTCCATTTCGATTTTTCCCATTACCATTGATGCCATGGTTTCCATTATTACCATAATTATCTCTACTATTCCAGTTACCAGCAATTTCCCCACTATTAGTTCTTCTTTCATCATTATGATTATTGCATTGTCTAGAATTATATAGGTTTCTATTTTCATTTTAGGGTATATTTTTCCATTTATCCCTTTTTCATAATTATTATCCACAACATCAGACAATGGATTGTTATAGAACCTAAATGGCTGATCCAAGTTTCTCGTGTGAGGGGGACTATACCTAGGGGTTGTTAGCCTACTAGCTTCACCTCTTCCCTTCTCTTCTTCAACCCTATTTGGCTTAGGGCTTTGAATTGCATCTCTTTCTAATCCAAATTTTTGCAATGCCCAATATGTTTGTCTCTTAAGTGCCTTTTCCATTTTAGATTCATCTCCATTTAAGTCAGCCATTCTAAGAATAATTGCATCCAATTGCATATCCTCCTATTCCTCAGTAGTCAGGGTTTCATCATGGCCACCTTTATTATCTTTTGTATTTAAGTTTTGAAAAGGATTTTCCTCCAGATTTTTAAATCTATCACCAGATGAAGAACCATCATCTCTACGAGGAAACTTCTTATAACCCCCAAACGCCATATTTCATGTTGATTTCTTTTCTTTGTTTCTTCTCTTTGGACTCGACTGAACAACATTATCTTGTCCCTTGTGCAAAGACCTTCTTCCCTGCATAAATCTTATTGACAAATTCCTAGGGGTTTCTCTTACTTTCCCAAAATACCAATTATTACTCATATATTAAATGTAGAGTCACCGCCTCCTAAGAGGAATAATACTTTTGTTAATCCTCTGGTCTCCTTCCTCCAGTAGAGTCTAAAACAAAACCACCAGAAATTCTGAACACTTCCTATGAAAAATCCCCAGCAGAGTCGCCAATCTGTTGGTTCCCAAAACCACAGATTGGAAATCCTAGAGCTTTGCCAACTCTCCTATTGATTTCTCAATCAGCCTTGGCCAATGAATAGGAATGGTAAAAGACCAAATTCCTCTACACTTTAGGCTCCAGTAGACCTAGGTGGGTATACCTCAATCTCCAAAGCACAAAAAGATTTCTTTATAGTGAATTTAAACTTAACAGATTAGCTATTTACAAAAATGGCAAAATATTTCTTGCAACTATGCTTTATTATGTGCTTTTAACTTGCTTTAATCTAAAAACTTGAATATAATTGATAATGAATAAAAGATTATAAAAGAATGTTGTTGAAACCTTGAGTGATTATGAAAAACAATGCTAGTAGAAACTAGTAATATGTTTCTCTGGTGAGGACTTTCTACACACCAAATTTACTCACAAAAAACTAATAACAGACCACTACCTTATTTGACAATTAACATGTTACTTAATGGACAAATATTTGTGGTCCTTGGATATAGAAAGTATGCAACACTATCACTGCAATGACTTCAATGTATGTTATAAGAACAACAAAAACAATTTTGTTATCTATATAACAACAAGTGATAAAACACTACAACAAACCTTACTCAGATTTATCCAAAGGATTTTAACTCATCAACATCATATAACATGAAATGATCTGAATATAAAGACAACAAATATTGTATATTAATTTTTGGAACAATGGGTATACAAAAACTACAAACTCACAGGTACTTCATGATACACTTGCTTGCACAAAATGGATTTTCATTTCTACAAACCTGTTTTACATAACACTGCTAGTTCCAACAGACAATTTGGAAAATAGTAGTCTTTCTTACCTTGTCTCCCAAAAATTTAAAATGACTCCCTATATACATGTGACTCAAAAGAAACAAATGAAAGACACACCCTTTCATCATTACAAACTAAAACTAACAAAAACCTAACTACCCCCCCTAACTGCTATAACTAAAACACAATAAATAACACAACTAATTCTTCCCATCTAGCCTTTGACCACACTTATGGATATGTTGAAGATATCCTTCATCTCTATATGTGCAAATGTTGAAGATGATGTCTCTAACTACTACCTCTGCTATAATAAAACTCTCAACTTGTTCCCCTATTTCATGCATATCCAAAGTATCTGCACGGGCAATGCTAAGGGCTGAACTAAGTAGAGATTTGTATTCAGTAATCCACTGGTCTTTATCCTTTATAACCCCTATATCATCTACCACACTTGGTAATCCATGATAAACAATCCCTTGACACTCCTCATATTCAATTTTCAACTCTGTTGTGAATTTTTCATGAGTGTCAATCAGTTTTTTGACCTTATTGATCCTTTAGTCACTCAATGTCTGATCTTGCAGTAACATGTTTAACCGATCCAAAATCCTCTGGTGTGACACTGTGTTATCCATGTTTCTCTGGTAGACAATCCAGAATTCCTCTAGTACTTTCTGCAGATTTTCAAATCTTTTAGATAATAAGACACATGTTGTGTCTGTCCTTATGTTCTGCATTCTTTCCTTCAACTTCTTGTTTTCCATGTGCTATTATTCATACTTTTTTTCAGTTTGGATTCATCTGCTATCTGGGTTACAGGTTGGCCCCTACTTCTTAAGAGTTCCTCATACAATGATTTGTATTTTCTTGTTTCTGTTACCAGCATCTTCATTTGTGCTTTATTTAATCTTGAAATATCAACTCCCATATCCGTTGTGACCATGGGATCAACTTCACGAACCTTTAACTTCATCATGTGTCCAAAAGCCTTGTCCACATCTATGATTTTTGGTCTCTTATTTGGAGGATAGAGGGCCCACAAACACATGGCCTCATCATCTGGATCACATCTTGATCGAATGAAGATGTCATTCATGCCCTAAATATCTAACTTGAAGTCCTTCTTCTCTGAATGCAATAGGCTATCAAAAATAAAGGATGCACTAAGATCCCAGCTTGGAAAGAGGATAATCCTTGCTTCTACAAGAAGTCTCCTTCCCCTTTGAGGGGTCATTCCTTCTACTTCTACATCGATATCAGCCTTCAGTTTTCTAAGCATCTCTGCCTCATTTTCTAGTGTTACAATAGGCATTGCTTCTCTTAGCCTCTTTCTTTTGAAATGATATAAGGACTTGAATTCCTTCGATTTGATGAATTCATCATCAGACACAAAAGAAGTGTGCTCATATAACCTAACATCAACATCGGCATTCATCCTAGCCATAATTTTCTCTTGTGCTTCAAGTTCCTCCTCTCTTTTAGGCATTCTGAATCTTGAAACAACCTCATTTTCACCCAATTCACTCTTAGCTTCTTCTTCTTCTTCCATTTCTTGTAGTCTTTGTCTCTTTTCTTCTATTTTTTGGTTCAAATCCTAAAAGATCTGCATAGCCTCCTCAGATTCCTTGTTTCTGAAGATGTCCAAGGCTTCAACATGTTCATGAATATAGTCACCCATATTTTGCCCTTTTCTTCTTTGGTGTATGTAGCCCTTCGAGTCATAATTATGTCGGCTTGTGTGCTCATAGAGGTTATAATCTTCTATCAACCTCTCATCAATTTCTTCATATGCCTTTGTAGATACAATAATGAAGTCACCAAAATATAGAGTCCCGTGCAGAAAAACTTGCTTATGTGCACAACCAAAATGTTGTGCATTAGAGACACTCATTTTTCTCAAAATCTCCAGGTAGGCAATTTTGTCAGGCGTAGGCTTTGCTAGCACATAAGGCACACCTTCGAATCCAAATACTCTTACATATGTAAAGTTTTGACATACATACCAATCACCCCAATTATGATCAACCCTGGTATCCCCATGTTCATGGGGTCTAAGAAATCTTTTGATTTCTTCTGAAAATGATTCATCAAAAGTAACCCCAAAAACTTTGTACAATAGTTGCACAAAAAAATCTTCAAATCTAACATAATGAGATCTCATGAACCGAGAATCCCAAAATGATACCCATAGTTGTACTGGCTTCTCTTGTCCATCCTTTCCATGAATATTTAGCTTTAGTTCCTCAAACCACAACCCCCTGTGTCATCCATAAAACAAAATAATATGCATCAACAATGAATAAAACTTAAAATATTTGTCAGGGTTATTATGAAGGCTTAAGAAACCCTCATGCATCTTCTCAACAATGTAACTAGCATAATCGAGTTGTCTCGGCTCATGCATTTGTGTGTCAACAGCAAGAACCCAATGTCTTGTCCGAGCTACATTTGGAACCTCGACTCCTCCCACTTTACCGCATGCCATATATGTATATTGTAGATATTGCCTGAAAATATTGATATCAAACGTGGGCCTGTCTTCATCTGTCAACTTTCCTTTCTCAGCCTTATGTATGGCCAAATTCCACCCATTGTATACAGTATCCATCTTTGTATACTCTTCCTCTAGTTTCTCAAAAGACAGAGGCACATCAAATTCAAATCCAAGATCAAAAACCTCCTGAATGGTTTCTACTGAGATACAGATGAATGCATTGCCATTTGGCAATTGAATACATCTTTTTATGGCATTATAAACCCTAACCAATATTTTCATCAATTGAATATTCACAAAGACATTAGGAACCAAAAGTTTACCCAATCCAGTTGTCCACGGGTTTGAGATTGAGGTCGGCTTGCTTCTTCGTGAATAATGATACAAGAACTACTCGTGACCTCTAACCTTGGTCTAGACATCACCAATTTCCTTGAAATCGTCTTCTAGTTGGTCATAGATAGGAAAATTAGTCTTAGGTCTCTAGGATTTGGCTCCTGGTGAGCTCATTTAGTCAATCATATCTTGGTTTAACTTTTGTTTCTGCACACCTTCTCCACCTTTAGACTTCTTCAAAGCACTCTCAGAGACCTCAGTGACCTTCCTCTTGACCTTGGAACTAGAACCCTCCATATTTGAGTCCTTCAAGCCTTTCGAAATTCAATTTTTTTGTAGTTTAATTCTACTTCAATCTCTCTGTTTTCTTAAGTCTACTATGAAAATTCCTTATACCAGCATCTATATAAAGATTTATACACCAGGAGCATTTACTCAATTGAAATGGTGTTGTGATTCACCTCATGTAAGCATAAATCTATCTAATGCCTATATTTAATAATGGCAGGTGGATTCGTTGAGATCGGATTTTGCAACTAGTCATCATAAATCTTCCCGATAATTCAATCATTTGGCACCACCCTTCCTTTTGATCGGCATAGGTCTTACTGATCACTCTCTTGGGTATCGGTGTAGCTCATTTGTTATCATCCCGATGGTTATAATTTCCCTGATGGCTATGCTTTCTAGTTGGGCTTTACCTTTACCTTTATATCACATCGATGTAGGTCATTCTGATATACCCTCCTTCTTTTCCTCCGTGGTATTATGTCCATCAGGCATTGGCATAACTCCAAATATGTTCCTCTGATGGTTTAAGCTATTTCGATGAGTCCTCCTTTGTAGTCCGCATCTCGTTTGTTACATCGGGTCACCTTATCAGGCATCAAAACAAATCACTTTATGTTTCTCTGATGACCCGATGTCATCACCTTTGCACTTATTTATCTTTAATTCCTTTGGTCTATCGGCATACATTTCCCCAATGAGATCTCTTTGTTCTCACCTACCTCTGAATTCTCATTGGGTATCGGTGTAACAAAAGATGTCTCCTCCCGATGAGGTGATGATATCTCGATGACTATGTCTTTGATCGGTATAACTCACCCTGATCAAGTCTCTTTCTCTGTGCCCGACTTTTCTTCCTCATCAGGTATCGACATAACCTAAAACACCTCTCACCGATAGTTTAAGTTACCCTGATGACTTAGTATTTTCCTCTTTTTGGTATCGTCTCATCATAGTAAGTCATGTCGATGACACTGCCTTTTCCACCTAGCACATCGGGTATCAGGGTAGTGTGAGATGACACTTTTTGATGACTCAATGACATTGTTGACCTCTACTTTGCATTCTCCTTCATCGGTGTAAGTTATACCGATAACCTCATCGGTTATAGGCACAACACTTTTCTCATGCCCCCAATAGTGAGTGTTATGCTGATGAGACCCTCCTTTTGAACTTCCTTTTGGTTCTCCTTCAGAATGGTCGATCTAGATCACGCCAGGAGGTTCTTTCATTGTTTTGGCCAGTCAATCTTGTCAGGGTAACTTACGTCGATAGCTCAGATTTGATAATCAAGCTAATTAAGCTCTTCTTCATATATTTTTTACACTTCCAAACTTCCATGGAAATTTCATATGTGCTAATAAATGACAGAGTCTATCATAGAGGCCCAAATAATGTCTTCATAAGGATCCCAATACTACCATGATGAAACTTCCTCATGTAATCCCTATTCAGTGCCAACCCTTAGCATGCCCCAATGTGTTGGGAAAAATGGTGTCTCAACCTTGCATTTATGTGAGGTTACTATTTATAGTAAGTTTTCATTTGAGCATGAAATGGTGCGAAACTCTCCCTGAAGCTTCTGGTTGGCTAGATAAGCATTCCGGTAAAGTTGCGTTGCAAGGTCACAGCTAGTTTTGAAGATATTAATGTTTTCATCTTGGAGGGGTGCAATAAAATGTTTAAACTTAATTTTGGGGACTTTAGAGGCTCCGAAACACCCTAAAAAGTTTCCGTAACCGGCGAAGCGGGTTACGAGGTGATAGAGCACTTTGCGAGCTTTCCGGCGCTTCAAACGGTTCGTCAATCGGACACCCGGTTCTCAAGTTATGGCCTCCGGAAGTTTGTACTCCTGAAATAGGAAAAATAATTTGTATCGAATACATAAATGAGCTGTAAAAGGGAGCGACACGTGTTGATGTGTGATTTAACATGTCATAGGGCATCTAGAAGGGAGATAAGGTCGGCTACACCTTATTGGGTGGTTTTAGCCCATGGTTTTATAATACTGTTTGACGGTTTCTTGTATTGTATCTCCTATTTATGATGTGTGTGAGATAGAGGTTGTGTGTAAAAGTCCTATGGCTATTGAGTTGCCTCTGAATCTCTGATTAGTGATACTCCTGCGAAGAGCTTGCTCTGCAAGTATTTTGTAATCTGTTTTTGATTGCTGAATAAAATATTGAGCTGCTTTTGGAGGGTGGGGTTTTTCTCCCGAAAGGGTTTTCCCCACGTAAATCATTGTGTTGTGGTATGAATGCTATTATATCTATTTCTATTTTCTGTAACTGTTGTAATGATCTGAAAAAGTTTTGCATTACCCTCCTCTCAAGGTTAGTGTAGGAAGTTGTTTCCGCTACTTAACTTCCTTACACAATGGTACTTGTTCAATTTTGAAAATAGGTCACAGTAGCATCATTTTGATACTGCAGCATACATCCTGCATATTCAATCCAGCAATAAATGCTCTTATGATGAAAATGTACATATAAAACATCAAACAAATAGCACAAAATATTTTGCAAAAATATGTGCTAACAAAATCCACTTCCATATTATTTTCCAATCACAGACAAAATGTTAGCATGGCAATAGTATCCTGAACCCATGGCACAAAAATATCTCATTTATAAGGAGGTTTATGATTTTGATCCAATTGTTTACTATCCATTATTATTGCATTGAGATAATTATTATTCCCCTCTTCGTCGATTGCTTCATAATCACAGGCAATCTTTTCTCAATCAATGTGGATGTTTGAGTGTCCAAAATCTCCTGCTCCAAGCCTTGAGTCCAACAAATTTTTAAATTCTTCCTTGGTAATGGATAAAATTTCCTTTTCAATATTTTTATTAATAATTGCTCGTCTATTTTCATCATAATTTTGGGCACATACGATGACAATTTCTGGGCAAGGGAAAACCTCAGGTAGCATAATGTGTCCCAATCAAACATCCCACGCTGCAGTTTTATTTATGTTTTGTCCTAATATCTTGCTATACACAATCTTTCCTGACTTGTCGAGCATGCCCCCTATGGCCTTATTCTCACATGAAAATCTACGTTGTGTGGTTAGCCTACCATGGATTACAAGATCATAAATGTTATGGAATTCATTGGTGAAACCTAGGGTTTTAACCAGTTGGGAATAGTCTATTTTTAGAATCTCTCTGGCTTTCCCCATCATTGGTAGACTGGTACAGTAGTGATATTGATGGTAGACAAGCTTAAAAATGTAAAGTTAAACCTTCAACACTTGGTAGTATGTACCCTAATTCTATATTCTAAACTACAAGTATGAAAAAATTAAAAATGTGGGATGTAGGTGTTCTATATTTCTCTCAAGAACTTACCCAAAAATTTAAATTAGAAACAACTTTCTTTCACCCCCGAATCTGGATTCTAATTTTTGAGTCTCCCTGGTCAACTAGTTACTCCAAAGTCCAATCTCCCTTAATTTCAATAGCTTCCTCAAAGGGAAAAACTGTGGTTAAAATTTGTTTCTTTTTCTTTCTTTCTTTTATTAAAAACATTCATTTATTTATTTATTAAAACCTTTCATTCCTGATAGTGCTCACATGTGTCTCTAAGTCTATTCCAGACACTTTTTGAAGAAACTTGTGTCCTTCACAACTTTGGCCTGAAATAGAGCTTATGTCGTCAATTAAAATTAATTAATTATAGACTTAGAGTTAATTAAGTATACAATTTATAATAGTTAATTAATTATTAGACAATTCTCAGACTTGTCTCTATTTCGATGACTTTTTGAAGAAATCTTTGTCCTTCACAACTTTGGGCCGAAATAGAGCTTATGTTGTTGATCTACAATCATCCATTGGTCATTAAGTTGATTGATTAATCTAATATTTAAATCTAAGTAGTGAATAAATTTATAAACAATAAAATATAATAAAAAGTAAAATTAATGAATTTCATATTTTACCCCGTCATGCACTTCCTTTGATATCAACGGTCCAGATCTCCACGCAACTACACATTTAGATCAATATGCTCATTCATCTTAACTCCATAGCTCCGCCACACACATGGCACATGGGCCCTGCTGATTTCAAGCTCTTCTTAAGTGGACCAATAAGATTATGCATGCTGGAGGTCAAAGGACACGCCAAAAAGGGTTGGCCCAATCTATCCTCCTCGTTAATTAAGTATATAATTTATAATGGTTAATTAGACAATGCTCAGACCTATCTCAATTCCGATGACTTTTTGAAGAAACCTTTGTCTTTCAAAACTTTGGGCTGAAATAGAGCTTATGTCGTTGATCTGCGATCATCCAATGGTCATTAAGTTGATTGATTGATTAATTATAGACTCATAGTTAGCTAGAACTTGTAGCTTATTATATGGATAGCCAAAAGAAAATTAAAGAAAATTTAATGTAGTTTAATATTCCAAGAGAATAAATTAGTCTAGTATTTAAATCCAAGTAATGAATAAATTTAAAATCAAAAAGTGCCTCATTCGCACTTATAGAGGTGGAATTAATGTCAAATCATGCAGATTAAATGTAGAACAAATCTCGGAAAACACATCGATGAGCTTGGCTCTTGACAACGGAGTAGGACATGAGGAATATTGATTATTTATTCATTTCAGGTGGTCATTTCTATAAAACATGTTTAAGAGTTATTTGAGAGAGTGTGTTGCAAAGAGTAGGGCCTAATATTGAATTGAAGGGGTGTCGGCACTGTTGCAAAGGGAACATGGAAGCCAATTTCACATTCAAAATGGAGAATAAATTGGTTCCCTTCATGGGCAAAGTGTTGGATAAGAGATTGAAGGGCCTATTCCTGTTCAAGGCTAAAAGGATTTTGGATGCGGTGAAGCTATTGTTGGGAGAGGAGATTGTCCATATTAGTCACAGATACATGACTAATATGCAGATCTGTTTCCTTATTGCTACATGGGAATTAGAATTTGAAGAGGATGCAGATAAGGTGAAGAGGGCCTTGCAAACTTTAATTATGGTAGAATACCTGGGAGAGATAGATTCAATTTGGGAGTGAGTTGTTCCGGGAGTGGGTTTCATCATTTCTGAAGGGTCGACAGAGCCTGTAGACCCACTGCCCTTTGTTCACTGGCAAGAGGATGAGTTGAAGGCAAGATACAAAGAGCTTGCAAGAAGAGGATGTGAGGCATTCAATTTTTTTGTAGAATTCATGCAAATAGATGATTCCCTCCAAGTAGCACATGAAGTGGCTAGGGTGGAGGTTGGTCAAGACCTGAGGCTGAGGGTGCACATAGAGGAGGTGATAAGAAAGATGGCAAAGTTCAAGGATGATCCAAAATACAACAACTAAATGTTCAGTCTTTTTTCTTAGTATGTTCTTGTAATAGGTTGTGGAAAGCGAATGTATATTTTGATATACTGCATTTTATTAAACTTTTAAATTGTAATATGTTTTAATACTGCTCTATCGTAATTATATTTTGGAAGTGATGCAGTTGGGGGGTGTTAGGGTTTGTTTCAGAGTTGTCCTGGGTGGTGGTAGGTATAGATAGATGGATTTCATGGAGGTTATTTGATTACTCTAATCTTTTGGTAATCTTTTTTGAAGCTATAAATCAATAAAATTCCATATTATCTATTGGTAGGTCCAGAAAGTGACAATCTGATAAACCCCAATAGTAAATAATTGCACAAGGCCAACACCCATTATAATATACTCCCCCGAAATAATGAAAGATTCACCAAAATAAATCATTTGAATAATTTTTTTTTTGATAAGTGAATAGTTGGGTAGGGCTAGCACCCATTATATTAAGATTAAAAAAAAGATACAACATTATTTGGCTTATAGCTGAAAATACATTCTCAGTAGCATTTCCACTGATCACCCATAACAACCCATAATACAAAATTTGAGTATCAAAACAGAATGAAGCATCTGCACCATACTTCAGGGTTAGGAGAAATTCCCAGTCTACCTTGCCACCTCCGTAGCTTCATGTTCCTCCCTAACTTTCTTGGCTTATAAGATGAGTGGGCAATCTTGTTTGTAGTTAGCATGAGCTTCGCTTGCTGCAATTTGCTCCACGCCGCATCTGTCATCCTCAATCCATTCCTCTCCACTCCCCAGCTCCAACACCCCTATAATCTCACCCACATCCTCCTCATCAATTTCATCTTCACCTACCAACTCTTTAGTGGTTACGTAGTCCCAATTCCAATCATCCTCCTTGGGTTCCTTGATTTTGGCTACATACATGAAGAAATTGATACTGAATAGTATATCACTCCTTTGTGCCTGCAACAACTACGCATCTTGTGTTTGCACAATCAGAAATTTAAAAACCCTTCCAATGTAATAGATCTGTGGGAGGGGAATGAGTAGGTTCTCATCCATAGTGTCAATGACTGCATCAATGTCGCACAAATATACATGATTGAACACCATCTGGGTGAGTTTTTTTGCCCACTCCTTGAAACCCTAACATATAACAACATGGCAAGAAAGAAGGAAGGAATGTCCAAACTAACCCTATGCCTATGATACGCCATCAGAAACTCCAACCCTAGCATTGTCTTGACCGTATGCATTATGTATGAGTGGTCATTCACCAAGACCCCCCCCCCCCCCTAACTGTTTATATGTGACTTCACCTACAAACGTTGCCTGTGGTTTCATTGCCCTGAGAATAATTGGTGTGTCCATCACTCCCACCTCAGTGTTTCCAACTCGAACATGTAATGTGAAAATACGGTAATACCCCAATTCCCAATTTAAAGGCATCCGATTAGCTTCAGCATAAATATCTCATTAAATGCACACTTACCATAAGTTGCCCTGTGTGATATATATTAATAGTATACATATCTTCTTTTTTAATTTTTTAAATTTTTGATACAAGTACATAAACCCACAAACAAAATTTCACTTTCACAAGAGATTTGCAAAGACAAATAACAAAACCATTGATATTATTATTCATGTGAGATCAAGAAGTACATTCTACAGACTATATTTGTAGTAATTGTCATGACAAATCATAAACTAATTAATATTGTTGAAGGAGCATATACATTCTTCATTATGGAAGACTCCACATTCTAACTTAGACACTACTACTATACCCTTTTCCAAAGAGACCAAGATTCCCTCCAAAAAACTCTCTTAATTACAGCCTTGGAATTCCTTTTATAAAAGTAAGGAATGTGACAAGCTTCAAGTTGTATACAATTGTCATGTTCTCATTTCACATATGTTTGTTTTATATGCATGGTAATGATATATTCCTTATATGAAACCTAAAATAGAACATGATAACTTATCAAACCGTATGACTAAGAGTATCATGAAACTATCATGGACCATGGTGAAAAGTAAAATACTATTGAAATTCAATTGCTTGAGTCGTGTCATCATCACATTGCTGATAACTTTATGGATGCAAGATTCTAACTATAAAAACTAGAGGAGGATTTTTACAGATGCAAGATTTTAGCTATAAAAACTAGTGGATGAGCTCCAGAGATGGGTATTGCAATCAAAACAAGGGTCCAGCTTTAGTTATCAATTTTAACTAAATAGGCTCTTTTCTAGAGATGACTCTTCCCTATCCTCATTGTTCTCCTCCCCGCTCCCTCTCGCTCTTAGGCTTCAGGAGATGAGGGGGCGAATGTAGGAAACTAGGGAAAGGCCATCTACAGCTGCAAATGGCCTTTGAAAATCCCTTTAGCTACCTCCTCTGATTTGAAAGTCCCTTTAGCTATAAAGCAATCTAGCGTGCTGCTATAAACATGACCTTCCTGAAATAATCTCCACCCAATGTCATTAAACCTATATCTTACGAACACACATGAAACATCTACATATGGGCATTCCATTTCTGATACTGTTCTTGAACAAGTGTAGAGGGAAATATTTATAATGCTTCTTGATCAACTCAACTACTACCAATTTATGAAAAACCTCGAAGCTCTAAATTTGGAAGTTCTAAATATTCCTTTTCACATTTTTTCCTTTCCAAAGAATCAGAACTCCTCATGTTGGCATGCAACTCTTCATGCCACCTAATGAAAGGATAAAAAATCATTAGTCTTCTATAATCATTTAACTGCCAATTCAATATTTTCTTCAAGAACAAGCTAACATCTATACCCATGCAACTCTTCATCAAAATGACAAGCATAAAGTCCTCTGACAAGAGGAGTGTTTTCTAAGCGAAAAGATCGCTTAGATTCTGAGATGAAGATTTCATATGTGCTAAAAAGTACGTTTCTAATTCCAATGGATATGCAGTACACTTTCTATATGGGTTATTTTCCAAAAAAACTATAAAAGATGCACCTTAATTGTTCTACATTTACTTGGACTTTGATTTTGATATTATTTTGAAACAAAGGAAATTGCACTTTGATTTGATGTATTTCTGAAACAGATCTCGGAGTCGAATATGAGATCAAGAATGCAAACCCAAGCTGTAGATAATTTCATAATAGTGAGTCACTTGAGCATTAATGCCTAGCGTTAACACAACTTCATGTGTAGTTGCACAAATTATTCTTATAGATCCCTTACATTACTCCACACTTAGAGTAACTTGCAAATAGAATGTAATTCCTTCCTTGAAGGAAATCCACATTCACACTACACAGTCAAACATTGACAAATTAAAATATCCTTAATATTATGATTCACCATTCATGTAATATCTAAAAGTACAAATGAAGACAATGTTGGCAAAAATAATAAATATAGTAGTCTATTAATGAACTAATTGAAAAACTACTGAAATAAATTGTACATTCTTTCACCATGAAACCATCCTACAAACTAGACAATACAAAGCCCTGTTTCTAGTTCTACTCTCCCCAGAGATGAGAAAATTACAGAATCCTTCTTTACGACCTTGATATTCCTTTTATAATCATAAGGAATGCAAAAATCTACCGGCCTTTAACAATAATATGTAACATGTTAGGATTCCCAAAGATACTGAGAGGGGGGGTGAATCAGTATCTAACCGGTTAACTAATTTTCTAACCTTATTAAATAAATTACATTCCAAAATAGTGTACCGGTAAACAAGAATTAATGCAGTAAATATGAACAATAAACACAACATAGAAAGCACACCATAACACAAGATTTTTGGCGAGGAAACCCGGTGTGGGAAAAACCTTGGTGGGATTTGTGACCCACAATATTCACTCACTAGCCAATGAATGGATATGACTTACAATAGTGGTGCCTGCACATGCAGGAAGGCCAACTGCCTAGAGTTCACTGTTCAATTATAAAAGGAAGTCTCACTGACTTACAAAATGGATTATGGAAATCCAATGTGATCTACTGCTACAAAAAGCATATGCTATGCCAGGTTCAATACTGGTTTAAGCTCATACAACAACCATAAGCCTTACTCCAAAATCTGCCTTAATATTCCCTCATCATATCCATCCTATTATCTATGTGTATATCCAAAATGATCTTCAAGATCTCATACTTATATATGAGTCTTATTACAATATTCCATGTCGGCTTACAAAAATATATTATAATTAAATATAATATACAAAAATCAAAATCTTGTCGGCTAGGGTGTCAGTAATCATCTTGTCGCTATCAGTGAACTATCTGTCGGTGTAGAATCTGCTGGTGTCAGTGCCTGCCGGTGCCATAGGATTGCAAGGTTGCCATCAATGACAATACCTTCAATCATCTACAATTCTCATTGGAGTGTGCAATGCCAGCATAACATGTATTGCAATAGCGTAAAACCTCCAGGCCAATATTCATGAAAGCTTTGGTTTAGAGACACATAAAGCTTCCATGAATGTGAACTACCTTATGAGGCATGCCACTATCGCACATTTGTGGTTATTGATGCAGGGAATACCAGGATATAAGATTCTCATTGCATTTCCTAGTAGGGGAGAACTTTGAGATTTTTTATCAAGCAGAGATGCTTGACTCCAAAACTGCATCTCATGTGTCTTCGCCCAACTTTCTCTCTCCATTATAGCCATTATAATGGGGACATGGCGGTTGCTAGAGAGATCAGAATTATTTGCAACTGCAGCCGAAGCCTGGAGTTCACTCGAGCCTTTTAATAACCCTCTAGTTATTTTTGGCTATTTTAATAACCCTCTGGCTACAAGGTAAGTCATCAATTTTCTTTACTTCATGGGATCTGCAAACCTTCGGCCATATCTCCTTATGCTAGAATTCAATTGTACCTTCTATGCACTTCATTTTAAAACCTTTTCAAGCAAGGCAACAACACTTCCTAGAAACTTATCTCTAGAAATATGTCTATCTTATACATTATGAAATTCAACATGTGAAGGATATAACTTCCATCTTCTACATTCTGAAATGTAGCATGCGAATAATGACCTTATTTCTCGATTTGTGAAGTGGCGGCAATTGACTGTTAGGTCTATACTTTGGATTATTCCACATACTGTATTAATCTATGTGAGATGTACTTTTCTCTCATTTCCCAACATATAATATAGCACAAGAAAGCTTTTATTCCAATAGTCCTCACAGGTGCAATATTTTCTATGCAAAAAGGATAGCAGTGAATCTTCAATCAAAATTTCATACGTGCAAAAAAACAACTTTCTAAATTATTTCACATGGATATGTAGGATGATGTGATCTGTTTGTTATATTGGTTTTTTTATAAAAGATTTCATACGAATGTGCTATATTAGTTTTTTCTCCAATAAGTAATGGAAGATTTGCCTTAATTATTCTACATTTTTTATTTGATTGAAGAATATTTGCCAATCTAATTATTATTTCCCCCCCAAAAAAATGAAATAATCTCTTTAATTATTCAACATTTTTCATGCAATATGAAAAAAATCGTCAATGCAATTATTATTTTCAACCAAAAATAAAGAAATACTTGCCTTAATTTTTGAAAAAATTTCACACAATAGAAAAATGTTTGCCAATAAAATTATTTCTTTTCCCAAAAAGAAATAAAAATTTGCCTTTATTTTGTACAATTCTTATGCAACTAAGAAAAAATCGTCAATGAAATTTATATTTTTTCCTTATTAAAAAAATTCACCAAATTTTTTTTTTCCCTAAAATAATGAAAGATTCGCCAAGATTTTACACCTTACCTACGGGGGGGGGGTGGGGTGTTCTTAAAGTTATCCTTGACATGCTCTACATTAGGTTTGTATATATGTTTTTATGTTTGTTGCCTAGAGTTTTATTTTTCATGCCACAGTTTCCCAAACTAATTAATTGGATATGATTTTCTTATTAATAGTTGAAGTATTGTGTTATCGGCAAAATATTGAAGTTTCAAAACCTATGTCAATTCTCGAGGAGCTTGTCACAACCTTTTCAACTTTTGACAAGGCTATCCAAACCATGTAAGAAGCTGACTATATAATTTTATCTTTCACTTGAAGGAAGAATCAACATTGTGTTATGATCTTTAGGGTATATAAGATTTGAAAGGTGATGAATTTGATTTAGTAGGTTCCATATACCTCAATCATATACAAATAGTTCTCATTTTACCTATCAATTATAGTACTAAAGAAGTTAGAAATATAGAGGGAAGAATAGCAATAATACACAAAATTAAAAAAGGAATTATGGATAATAAAAAGGACAACAAAGAAGACAAGTCCAAGAGTGTTGTGAATGATTGGGGCTGTAAAAAAAGGAGAGGTATGTCAGGTAAATCTTTCTCCTTCTCAACCAACATCATCTTTATCAAATTCTCAAGCCACTAAAGATGGAGATGGACTTGAAGAGCCACATAGAAGGAATCCAAAGAGGACTTGCAAGGACACTCCAAAGAGAAAAAGTAAGAAGTGGGAGGATAAAGAGAAGGGACACTTGAGACTAAAATTTCAATTCACATATCTTAAACACCTTCCTAGGCAGGTGGCACATCTTTACCTCCTCACTTTTCATCAAATCTCTCACCCCCTCGTACGAATCAATTTCTCCAATCACCTCTAATCCATTCTTCTTCTCTTCTCCTATTATGTCATCTTTGCACATACCTCCTCTCAATCTAGATCATTACAATTTTCCCCTTCTACTACTGAAAATCCTTGTAATAATCCTACTAGCACATCCACCTCATGATTACAACAAACATTGTCCAAAAAGAGGATGGTAATAGAGAAAAGTATTCTAGAAAAGAATATTGTTGGAAACATGCTCCAAGGAACACGTCAACCTATTAAGCCCAAGAATAATTCAAGGTTGATGTCAAATGTAGCTTCTAGGAACATGTATGTGAATATTTCTCATCCCTCTATAACCAAGGATGGATATAAAATGATAGCTAGAGACTTTAAAATTACTATTTAACTTAATCTAGGGCTTTCTTCACGAGATGGAGATATTCGCAATTTTCATATATCAGCTACTAAGTTGGTGCAAAGAATTGAGAATGATAAACAATCTAAAGATAAATTGAAATAGTAGGTAAAGTCTTAATTTGTTGCGTCAAATCCATTAAAGATACATAGGCATAGCCAATAGGCCAAACTAATTATTCTTTTGATTCCAGTTCAACCAGTAGAAAATAAATCATTAAAAACATTCACAAATATAAATTTTAAACCAAACAATAGAAGAATGTGTCAATGATGTTGTGACAATTTGACAACTAAGTTCATAGAGGAAGCCAAGAAATTGTATAATGAAATTGGTCATGATTTATTGCACCTCAAAATAGGAAGCAGTGAATTGGTTGAGATTATACAAAAATATTAAGGAAATGATATATATATATATATGGGGACCAATAAATTGGTTAATGGATGAATTCTTTCCAATACCTATGATGACAAATGCTTCATGCAGAAAAAGAGTGTGAAATGGAAAGTAAAAGCTCTCAAATAGAATATCCAAGATCAAATGAAATTTCTAAAAGAATGTAATCAAATCAAATTGAATATTCAATTTGACCTCCTATCTATCAACTCAAATACTCAAGAAAACTCTCACCGTGTGGATATCCAAATTATTAGAGATTGGTTTCAAGGCAAAATTTAGTAACATTTGGATAAGCAAGCATTCTATGTGGAGAACATGAGAAAGATATGTACAAGTGATGTCTCCCTAGTTTAATGTATAGATCATCTTGATGCTCATAAAAATAGGTTAGAAAGTGTTTGCGGTAACCAAGAATTATGGAGACTAAGGACTGATAATGTTATCATTCCAAAACGTATTGAGTTAGGACCAATCATCAAGGAATTTTGAATCCACAAAGCCAAGATTGTAACTCAAACACCCTAGTCTCCAATAAAGGACAAAGATAACATTGATATCAAAGTTGTATCACTTCAACAAAATATCTTAGTCCATTTTATTGTTATTTCAAAATATATCATTATTGAAGCATTGAACTTTCGTATATTTAAAAGGAGTCTTTTAACCTTCTTGGAGCAGTTAATTCTAAAGATTTAGTTATATTTTGATATATTAAATATGTAATAGATGGATAAAAGTGAATTATTTTTTGGGGGCTTAGTTAAAAATACAGATAGTTGTAACATGAGAAAGGGTTGTAAGTCTATGAAATCTGTAATTTTTGAGTATTCAAAATAAAGAAACTTTTGGAATCAGTGTTATTAATAATTTTGTATCATTATTTCTTAAGTGCATAATAACTATTTTGAGTGTCTGTTATTCTTAAATTGGTTATCATTTATTTGTAGTTTCAAACTTAGATTAGTTTCATTTTAAGATAGTAAATTAGTCTATGCGCTAATTACTATTTTGAAACTGAATATGTGGTTTACCATACATGTGTATTTTAGATTCCAAAATAACCACTTGTAAATCATTATTCTATTATCTCTTTTTCTTTTTAAAGTTTATTATATCTCAATTTCAGTTAAAAGAATACTCATTAAAATTTAAATTTCATCATACAAGAGAGATGTACCTTTAAAATTTAGAGGAAAGTTATTCTAATAAAGATGAAATAATTTTTCCAACAGTTAGTATGATGTGATGTTTCAATTGTACAGATATGATTTTAACATTTCCAAAAAAAAAAAAACGAATAATAAAAGATATATTATTTTCAAGGCATTTGTGTTGGAATTATATATTTCCCAAAATCTATAATAAATTTACAATTTTATTAAACAACACTAGCATCAGATTGCGCTATTCTCAAACCCAACATATCAAAATTTTCATAATTATTTTTATTATAAATACAATAAATGGACTGCTACTAAAAAAATTAACAGAAATAACAATAGCTACCAGAAACAATAAATTAATCCTTAGACAATATCGTGGACAATATATTTTTATTAAACATTGGAGTGTCACGGATATTTTATTAGCTTAGACTATATCCATAAGTTTCTATTACCTTGGACTATATTCATGGGAAATATTTATCCTTAGACAATATCACATTTGTGGTTCGATTCTTTCCAACATTCTTTCAAAGAACATGTTCGTAAACCTTTATCTTTCACAGCAAAACACTTTGAATTGGGAACTATGGGTATTGTATTTAAATCTGAAGAATTTTTTTTAAACGCAGTATTAGAGTTTCACTATCATACATATAACTCATTGTCTAGATGTATTTTTATTTTTTCTTGTATTCAAATTTGTTTTTTCTTGTATATTTAATAATTTGCAGCTTTTAATTAAGATGGGTCAGCCATGCCTATTCCACTTCGCTTCATTTCATAGTTTTGAGTTTCTGGTCTCTTTGCAATGATGTCCATCTATATCTGCTTTTGCTATTCGTTGAAACATGCTCATGGTTTTGGAGTACTCTGAGAATGGTAACAACTTTACCCAAATCCAAAGTTTTCTTTTTTTTTTCTTTTCTTTTTTTCAATGGTGTTACAGTGACTCTTGGGAAAGTGATGATTGGAATAACATGTTGTGTCTTAACATAAATGTGATTGTTTGTGGTAGAGAGTTAGCTGAAAATGAGGACATGTACCAAAGGTAGGGCTTGGTATGTCGTTTCTCTAGCCTCTAGTCTCTTGTTCTAGATCTACACAACTGGGTCCTCTCTTCTTGGAAGCCTGTTTTGTCTGGTAAGATTGAGCCTTGCCCCTATAATAAAGGTTTCTTCATTGCATCTTTCGATTCTTCTGAGGCTAGTGATTCGGTGTTGGGCCAACTTTGGGCCTGGGGAGAGCACTCTCTCTTCATTAAACTTTGGTCTTCTTTCTTCAATCCCCTCACTAAACCACTTCATATAAGTCCAGTTTGAGTCAGATTGCCAAATCTTCCCCTTCAATTTTTGCAAGTCTTTCTATGAGGCCAATGACAACTTAGTATAGCATTTTTTTTTTAAATTGATGATTCCACTTCTTGCATGGATCATTCCACCTTTGCTCACATTTTAGTTGACAATGACACCGCAAACGCCATTCCTATCAATGTGGTTCTTATGGTAGGGGATTGACCATAGACATAGCCATTGGATTATGAGGGGCTCCCCTTCTATTATCATCGTTGCTTTACTACTAGTCACTTGACTTCAAACTAGTCTCTTTCACATTGGAAAGGGATTGAGCTACTTGGTGGAAGAATGCTAAGGAAGATCACTTGACTGTCAAGTTTCCTTCACCTTCAATTGTTAGTTCTTCCTAGGATCCTAATCAATGTCTTTCTTCAAATGTAATGGGGAGGTCACCTCTTGCCTTCCTTTGTAATGGGGTAGAGGAAGATAACATTGCTTGGATTGTAGTTCATAGGAGGAAAGATTCCTCTCCTTCTCTTACTCTTTCAAGAGTGGTGAAAGAGACTTATGTTGTTTAAGGTCAAGACTCTTGTCTCCTGCTAATTCCTATCTCTAGTCAAAAGCTTTCTCTCTCCTTTTCTTTTTCCAATCTCGCTTCTCATGAGATTCACTCTTATTGCCTTGATGACTGGCATGTAATGGGTTTGATCCCTTCCTATGCTTATCCAATCAAAACATGAATGTAAGTCTATGAATAGTGGGCAAGGAAATTGATAGTTCATACAACTCTTGTGATAATGGAGCTATTTTATTCACGCTTTTGATTGACCACAATTTTTCTTCTTTTGGGAAGTTCCATGAAAAATAATTATAGCAAAAATAAGTTAGTATATTTGTTTGATTGAGGGAAGCGATAAACACACATGCATAAGGTTTTTATTGTTGTACTCGACTAGTTTACAAAGTTATATATGTTATGAATCAACCAAGAAACTTATGGATTTTAGTATGGCCAGCTCTAGTAAGAATTATATGACAATGAAAAGGTTTGTTTGAATCATGAGAGTAGTCCTAGGCACAAGTAACGCCAGAAATATTTGGCTATTATGGGGTATATAACTAAGAACTAGGGGTTGGCTTTGTTTTCCATTAGTAAATGAAGATAGGAGTTACAAGGTGAACAATAGAGTTTAACAAGCATGTTAGACTAAGCATGTGAAAAATATTTAGAGATAAAGGAAGAGAGATTGCTATTCTAGCACAATCAATCATTGTTGGATGTGCCATTCATTGTCATCTTGGGTAACAGATACCTACTTTTAAAGTTCAAAAAATAGGGTATTTTAATAGTTTCATTATTGAGAAGGGGAGAGAATTTGATGGGGTTGTGTGAACTTCTTCATAGTAATGTTAAGGGTAATGATTTTTAAGGTGGGTTGTTATGAAAAAAATATTTGGAACCCTCAAACCCATTTATTTGAATTAAGAGGTGGATGATTGATGAATCATACATGCACACATATTACAATTATAGGGGATTATGCAAAATAGGACACACATGCTAAGCACATACACATTGCAAATCAGGAACATAATGCAAATCAAGGGCCATGGTCTCTCACTAAAGACACATTAGATGACATACAAACAACCACCAAAATAAGTAATAATGTAGCAAAATGTCAGAATTGGGCAAGCCTAAGGACACATTGTGTTGCAACATATCAACAAAATAGGAAAGGGACTAATAATAATTGGATGTAGAAAATTATAATTTTGTTATGTTGAAATAAACATGCATACATTTCGCAACATGCATTTGTTGTTTATATAAAGAAAAAATATGTTTATCATTGTAGCCAAGAGGTGAAAAATCATAAATGTATCTAGCATGTTTAGACATTTGAAAATATTTATAAACCTCGTCTCATGTTATCTTCTAATTTTACATCATAGAAGAGATAAGTAGTGATTGTCTTTTGTTTTTATTTTATTATCAAATCTTATTTTTATATTCTTAAATTTTACTTTTTTTAAAATATATTTCTTATTTGTTGTTATTTTTATACTAACCCCTCTAAACCCTAACCCAAAATTGAATTTAGATGAAAAAATCCTCAAGAGAACTCCACGTTGTTGGCAACAACAATGAAGCAAGATTGAGAGGGGGGGTGAAATCAGTCTTCACCAGATCTACAAACCTAATCACAAATACAGATCTGATAAATTGCAGCAATAACAAAGATAAAAAAAAATTGAAAGCACAACATACAACACCAAGATTTTGATGTGGAAAACCCGGTTAAGTGAAAAACCACAGTGGGAACCTACCCACAGTAAGATGATACTCTGCAGTAGTATGTGAAAATATTACAATGGGGAATGCACATGCATTCAGGCACACTGCCTAGAGCTCACTACTTGAAAGATAATGACCTGGAAGGCTACAACCCTCAGGAAAGTCTCACTGACTTACAACAAGATTCAGCCTACAATTAGGAAGGAATGAAATGAAAGAATAGCATCTCCAAATGCTTGATAATAGTTCTGGTTAAGCACAAATGTCTGCCCCGCAACACCAATATCTGCTCAATCACAATACAAAAGGATAAATCCTTGTTCACACATAAACCTCTATGATAATGCAAACACAACGTTTATCACCAAAATACATGACAACATCACCTATATATACAAATCATCAACCTTGACAACAAGGTCGGCTAAACCCTCAACTCACAATTACAAAGTTACATCACACGATACAAAGATCTACCACTGGACCAATATAATGATTTACATGACATAACATGGACCTAATTCAAATTCACAAATGCTTAACTCCACCAAAAATTACACCAAGATCAACCACAACACGCTACACCACCAGAAAAATTGCATAACACGAAAATCATCACCGGTTCATGAAAACTGCCAATAACTCGCCCATGAAACCAATTTCTTACCTAAAAAAAATGCTCCAGAGGTAGTGCTCTTCCGATCATCCACATCACCAACCCAATCAACATCAATGTAAGCACATAGCATGAAAGCATCATTCCTCGGATACCACAAACTATAGTCCACAATTCCCTTCAAATATCTTAATATTCTCTTAACAACAGTGACATGGCTTGCTTTCGGATCAACTTGATATCTAGCAGCCATGCACACAACATGCATAATGTCTGGTCTAGCCTGAGTAAGATATATAAGTCCACCAACCATAGATCTGTACAAACTCTGATAAGCTTTCAGAGATTCATCATTCTTAAACAATTTACAACCAGTCACCATAGGAGTTCCAACAGGTTTGGAGTCATCTAACCCAAACTTATTTAGCAATTCCTTCACATATTTAGTTTGAGATATAAATATACCTTTTCTAGTCTGTGAAATCTACAAACCTAAGAAAAATTTCATCTCTCCAATCATAGACATCTCAAATTCTTTCTACATATCACTGTCAAACGTCATGCTCATGTTATCATCTCCTCCAAAGATAATATCATCAACAAAGACTTCAACAATCAAGATGTTATCATTCTAAATCTTAAAGTACAGATTACTATCAACAACACTTTTATTAAATCCCAATTTTAAAAAATATTTATCTAATCTAGCATACCAAACCCTAGGGGCTTGCTTCAATCCATAAAGAGATTTCTTTAGTTGACATACCATGTCTCCATCATATGATAATGAAAATCCATCAGGTTCCTCAATGTAGACTTCTTCCTCAATATCACCATTCAAAAAGGTATATTTGGCATCCATCCGATATACCTTTAAATCTTTATAAGCAGCATATGCAAGCAACAGTTTAATAGCTTCAAGTCTGGCCATAGGAGAAAAAGTCTCCTCATAGTCAATTCCTTCTTTCTGTGAATATCCTTTGCAAACTAGTCTAGCTTTATTTTTGACAACTTCACTGACTTCATTCAATTTGTTCTTGAATACCCATTTAGTACCAATAGCATTCATATCCTTAGGTCTAGGCACAAGCTCCCAAGTGTTGTTCTTTTCAATCTGATCTAATTCTTCTTACATAGCTCTCATCCAATTTTTATCTTTGCAAGCTTCAACAACATCTTTAGGTTCAACTTTAGAAATCAAGCATACTTCTTCGGCAGCTAACCTTCTTCTAGTCATCACACCTTTATTTTTATCACCAATAATCTAAATTTCTGAATGATTCAATCTTACATACCTCAGAATCTCTGAGTGTTCTGATTTTCAAGTTCCTGCACCTCTTCACTGGTAGTAACAACATCCGGTTTAATAGCCTCTACCAGATCATTCTTCTTTGGCTCTTCATTTTGAATAGGGTTTAGAACAATATGATGACCATCATCATATCCGCATGCTCTGATCTCTTTCCCAAGGTTCTCATCCACCTTCACATTTGCACTTTCTACTATCTTTCTCAATCTCTTATTGTAGCACCGGTAGGCTTTTCTCTTTGTTGAATATCCCAAGAAAAATCCTTCATCACTTCTAACATCAAACTTTACTATATCCTCATCTCTCTTGATATAACATTTGCTACCAAATACTTTGAAATATCTCACAGTAGGAACATGACCAAACCATAAATCATAAGGAGTCTTACCCGTATCACCTTTAATATGAACTCTGTTGAATGTGTAAACATTAGTGCTAATTGTAGTCACATAAATCTGTCCATTTTAATTAAATGAATATTTCGTATTTATTTGATTAAAAATCCACTAGCCATCAGTTAATTAAATTAATATTTAATTAATTCATCCCCAAACATTCTTCTATTAATTAAATAAATTATTCAATTTATTTTAATTAATTCATTAAATCAAATTTCAATCAATTAAATAAATAAAATCAATTTATTTAATTAAAATTCCTTTTCCTCTTTTAAATAAATTAAATAAAACATTTATTTAAATCATTATCCCCACCCCACTTGCATTTTCCTACAAATGCAACTTGCACACATTATTGAAATAAATGAATTTTTATTTCAATAAAATCCTATTTTCCCTCACCCACCAAATCCACTTGCAAAATCTAATCCCCTTCTAGATTCTTCTAAACCCTTCCTAATTAGCCTAAACCATTTCCTAAATATTGTCACATTCCTAAGCAAAATGGAGTCACTTCTCAAATGGCCCAAAGTCTTGGATAACCATTGAAGGTTTTCAACCTTCAAACCACCAAAAACCCCAAAGTCTTTGAAAACCATTAAAGGCTTCCAACTTTCAACCACTTAATTCCCCAAAGTCTCCAATAACCATTAATGGTTAATTCAACCCTCCCACATGGTTAAAACATTTGTTTGACTCAACCTCTACCCAACCACAAAGGTCTCATCAAGCATTTAATACTTTGACCATGATTATCTCTTAATCATTTGCACAAAGGTTTATCCTGGGATTAACTCCTAATTCAGTGGGTAATCCTAATTTAGGCTTGACCCTTAGCCTTTAGATAACCATGAGGTCTTCTCAGGCCTTTAATGCCTCCAACCTCTTCTTTCAACCCAATCCTGTGTTGACACTTGTCATTATTTTATTAGTGCCAATTGTGCACATGGATCCCCAACTTTCAAGCTTGACCCTTGATTAAACCATTCAATCCTGGCCATCCATTGCTCCATTTTTCCTATAAATAGAGCCCATTCCTTCATAATCCAGATCCTGAAAACTTGTATGCATTTAGACTATAGCCATTTTAGAGAGCATTTAGCATAGCATAACTAAATCTTGTCTTTTTGGTTAAATATTGTCATTTTAGCATTAAAATAGCTTTTCATTTCATGTTTGGAGCTATTCTACAATCTCAATCCTCCATAAGCATCCATAGTGCAAAAAGCTGCTGAGAGCTACACTATTTTGGAACTTGGAGAGGAGAGGAACAAGGGAGAAAGAGCTAATATCATGTTAAGAGATAGTTGGAGATATCTCATTGTCTTACTTCTTTAGTTAGATTCATTAACATGTTTTTAGTGTCTCCTTTGGAATGCCTTCGTATGTTTTGGTTTTTGATTGATTAACTCTAACATCTTGTGTGATTTTGTGTTGTTTGATCAAGAACTAACCTTGTGCCATTTAGGAGGGCATCATTTGGTGAACCCGACGTGAATCGAACACGCAACCTTCTGATCTTCATTTTTGAAATTAACATTTTTTCTTGTTGAAATTGCCACACAGGTCGTGCTTCGGCGCTATTGAACTCGTTTTAGCGCTATTGAAAAATTTATTTTAACGCTATTGACCATAAAGTAGCGCTATTGAAAATGTTTCAGCGCTATTGACAACATTCTAGCGCTATTGTCTCCGTTTCAGCGCTATTGACACACTTCTAGCGCTTTTGTCTTCTCGGATTTTTTTCTTCTTTCAGCGCTACCGTTTAAATTAGCGCTTCTGTTCACGCAGACTAGCGCTATTGTATGAATCAGCGCTTCTGCAAAAACACAGACTAGCGCTATTGCAACAGAACGTTATAAAAAAAAGGCCTTGTAACCAGTAAAAAAAAATTTTTGGCTTGTGGGAGGTAGAATATATATGGAATATAACATTTAAGTATAAGTGACATTTCCTCTTATCTTTTCTCTTTCTTATACTTTAAGTTATATTCCATATATACTTTCAGGATGTTTGAGAGGGGTTTCAGACCTCTAGGAGTTGAAATGCAAAATCTAGTTTTTGGAAGATCCTCCAAATTACAGACTTAGTCAAATTTCAGGGCATTTCAGGATTAGGATTTGTAAAATTTGTAACCGAAAAATAAAAAATTAGGCTTGTGGAAGCCCCCCTTTGAGCATTGATTTTATTAACTTGTTTCTTTTCTTTGTGCAGGTTAACAACACAACAAAAATCACAAAAAAAAAAATTTCATTTAGTGCTTAAAAAGAACTTAAAAACACAAAAAAATAGTTTCATTGTTTTCTAGTTAGGGATACATTTTGTTTTGGAGCTTAAAATCAACCAAACAAACTTTATTTCTTGCATCAATTGGGACTTAAAAATCACAATCCACACTTCAAATTTTTGGTGCAGTAAAAAGAACAATCCACTTGTCTTTATTTTGGCAAAAACAAATTTTCCTTCATGCAATCGTGTTTTTTTTAAGTTGACCAGGACTTTCAACTTCTAGATTACAAAACATATTGCTTTGAAGTTAAAAAGAACACCATGGCTGTTGGAGCAACATCTCCAAATAGTTAGATCACATTTGCAAATGCTGGATTAAAAGGAACAAGTGTTTTACGTATTTGGCACGCTTGTGCACAAAAGTCAGTCGAGTGGACCTACTTCTAACACACACTATCCTCTCCCTTGGCTCTCGTGGTCCTAGGTGCAAGAGAAAAGTGTTAGTAACACTCAAATTTTATCTTTTTAAGAGAGGCCTGCCAAGGGATCGATACTCTTGGGAACGACCTCGAGCGGTAAATCCTTCGAGCCGCTATAGAAATCAGGTGAGAGCGAAAGCTGTAGCCTTGGGTATAGCTGTTCCTACAGTGTAACTAGCCGAAAGGACAAATGGGCCCCACCACCAGTTACAAGGCTCTTAAGTGAGTCACTGCAGAATGAACTTATGTCCAAAGCCATCGAACATGACTAAACACCTTTAAGTAGTAGCCCACCTGTTCTATTGATTGAGGATATTTGAGGTATAATTTAGTGCAAGAGCATAGATGGTTTTGCTCCCAAGATACTCACCATACATATTTCCTTGAGTAGAAACATAGCTTTTTGAAAAGTCACTTGTGGCTTGATAAAAGTGGTGACTCCCCCATCATAGGGATCATCTATTTGTTATGCTCGCGCAAGACTTAGTATATCACATCCTTACCTGCCACGGCGGGATTCATAAGGTATGTAGTACCAAAGTCGAAGAAATATCAAGATGTGGGCTAAATTTATCACAACTGGCCATTTGACCTTAGGGATAAAGAGTGTTTGAAGTGCGTTCGTTTTACAGACCTAGAGCAAATTGAGCCGACTTCAGGCTTTGGAATTACACCTTAAAATACATCTAAAGGAAGGGTCAAAAACAAGTCCAAAGGATTGGGTTGATCTAGACCCATACTCATTTGTGCCTTTAAGGCCACAATTTTGTGTTTGTGTGCTTGCTTTGTTTTCTTGTCAAAGAAAAATCAGAGAATCAATCCCAAAAACAAAGTATTCATCCAACATCTGTCAACACAACTAAAAACAAAGTGCAAACAACACAGAGTCACCACTTTTATGACCATTCTTCACATCTTGCGAAAGAAGAAGTGTCATCAGAATATTACCTTGAAAAGAAGACCATTGAGCTCAAAGGCTTTAATCAAAAGAAGGAAATTCTTCTATATCAATCGACAAATCTTTGTCTCACATAGAGTCTTTCTACATCGCATGCGTCTATACCTTCAAGGTAAAACAAACGAGTTTGATTCAGAATCATTGAACCGCAGAGCTTTTATGCAATATAGAGCTCTGAGTTATCACAAAAATCAAGGAGGAAAGATTAACCCCAAATTCTTCCCAAACATTTGTATCACCTACAACACAGCTCGAGAAGTGCCACCAACACCCGAAAGGGAAGAGATAGAGTTTGTCCCATTTGTGACACAAATTTTTTATTGAAGTTGAAAACAAAACATCCATCATCTTACTCATACATTATCATTCCATCATCAATCCATCCCAAAAACTCTTAAAACATTAAGGGGTTCTTGTCCCAAATTCTCTTTTTAGATATTGCTTGAAATCAAACACATCACATCACTTTTAGATTGTTTCTACATCTAGGATAAGCTCATCCTAAGAGACACATCTACGCAGGTTAAAACTAGTTCATGAGTGAATCCTCTCATTGCTAGGTAGTCAAAATTTGTAACACATCTCAGATTTCTCTACACCTTATCACATCCAAAATCATCAAAACAAGCAAGCAATTCGACGAAGGAATTTCGGTTACATATACCTTAAAGTGCTAGAGATCCCCATACAATACAAATCACCAACCAATCAATATTTCATTTCATCACCAACTCATCATCATCTTCAATCAACTTCAAAAACAAACTTGCAAACAAAATGGCTCAAACCCGATCACGATCAAGGCAGTGAGAAATAGAAATTGAGGAAGAAGAGGACAACCTCAATGAATTTCAAGAAGCACTTGGAGGAAATGTGAATGACGAAAACCCAAGTACTCCCACTCCTTCAACAATCGAAAGGGTTCAGCATAACCCTCATTTTAACAGATTATTTGATGAAATATTAAGGAGCAATGTGGATGCTCACTTTTTACGACTTGCTCAAGAAGGAGCCAAACTCCCCTCAGACTTTGATCTTGCCCAATTAAGACAAGCATCAGAAAGACAAAGTCGCCATGAGGAGGAAAGGCGTAGAGATCCCACCAGATATAACATCCCTCGAGGTAACCCACCACCTCCTCCTCCTAATGAAATAGAGATGTTGCGGCAACAAGTTGAGAATCTCGCCCAACAACTTCATAGTGGTGTTAAGACCAATCAATTCTCACTTAACGACATCTGTCCCTATCCGTTTGATAGGAATCTTTATATGCCACCTTTTCCACGCGGGTTCGAAACACCAAAATTTGAAAAATATAGAGGAAAGGGAGATCCCCGCGATCATGTCCGAGAATTTCATTCCGCTTGTCTTGAAGTGGCTTATGAGGACACATACCTAATGCGCCTTTTCCCCAAAGCTTGGGAGGAACAACCACATCATGGTTTTCTCGACTACCAGGTGGCATTAGAACATTTGAGGAACTCATCCAGAAGTTCCTATCTCATTACTCTTATAATATTGAACGCGACATCACCATGGCTGATCTATGCAACACCAAACAAAAACCAGGTGAATTATTCTCAGTATTCCTGCAACGATGGCGCCAAATGTCTAGCAGACGTTCTCTTCAGTTACCTGAACGAGAACTAGTGGAAATTTTCATTTCCAACTTAAACGAAGAAATGGAATTTCACCTGGATGTCAAAGACACAGATTCTTTTAACGATATGATCACCAAAGGTATAAAATGTGAAAGGGCACTCATCAAAAAAGGACTCATCAAAATCTTTAATGAACCCAAAGATGGTCCTCGCCCGCGCTTCAATAGCGATAAACCGAACTTCTGGAACAAGAATAAGAATATCGTCAACGATGGAGTTGTGGATGCTCGAACTGTCCAAAATGCACAACCTGTGGTTCGGTTTGCAGGACAAAATCCTCCACCTCAAAATAACACAAATGTTCCTCCTAATCAAGGTCGCGTCACATCTCATGATGAACCAAGACCCCGTCCACAAAAACAAAAACGCACATACACTCCCTTAGGGGAACCCATTGAAACAGTGATGCGACAACTCATTTCTCAGAATTTGATCACTCTACCTAAGCTATCAAACTATGAGCCTCAGGTCAAACCGGCATGGTGGAGAGATACTGAACATTGTGAATTCCATCAAGGAAGAGGACACAAGACAAGTAATTGTCATCGATTGAAAGATCTCATTCAAGATCTTATTGATCGAGGAGAAATTGAAATTGAAGGGCATGACCCAAAAATGACCAATAATGATCATCAGATGTTCAAGAATCCACTTCCATCGCAAGATCAAAGGGGTCCTTCCACGTCCAGACGAGGTCCTGATACCACTGATTATACACAAGCTGCGTATAATTACACTGTCAATCACCTGTATGATGCCAGTGAACAAATTGCAACTATCACCTTCAAAAATCCCACCTCAAATTGCAATGTTGTTACACGTCGTGGCAAGGTCACCATAAAGGCAGCTCCACAAGGCACCACCTCCATCCCAAAGCAGTACAATCTTGTGGAACAATTAGACAAAACCCCTGCACTTATATCCATCTTGGAACTATTGCGTCTGTCACCCTCTCATAAAACTATCTTGGATCAAGCACTCCAAGAGGCGTCAGTCCCTGCAAACCTGAACACGGACCAATTTCAAGCCATGGTTGGAAGTCTAAAGTCATCACCTTGTCTCACTTTTTCCGAAAGTGACAACTCTTCCTTCCAGCAACCTCATAACGCCTCACTCCACATTGAAGGCTTTGTCAACCAACACAGGATCAAGCGAGTCTTGATTGATAATGGAGCAGGCCTAAACATTTGTACACTACAGTTGGTCACAGCATTGGGCTATGCAGTAGAATCAGTGGATCCTCGCAAGAAGATCACCATCAAGGCCTATGATGATGCAGAGCGTTCATCCAAACGAGCTGTGGTACTACCAATCCGAGTGGGCCCCGTGGTAAAGCACATAATTTGTCAGGTTCTGGACCTTCCTCTGCCATATAATCTATTATTAGGGAGACCTTGGATACATGCCATGCAAGCTGTTCCATCTACCTACCATCAATGTATCAAGTTCCCACATAATGGTGCAGAGATCACAATCCTGGGCGATGCAAATCCCTTTGCATTTTGCCATAATATCAGCCATCAACCAGAGATTACTGTTCCTAATAATAGGGAAGCCATTTCCTCCACATCATATGTAAACCCCGCCTCTCTTGCCAGTTCAAACACTCCTATACCCAAGCAAGAAAAGCTTAAGATGAAAGTCACAGAGGAAGGTCCCGGGGAATATAACTTAAGTCAGCTCTTTTGTGTGGGACAAATGCCCACTTCTCCTAGAACACATGGTAAACCACAGCAGTTACTCCAGCAACCACTAATCACACCAGCATGTGCCTTGACGCCTTTCATCCTTGGAAAGAGTCAAGAGGAAGAGACACAAGATGAGGACCTAGCTGACTGGATCTATAAAGATCCCATCACCACTGACAAACCGCAAGTTACACTTCCTACGGAACAATATGGCAAAGGCCTCCTCATTATGCAAAGAATGGGATATGATGGTCAGAGTGCTTTGGGATCCTGCAAACAAGGACGACATGAACCGCTGCTGCCAGAGTTCAAGCCCAAAGGTAATACAGGCCTAGGCTTTGAAAAAGAAGTCCTTCCTAAACTCAGATTTAAAGGAAAACCTAGCAAACCATATTGCCCACCTACTGCAAAGAGGACACCTTTCATACTCAAAGCACCATCAAACACTATCCCCACTGCCCCATCGAGACTCACAACCCCACTGCAACCATCACCAGTGCCAAACATCCCACCAATCGAATCAGTAATCACATCAATAAAACCATTTGTAGCAACAACTGTATCAGAACCCGCAGCAACATCTATGGCGCCAGTAGTTATAGCAGAAGCCACTGAGTCACCATTACCAATACTTCCAGTAACAAATCCTTTAAATCCCATCACGGTTCCTGCAGCATCGATCACCACAAAAGTACATAAACCAATCATGCCTGCCGTGTTCAACTCCAAAGACATCCCAGTATGGTATAGCAATCGGATGCTGGAAAGTGACTCAGAGACCGACTCACATGAGTGGGAATTCGATTCAGTGCAACTTAATACTTCAGATGAGGAAGACACATCACCACCTCCGCCACGCAAAGACATTCCTGTTTACGGAGAAGCACAGATAAAGACCACTTGGGTACCTGAGCTGGAAACATCTTCCACAGACCCTACGTCTCATCCTACGCCTGATTCTGACAGGGAGAGTACCATCAACAACCTTCACCACACTGTCTTAACCCTCACTGATACCTCTAACGAACTTAATCTAATCGATGAAGTAATGCCCATTATCCACCCTGAACTTATCGAATGGAACCAACCAAATCCCCCATGTCTTGACCTCTTCCAAAACGATGAGGCTATCATTGACCTTTTGGAATTAAGGGATAATCTACCACGCGGGGATCACAAAGCTAGATTCGCCATTCAACTTAATAGCGCAGCATACTTTGGGGCGGATGCCAAACCCTTCAGCTGCAAAAATATAACAATAAAACATGGATCTTCCAGTGAAAACCACACTGTGGCACTGTTTGATCCAACAAAAGTAAAAAGAAAGAGCGTATCCAATGGTGAAAACCTCTCTGAGGCGCCTAAGGATGAAGGGTTTGACATTCTCCCTGCTAGTACACAACAGGAACGATCGACGATTCTCATTGAGGAGACTAAAGAATACAATGTAGGGACTCCTGAAAACCCTCATATCATACATCTGGCATCTCTTCTCACTCCAGAGGAACAGCCTAAGTTTATAAAGTTCTTCCAGAAGCGTCAGATCAACTTTGCATGGTCATATGCAGACATGCCTGGGCTTGATCCTGATTTAGTCATGCATCACCTCACCGTAGCAAAAGGAGCCAAACCTATCAAGCAGAAGCTTCGTAAGATGCATCCTCAGATTGCCGTGCTAGTCAAAACAGAACTCAAGAAACTCCTAGATGTTGGTTTCATTAGACCAATTGATTATGCAGAATGGATCTCCAACATCGTGCCAGTTGGCAAACCAAAAGGGGGCATCCGCATTTGTACTGACTTCAGAGATCTAAATAAGGCCTGTCCTAAGGATGACTTCCCCTTACCAAATATCGACATCATAGTGGATCTGACAGCAGGACATGCCATGCTTTCACTCATGGATGGCTTTTCAGGATACAATCAAATAAAGATCGCACCAGAAGATCAACATAAGACAGCCTTCACATGTCCATGGGGCACATATTGCTGGAATGTAATGCCTTTTGGTCTAAAGAATGCAGGAGCGACCTATCAAAGAGCAATGACCACCATCTTCCATGACATGATGCATACTATGATGGAAGATTATGTGGATGATTTACTAGCAAAATCACTCACAAGAGAAGGACATCTCCATATCTTAGATCAAATCTTTGATAGACTGGAACAATATCATGTTCGACTCAACCCAAAGAAATGTGTCTTTGGAGTGACCTCCGGGAAACTTCTAGGATACATTGTCTCAAGCAAAGGTATTGAGGTCGACCCAGCAAAGGTTAAGGCAATAATGGACATGCCACCTCCACGGAATATCAGTCAGCTAAGGACACTACAAGGGCGGCTTCAATCCATCCGCAGATTCATTGCACAATTAGCCGATAAGTGTCACCCCTTCACACACCTGCTACACAAGAACATACGCTTCCAATGGGATGACAGATGCCAGCAAGCATTTCAGGCACTTAAAGACTATCTCATGAATCCACCATTGTTGATGCCACCAGATCCAAGTAGACCGTTGTTACTCTATATTTCAGCAACAAGTACAGCATTGGGTGTACTACTGGCACAACATAATGCAGAAGGTAAAGAGTGTGCTATTTACTACATCTCTCGCACACTGGTTGGCTATGAACTCAATTACACACCTATTGAGCGAGCTTGCCTAGCAGTAATCCTGGCAGCCACTAAATTGCGACACTATCTATTGACACACAAGGTGCAACTCATTGCAAAGATTGATCCACTCAAGTACTTACTCAGCAAAGCAGCATTGACAGGTCGTTTGGCCAAATGGGTAATGATTCTAAGTGAATTCGACATCGAGTATGTGGACCGTAAAGCTATCAAAGGGCAGGTCATTGCAGATCAGTTGGCCGATGCACCTCTCATAGGTGATCATCCCCTCATTTCCAATTTTCTAGATGAAGAGATATTCATGATTACAGAAGCACAGTCATGGAAACTATATTTTGATGGTTCATACACTAGGCATGGCTCGGGGGCAGGCATTCTGTTTATCACACCTCAAGGTGATAGCATCCCGAAGTCTTACAGGCTCACATTTCCATGCACAAACAACATAGCAGAATATGAGGCTTTGATCATAGGACTCAGGCTAGCCATACAATGGAAATTAAAAGAACTTCAAGTATATGGCGACTCACAACTGGTCATTCGACAAGCAACTGATGAATATCAGACCAAAGATGATAAACTCATGCCATACAAACAAATGGTGGACAGTCTAAAGACATCATTCATTACTATTACTTTTGAGCAGATACCAAGAGATCAGAATCGAGCTGCTGACGCTATGGCTACTATCGCATCTCTCCTAGATCTTCCACAGAATTCAACACGCTACGAGTTCTTGGTAGAACAGCTTTGGATTCCTGCTTATGATATCCCCGAATCTGAAATAATATGTCGCCTTGTCGGTTCCGAATCCCCATGGTACGGTGAGTTCTACACCTATCTTCGCGATCACACCCTTCCTCCCAACCAATCAAATAACCAACGAAAAACCTTCATTCGCCAAACTGCTCGATATACCATTATTGCCGAAACCCTATACCGACGTAGTCTTGATGGTACTCTCCTTCGATGTCTGGAACAAGATGAGATAACAAAGGCTTTGGAAGAGGTACATGAAGGAATTTGTGGGACTCACTCAAGTGGTCCATCACTAGCCAAGAAGATCATGCGAGCTGGATACTATTGGCCATCTATGGAAAAGGATTCCTACTATTTTGTCAGGAAATGCAAGAAATGTCAAGTTCATGGCGACCTGATACATGCACCGGCCCAGGAACTGCAACCAATCACGACACCATGGCCTTTTTGTCAATGGGGCCTTGACCTTGTGGGTAAGATTCATCCATCTTCATCCAATGGCCATAAATTCATTATTACCGCCACTGAATATTTCACCAAGTGGATCGAAGCTGTTCCACTTACCCAAGTTACCGGCAAGCAGATCGCCTCATTCATCCTCAATTACATCATCTGCCGGTATGGTGTACCCATGTCTATTGTCACAGATAACGGTCTCCCTTTCAAAAATCAGGATGTCCGTGAACTTTGTGAGAAATTTCATATCCAACACCGCTTTTCCACTCCCTATTACCCACAAGGCAATGGTCAGGCCGAAGCATCCAATAAAAACATATTGAGAATCCTAAAGAAGACAGTCAATGATGCCGGTCGTGATTGGCATGTTCAATTGAATCCAGCATTATGGGCATATCGAACTAGCATTCGAACCCCTATAGGTGCAACTCCTTATTCATTGGTCTATGGTGCAGAAGCTATCTTACCTATTGAGGTTGAGATACCATCATTACGAGTTTCCTTGCATAATCTTATTGATGATGAAGCATACAGAGTATCCCGTCTTCAAGACTTAGAGTTACTAGATGAGAAGCGACAAGCTGCATACAATCACCTCAAAGCCTATCAGCAGCGCATGAGTAGAAGCTACAATCACCGAGTTAGATCTCGTACATTTGAGGTAGGTGATCTTGTTCTTCGAGAAAATCCTCGCAACCAACCAAACAGAGAACATCAAGGCAAGTTTGAATCAAACTGGTTGGGCCCATATGTTGTCACTACTGTATTTGGGTCCGGGGCATATCAGTTGGCTACACCAGAAGGAGAACCGCTCGCAGATCCAATCAATAGCATGCACCTCAAAAGGTTTTATACCTAAGGTGTACAAGGCATCAGGCTCCCCTACATATCAGAAAAATACCAAAAACATTCAGAAAATGTCCTGAAGAAAAATACCAAAAACATTCAGAAAATGTCCTGAAGAAAATACAAAAACATTCAAAAAAGTAAAGAAAAATCATGCATCCAAACGATGAACAACCACTCCGGTGGCACCTTGGGTAAGTGCGATGGTGAAAACCTGGCAAACAGGCGCCACTCGTAAAGACAATGGCTCCAGTATCTTTCAGGCTCGTTGCGATCATATTCATGCACACATACATCCATCCATCCAAACTATGGCTTGTTATTTGATCTGCAATTAAGAAAGTACTCCATGCGTCTAGCATCCCACCTTTTCATAGTCAAGTCTACAAACTGGGGGCAATACCCTTACCCTCGTGATGGAAGTGGATTCTACATTACTGGTGATTCATTGGCAAAAACATTCAAAAATGTCTCGCAAAATACCAAAAACATTCAAAAATGACTCGCAAAATACAAAAACATTCAAAAATGACTCACAAAATCCAAAAACATTCAAAAACTATTACACAAAATCCAAAAAAACATGACAACACCTTGTACATATTCATCCAATCAGATGCAAAACAAACATTGATAAACTACTCACACAATGACCATTTACCAATCAAACCAAAACAATCGACATCAACAATCCAAACCTGTCTTTAACCAAGGATGTATCCTTCCTTACCAAAACAAAGACAAGATGACGTTTTCTTTGACAAGAAAATTATGTTAAGCTATCAAATACTTGGTTGATTTGTGAGTACAATTGTTTGTTTATCTGTATCGGGATCTTTTCGGCATTGTTTTGTTTTGTTTGCGCATCATTTCTGATGAAGTTCTGGGGCATGTACTAATGGTGTCTACGTGGGAAGTTCACTAAGCTACGTGATCCTATGCAAAATACAGTCATAGATCACTACGGCTTGCTGACTACAGCGTATACCTCGACCATATGAGCATGAGCCATTACCAAGGATCCTTATTCTTTATTTTTTATGTAAATATGCTGTTTGGTTGCAGGTACAATGCGCATCCTTTGGTTCCTCTTCCTCCAAATTGGATAAAGGTTTTATTTTTTAGTATGATATGCACTTGTCTCAGGATATGATCAGCCTAAGATCAAGGAGGATGATCCAAGTCATGCACGAAAGGAGATAATCCTTGTCTTTTCCGCAAGCAATACTCTGGTCGACTTGACCCTTATATCAAGTCGTTTGTATTAACTTGCTATATTAAAATCCATGAAAGAAATACTCAGGTCATCTTGAATCATTATGTCAAGATGCTTGTATTCTCTTCCAACATTTTAAAGCTCAATGATGAAAATAGAGCACTATGGATCGTCATTTCACCTCATCTGTTTATATATTGCATTCCGTTGCATATCACCCATCCATTCATATGTAGGCTTTTACATGCAAAAATGACTACTAAAAACTGGTCTTGGATACAATCACGACCGAGTACTCTGATACATCATCAATGCATCATGCAAAGTCTTAAAAACTTGGCATTCTTCATAAATCATATCATCATTACATTTAGGTGCATCTTGCATTACGTCCATTCATGTCATTTTTACACATAAACATTGCATATAAGTTCATTATTGACATTAGTTACAGTAAAATCATTTTTATCAATCATCAATAATTAGATCCATTCATGGGATTAAATTGTCTTTGATTGTATTAAATCATTTAATAAGCATTCATCTTATATCAATTATCCATTATCATTTTATTAAACTTTTCATCATTTATCCTTTGCATTCATTTCTTTATAGATAAAAGATGCATTCATTTATTACTAAGTATCTTATAAATGTTCATTATAGGATTCATTTACATTGCATTTATTATCATTACATTAAGGTGCAATTATTATCCCCATTAGTTATCATATCATCCCATTATCATTTGCACTTACCAACATATTTAAAACGCATTTAGAATCATTCATTTAGGCATTATCATATAAACATTTGTACTTTACATTTGTTTATTCATCTACATTCATTTTACATATCATCATATAAACACTTGTCCTTTACATTTGTTTATTCATCTGCATTTATCAAATAAACATTTGCACTTAAACATTTTGTTTATCCATATTACATTCATCTAAAACACACATCTAGCTGCATATTTATACATAAAATCATTGCATGAACATTGTCACATAAATCATCTCATCATTACATCGCAAAAGGAAACATCATAAAATCTTGTTCATCCATCGAAAACATAAGCATATATCATCTAGATGCATATCCATACATAAAATCATTTCATCTAACCATTGCATTTACATCATCACATAAATCATTGCATCATTATATTACATATATACATCATCGCATCATTAACAAAATAGGAAATACCAAAAAACCTGTTCATACATCAAGCATAAGCATATATCCTCATCATGGCATTCCATACATAAAGCATTACATCAAAATTCACATACATCATAAACATCTCAACCTGCATTCATATGTCAGTATACAACATCATAAATCATCATAAAAACATGCATAAAAGAAACATCTCATCAAATGCATACATGTACACATATACATCTCAGCAATAAATCATCATCATGCATAAACGACCATACATAATCACATGCATAATCATCACAAATATGGGATCTCCTCATATATATCATCTCATATATCAGAGTACAATGAAGTCTACAAAAATCGGCTACCAAGAGCCATCCAAGATACAGTCCAAAACATAGACAATGATACAACACATGTATGCAAAAATGCTCTCTCAGATGCCGCTCTGGCCAGATGCTGTACCTGCCCCATCCCTACCTGCTCCACCGCTGGTACCGGCACCACCTGATCCATCTCTCCGTGGAGGCCTCATCGAACCCCCACTCCCTCCTGCATCTCCTGATCTATCCTGCCACAAAGGACCCATCACTCCCCCACTGCTCTGCATCCTCTGTGATCGCTCAGATCTGGCCTGCCGCATTTGTGAGTAACTGAGAGCTCGCTGGCTAATCGGTACCACCTGCTCATATAACCCCCGCCAGTACTCTATCTCCGCCTGTGCTCGCCGTATCTCCCTCATAACCTCTCCTGAAGGCCCCTGTGCACCAGTCCGCACTCTCTCCTGCAGCTCTGCCAATCTCTCCACCGCCGTATCTCTCTCCCGCAGCACCACTGTCAGCTCTGACTCACGTGCAAATAGCTGCACATCTCTAGCTGCTACCTCCGCCTCTAATCTCTCTACCCGGGTCTGCAAATAACCTATCATATGCTCCCGCAGATCCCCTGCACCACACTCCCCTATATCCATGGCTGCTGCACCTGTATCACCCCCTCCACTAGGTCCCTCCCCTGCACCACACTCCCCTGCACCACCCTCTCCTGCACCTGTATCCATCGGGATCTCTCTCTCCATCCCCCTCCCACTCAGCTGCACTCCTCCCTGCATCAACGGTCCCTGTGATATCTGCAGAGGTAGTCCACCTCTCCCTCTCCGCTGTCTCGACATCCCCATCCCTACTCCACCTCCTCCACCACCTCCTCCTCCAAGTCCTCCTCCTCCTCCACCTCCTCCACCTCCTCCTCCTCCTCCTCCTCCTCCTCTACCACCACCTCCTCCTCGACCTCCTCCTCTCCGTCCTCGTCCCCTCTCATCCTCAAACGCTGGGATCGGCTCCGCTGGATCTGATATCCATCGAATCGGGTGCGCCGCCCGATACTGGGTATACTCTGCTGTAACCCCTGCATCAACGACCCTCGGTCGTAGATCCCATGGCCTCGCCTGCAGTGTCCGGAACTCTGCCAATGCCTGATCATACGGTAGCACTGGACCCCATGCATACCGCTCTTGAATCACTCGAGCATACTCTCCAGATCCGCTCGGCAGTCCCTGCTGCCGTCCAAACTGCCTCATAACCCGTCCTGGCACCTGTCTCTCTACGTGATAAGAGGTCCTCCCAATGAGGAATCGGGTCATAAAACAATACGGCAGTGCCTCAGCATCATCATCCCATGGCTCACACTCCAAGTATGGCCGCCAGATCACTGCATCCAAATCATCTAATGCCCGCCGCCACCACTCTAGCTTCCCCAAGTGGGGCTGGCTCATCATACCACTATACATAAACATATAGGGCTGATCCACGGCTCGGAATCTCAGACTCACTGGTCGAGTCACAGGTAAGTGCTCCCATGCCCACACATGCAGCAGCGTCATACCCACTGCTAGAGACCCCCGCCCTCTGTACACTACCTCGTGCAGCTCCTGGTACATGTGCGCTAGCACGCACGGCCCCCAGGCATATCGGGTCCCCTCTGTCACCATCATCTCAATCACCTGTCCCCATCCGACCGCCAATCCATGTGACCGCCTGTCTGGACACAGAAGTCCTCCCACGATCCCTGACAATACTGCTGGAAGGGGCTCATATAGTGCCGCTATATCCTCCCAGGCAATCGACCCATCATCAATGAATACGTCCTCATCAAAAATCCTCTGGCAAGACACTGTCCCCCAGGATCGATCATACGTCACCAGCTGCCCTCGAATCGGAATCCGAAGAATACGCCACACATCCTCCAAAGTCACCATCATCTCGCCCTGAGCCAGATGGAACGTGCATGTCTCACTGTGCCATCGCTCTGCTAAAGCTGTAATCAGGCCGTGATTCATCCGAATCACGGGCATATGCATCACCTCATAGAGCCCAGTAGCCGCAATACAATCTATCTCGATCTGAGTCAAACGATCTCGCAACCCCTGTGTCGCGGGGTGGCGCTCGCGTAACTGCAACACGCGTAGATCCTCCTGCACATAGACATTCATCAAACCACCATCAGTTGTTTTGTTATCAAACTTTCTTAAAGTTTAAACCTAGACTATCATCAGATACTTTGATCAAGTATCTTCGAGTCTCAACAGGTAAGCAATCATGGCCGCCTAGACTTCAACAGGTATTTCTCCTAACAAATGACCTAAGTCTCATCGGGCTGCTATGGTTCAAAACAACTCCCACTTCACCTCACCATCCATCAATCGTTAGGTATCCGGAGTTTTATTTTGTCCGAAACTGGGGCATCTTGTTATCCTAAAGCAAAAGCGCTATTTCACCTACAAAAGCGCTCATTCGGAACCATAGCGCTACAAAACCTCAATAGCGCTCAATTAAATACGCCATAGCGCTAATTAATCAAAAGCGCTAAAACCGCTATGCAATAGCGCTACTAAACATCAATAGCGCTCAATTGACCCTACCGTAGCGCTAATTTATCAAAAGCGCTCAAACTTGCCTACACAAGCGCTAAATAAACTCAAAAGCGCTAAAACTAGCCTACAAAAGCACTATTGCGGCACAATAGCGCTAATTCATGGAGCAAAAGCGCTAAAAACCTAGTTCCAGCGCTCTTGCTCCGACTTGACTTGGACTCAGCTAAAAACGTATTAAAAATGCATAAAAAGTGAGTTTTCGAATTCGCGTACCGCTGGTCCATAGTCGGCTGGGCGCTGGTACCGGCAGACTCGCTCAAATCGGTGCTCGGTGATCGGAAATGGCATCGTCGCTCCTCCTTGCTCTTCCAAATGTCACTGTCAGAGCTATAGTTTTCAACTGGTCGCGGTCACAAATGATCCTATTTTCACCCCTTTCACCCCATTTATACCCCCCGACGTCACCGTAACTTCGCCCTGCTCATCGCCGTGGTCCCCGTGAACTTCCCGAGCCCCCCATTTCTCCATGTTTCCCCCAATTTCTTCTATTTTTCCCCAGTATACCTAATTTCTTCTATTCCACCACCCTGCCAATTTTCATTCTTTTTCGAGAGATCGCCCGATTTTTCAAAAATTTTCGGCCCATCTCTCGAGGGGGCATACCACCCATTAAATTAACATTTTAATGGGGCATTTCTTCACACCAGTTTTTCTTTCTTTGAAACGACGCGATAAACCGCACCGTCTCAAAGAGGGGCAAATGTAGTCACATAAATCTGTCCATTTTAATTAAATGAATATTTCGTATTTATTTGATTAAAAATCCACTAGCCATTAGTTAATTAAATTAATATTTAATTAATTCATCCCCAAACATTCTTCTATTAATTAAATAAATTATTCAATTTATTTTAATTAATTCATTAAATCAAATTTCAATCAATTAAATAAATAAAATCAATTTATTTAATTAAAATTCCTTTTCCTCTTTTAAAGAAATTAAATAAAACATTTATTTAAATCATTATCCCCACCCCACTTGCATTTTCCTACAAATGCAACTTGCACACATTATTGAAATAAATGAATTTTTATTTCAATAAAATCCTATTTTCCCTCACCCACCAAATCCACTTGCAAAATCTAATCCCCTTCTAGATTCTTCTAAACCCTTCCTAATTAGCCTAAACCATTTCCTAAATATTGTCACATTCCTAAGCAAAATGGAGTCACTTCTTAAATGGCCCAAAGTCTTGGATAACCATTGAAGGTTTTCAACCTTCAAACCACCAAAAACCCCAAAGTCTTTGAAAACCATTAAAGGCTTCCAACTTTCAACCACTTAATTCCCCAAAGTCTCCAATAACCATTAATGGTTAATTCAACCCTCCCACATGGTTAAAACATTTGTTTGACTCAACCTCTACCCAACCACAAAGGTCTCATCAAGCATTTAATACTTTGACCATGATTATCTCTTAATCATTTGCACAAAGGTTTATCCTGGGATTAACTCCTAATTCAGTGGGTAATCCTAATTTAGGCTTGACCCTTAGCCTTTAGATAACCATGAGGTCTTCTCAGGCCTTTAATGCCTCCAACCTCTTCTTTCAACCCAATCCTGTGTTGACACTTGTCATTATTTTATTAGTGCCAATTGTGCACATGGATCCCCAACTTTCAAGCTTGACCCTTGATTAAACCATTCAATCCTGGCCATCCATTGCTCCATTTTTCCTATAAATAGAGCCCATTCCTTCATAATCCAGATCCTGAAAACTTGTATGCATTTAGACTATAGCCATTTTAGAGAGCATTTAGCATAGCATAACTAAATCTTGTCTTTTTGGTTAAATATTGTCATTTTAGCATTAAAATAGCTTTTCATTTCATGTTTGGAGCTACTCTACAATCTCAATCCTCCATAAGCATCCATAGTGCAAAAAGCTGCTGAGAGCTACACTATTTTGGAACTTGGAGAGGAGAGGAACAAGGGAGAAAGAGCTAATATCATGTTAAGAGATAGTTGGAGATATCTCATTGTCTTACTTCTTTAGTTAGATTCATTAACATGTTTTTAGTGTCTCCTTTGGAATGCCTTCGTATGTTTTGGTTTTTGATTGATTAACTCTAACATCTTGTGTGATTTTGTGTTGTTTGATCAAGAACTAACCTTGTGCCATTTAGGAGGGCATCACTAATAAATTTTCTCCATTATATCTTTGGAACATTCCCTTCAATCAACATAGTCCTTGCAACATCCAGGACAATTATGTTCTTCCTTTCAACAGCTCCATTCTATTGAGGGGTTCTAGGAGAAGATAATTGTCTTCTAATCTCATGCTTCTCACAGAATGAATTAAATTCACCAGAACATAATTCTCCACCTATGTCAAATCTTAGACATTTCACCTTCAATCCAGACTCAGTTTCAATCTTTTCTTTGAATATTTTGAATTTGTCCAATGTTTTTTATTTCTCCTTCAAAAAGACAACCCACATCATCCTAGAATAATCATCAATTAGCAACATAAAATATTTGTCACCCTACACACTTCTGACATTTGTAGGTCCACACAGGTCAATATGCACAATACCTAGCAATCCATCAGATTTATACTGTTTGTTCTTGAAATAAATTCTTGTTTACTTACACAACTAACATTCTTTATATACCAGATTAGCAGACTTAACAATCTTAGGCAAATCTCTAACAGGTTGTGTAGAACTGATCTTAATCATTGAATCAAAATTTACATGACACATTCTCCTATGCCACAACCAAATTTCATAAATCTGAGCAATCAAACAACTTTTCTCACCATCATTCAAGTGAAAAATGTTACCTTCAATCTTAGTTTCAAATGCAATCTCTATACTGGATGCATTTAGGATTTTGCATTTTCCATTCTTTAATTGTAGATCATAACCTTTATCAACCATTTGTCCAACACTCAAAAGATTATGATTCAAACCTTCAACATACAAGACATCATCAGTGTTATGCTTACCATCAAAGGATATAAAACCTCTCCCACAGATCACACAATCTTTTTCATTTCCAAATCTTACTATTCCACCATCATATCTTTCTATACTCACAAATTTGCTTTTATCACCAGTCATCTGATGTGAACAACTATTGTCAATCACCCATTCATCTTTTTCTTCAACTTTAGCAGCTAAAGCTTTCTCCTCAACAATACAACTAGTGGAATCAACAAGTATCGATCCATCTTCCTTAATGACAAGAAATACATCTTCATCTCCTTATGATTCTTCATATGTAACACCTTCATCAGCAACATAATAACAGTTCTTTTGATTCCTATACTTTCGGTTAGACTTGTAAGGCTTATCATACTTCTCGTGCTTCTCATATCTATCATTTCTATCATGCTTATCAAGCATATCATGCATATCATATTTAGCCATTCTCTCCGGGCATCTAGAGGCAAAATGTCCTATCTTATTGCAAGAGAAACATTTCAAAGGCAATTTTCCATCATACTCACCAGCTCCCTTAGGCAATCTCTTGGTAATCAATGCTTCAACCTCATCTAGCTCTCTTTCTTGTTCTTCCATCTCTCCTATTTATCTTTCATATCTAGATATTTTGCACTCATCAAGATCATACTTCTTCTTTCTGGATATAGATGTTGATGCTCTAAATATTGTCTCAAACTTTCCATGTGATTCTCCAAACTCGCTCAACTCAAAAGCAGCAATCTTTCCAACCAGCATATCTCTTGTCACTATAGTCACACTTTGGATCTCATCAATAGCAGCTACCTTATGTTTGTAAGTAGGAGGCAATGATTTTAGCACCTTAGCAACAATTTCATCTTCTTCAAGGGTTCCATTAACACATCTGATACCTAGGAAAAGCTCATTCACCTTAGCCATGAAAGAGTGCATGTTCTCATCTTCTCCCATCTTCAACATCTCATATTTTCCTTTCAAACTCTGCAACTTAGCAACTTTCACCTATTTGTCTCCTTCATACAGGGTCTCAAGCTTCTCCCTGAACTCATGTGCGCTCCGAAGTCCCATTACATTTGTCATCTCTGAATCAGTCAAGGCACTAAGAAATGCTTCCTTTGCTCTGATGTTACTTTCAACATCCTTGATTTCAATAGTAGTAACCGGTCCATTCTGAGGAACAGAATAGACATCCTTTATAAACTTCCAATTCCATCATCAGACTATACCGGAGTCTACCGGATCATGCGGGATCTAAGTTAACCAAAAACCACTCAACCTACTAGGACCAGAAGGGTGTCGGTAAAGCATCCAAATAGGTAGAGTTGACATCAATGACAAAACATCAATGCAACACATAATCAATTCCATCAATTGGCCAACAATCTCCCCCTTTGGCATTGATGGCAACACTAGATGTGAAAAACATCTAAGTAGCAAGAAATGCCAAACAAGTCTCCCCCTGTGGAAGACAACCAACAGATCTCCAAAAAATAGCTCTGAATATCAATATCACTCCCCCTTTTCACTTTCTTTTTCACATCAATATCACTCCCCCTTTGACATCAATGCCAAAAATCTGACAGAAATATCAAAGAAAAAACATAAGTCTCTAAATCACAAAGTTGACTACTCCCCCTGAGCGGTAGCATCCCACATCAGTGTCGAAATGAATAGTACCTCTGAAGTGCATGTCGGACTGATGCCAAACCACATCAATCAAGTCTCTAGCGGAGGGGCAAAAACTCCCAATCTGTCTCTCAGTTACTCAAATGATTCCTTGGACAAAGGTTTAGTGAAAATATCTACAATCTGCTTTTTAGTGTTCACATAAACCAGTCTAACTTCATTTGCTTCCACCTTCTCCTTCAAAAAGTTATACTTGATAGATATGTGCTTTGTTTTAGAATGAAATACTAGATTCTTTGATATATCAATAGCAATAGAGTTATCACAGTGAATAACTACCGGTGCATCACAATTCACTTTTGTATCCTTCAACATTTGCTTCATCCATAAAACTTGTGCACAGTTAGTAGCAGCAGCAACATACATAGCTTCAGCAGTAGATAAAGAAGTACATGATTGTTTTTTGTTGATCCATGAAACCAACTGCTTTCCAAGAAAGAAAGTTCCACTGGAAGTACTTTTCCGGTCATCAACATCTCCAGCCCAATCAGCATCTGTATATGCACATAAAGTAAAGTTATCATCCTTAGGGTACCATAAGCCATATTCTGATGTACCTTGTAAGTATCTAAAAATCCTTTTCACCGCCATCTCATGATTTTCTCTAGGATCACTCTGAAATCTTGAAATAATACAAACAACTTTCATAATATCAAGCCTAGTCTGAGTCAAATAAAGCAGACCTCCAATCATAGATTTGTATCTTATAGGATTTATTAGTGCAGAAATATCTTTTCTTGTCAATTTCTCACTTGTAACCATAGGAGTGCTTACCAGTTTATAATCTCTCATACCAAATTTCTTCAACAATTCCTTAGCATATTTCGTTTGACAAATGAAAATACCTTTGTCAGTCTGAGTAATCTGCAAACCTAAGAAAAATTTCATACCACCAATCATAGACATCTCAAATTCTTTTTCCATATTCTTAGAAAATTGTATGCATAACTTATCTTCACCTCCAAAAATAATATCGTCAACAAATGCTTCAATAATCAGTATATCATCATCGGTGATCTTATAATATAAATTACTGTCAACACTGCCTTTAGTAAAACCAAGCTTCAAAAGATATTTATCCAACCTTGCATACCAAGCTCTAGGTGCTTGTTTCAATCTATATAAAGCTTTCTTTAACCTGCAAACCATATCTATATCATCGGATAGTGAAAAACCATTAGGTTGCTCAATATAAACTTCCTCATCAAGATCCCCATTCAAAAATGCACATTTAACATCCATATGATAAACCTTGTAGTTTTTATAAGCAGAATAGGCAAGAAATAATCTTACAGCTTCAATCCTAGCTACAGGTGCAAAAGTATCTCCATAATCAATTCCTTCCTTCTGAGAATATCCTTTACAAACCAATCTAGCCTTATTCCTTATAACTTGACCATCCTCATTCAGTTTATTCCTAAAAACCCATTTAGTTCCAATAACATTTTATTTTTAGGTCGGGGAACCAAGGTCCATGTGTTATTTTTCTCAATTTGATCTAATTCTTCTTCCATAGCTTTTAACCAATGTTCATCTTTACATGCCTCAATTACTGATATCGGTTCAACTTGTGAAATTAAACATACCTCATTAGTTGCCAGTCTTTTTCTTGTCATCACTCCATTGCTCTTATCCCCAATGATTTGATCTTCTGAATGATTCAATCTCACATACCTAGGAGTCTTCCGACTTTTTGTTCCTCTTCCTTGTTCTTCAGTTACTCTATAATTCTCTGATGTTACTGGAGTAACTAGTTCAACTCTTTGTTTCTGGTAAAGGTTCTACTGGTTTAGATATAATCATTTCCACTATTGGTTCCTTCTCATAAACTCTAATTTGACTTTTGTTCAGCTCATCTACTTTGGCATTAGCACTCTCCACAATTGTCTGCAATCTCTTGTTATAACATCTATATGCTTTACTTTCATTAGAATGACCAAGAAATATGCCTTCATCACATCTAGGATCAAATTTCCCAATAATGTCATCTCTCCTTATATAACATTTGCTACCAAAAATTTTGAAATACTTAACTGTAGGTGTATTTCCAAACCATAATTCATAAGGTGTCTTGCTAGTTTCTCCTTTGATATGTACTATGTTGAATGTATAAACCGTTGTACTCGCTGCTTCTCTCTAGTAGATATGAGGTAGACTAGCTTCCATCATCATTGTTCTAGTAGCATCCAAGATAGTTTTGTTCTTCCTTTCCACAACTCCATTCTGTTGAGGTGTCCGGGGAGCAAAAAATTGTCTTCTTATACCATTCTTGTCACAAAAGTTATTAAACTCACCGGATGTGAATTCTCCACCATGATCTGATCTCAAACATTTAATCTTCAATCATGTCTCAGTTTCCACTTTAGCCTTAAAGATTTTAAACTTTTCAAATGCTTCATATTTTTCTCTCAAAAAAGTAACCCACGTCATTCTAGAATAATCATCAATGATTAGCATGAAATATCAATCACCATGAAAACTTTTAACTCTAGCAAGGCCACATAAATCTGTATAAATAAGATCAAGAACATCATTTGATTTATCTTGTATACTCCTAAAAGAGGTTCTGACCTGTTTACCCATTTGACATTCTTTACCTACCGAATTATAGGGCTTCATAATCTTAGGTATATCCCTAACTGCTTTAGTTGAACTGATATTCACAATGCAATCAAAATTCACATGACACACCCTTTTATGCCATAGCCAACTCTCATCAATCTGTGTAATCAAACATGTCTTCTCACCGGAGTTTAAGTGAAATATATTACCTTTTGTTTGTGTACCGGTTGCAATCTCCAAACCAGATCTGTTAATGATTTTGTATTTTCCATCCTTGAACTATAATTGAAATCCCTTGTGTACTGATTTTCCTACACTCAAAAGATTATGCTTCAAATCTTCAACATAATAGACATTGTCAGTATTGTTCTTACCATACAATGATATAGTTCATTTTCATTTTATCATACATGCCTTGTCATCTCCAAATCTAACTATACCACCATCAAATTCTTGCAAAGATAGAAACTTCCCTTCATCTCAAGTCATATGATGTGAAAAACCATTGTCAATTACCCATTCATCGTTGTCTTCAATTTTAGCATCAAGTACCTTCTCTTTAGGTACATTCTCTTCCAATGTTGGATCATCTTCCTTGATAGCCAAGAATAACATTCTTTCCCATTACCGGATCCACTAGCAGAGTCTTCTACAGGTTCATCATCTGAATTAGTAATGCCTTCCTCATCCACTATGTAGCATGATTTGTCTCTATTTTTTTTGTATTCATACTTGTTCTGATATCCAGGGTTAGGCTTAAATGATCTTCTAACTCTTTCTTCAAATCTTGAATTTTTTTCAGGACATCTAGATGCAGAATGACCAATCTTATTACATACAAAACATTTAAAAGTTTCTTTCCTTCATACTTACTTCCTACTGGTCCCTTAGGTACTCTTCTAGCAAATAGTGCTTCAAGTTGCTTAAACTCATCATCTTCTCTCTTCATATATTCCAATTACTTTGCATACAAAGCTTTCCATTCTTGCTTACCGGTTGTAGATGTAGATGCATGAAAAGAAGGTTCAGAATTTACAACTCCATAAGGTCCAAATTCCTCAAGCTCAAAAGCAAATAGTTTCCCAACCAAAGTATCTATGTTGACAGATGTATTAGCCATTGTTCTCAACTCATTAATAGCAGTAGCCTTCATCTTGTAAGTCATTGGTAGGGCTCTCAGGACTTTAGAAATAATTTCATCTTTGCTCAGAGTTCCACCACAACATTGAATTCCCATAACAATCTCATTTACCCTTTCCATGAATGCAGTAATCCTTTCATCTTCTTCCATCTTCAAGTTTTCATATCTCACTCGGTAACCATCAAGTTTAGCAATTTTCACTGTAGGGTCACCTTCATTAAGAGTCTCCAACTTATCCCATATAGCCTTTCTAGATGATTTGTCAGTTAATCTCATTATTTGTTGATCAGAAAGTGCACACAAGAGGGCTTCTCTTGCTCTACAACCATTCTCACACTCCTTGTCCAGGTTTTCCGGAGGAGGATTGCTAGATCTCGGATTATAGGGTGTGACACCATTCTGTGTGATCTCCCAAATCTCCTTGCCAAGACATCTTAGATGAGTCTCCTTCTGAATCTTCCATACTGTGTAATTTGTTCCATCAAGCCTCAGAATATCCCTTCGAAAGATAGCTCCAGAAGAACTGGATGAACTTGAACTGTTAGTCGCCATAGGATCTTCCTCAAGCGGTTAAGCTTTCTGCATAGAGGACCAAAGCTCTGATACCAATTTTTAGACAGTTCAAATAACCAGAAGACAACTGAGAGGGGGGGTGAAATAGTTGTCATAGATTATAGGAACCATTAGCAATATAAACTTTAATACTAGAACCCAGCACATTAATATCGAAATAGCAGTTAAACCAATTAAGCATAAACAAGAATCACAGAATAAAAGCCATCCACATAACACCAATATTTGTATGTGGAAAACCTGGTAAAGAGAAAAACCACAGTGGAAAGCCTACCCTCAGTCAGATAATACTTTTGCAGTAAGTATGTGAGTTACAATTGAGGAGCCTACACTTGTAGGAAGGCCAACAGCATAGAGCGCATTTCTTATCACAAAAGGAGTCTCACTGACTACATATAAATCTAGACTACAATCTGGAGAAGTGTTGAACTACAAAAGATAACATCTCCTATGCCTGAGTACAAGTCTGGTTAATCTCAATACCGGAGGATTAAATCTGCTTACATAAACCCAATTTGATCTCCAATGATCGACCAACTCCTCTACCGGAATGATATTACATTTATTCGCATATTACATTCCTTGACCATGATGATCTACAATGAGATCTTATATCTATTTATACAAATTCCTAGACCATAAACAATATGGTCGACCACCAGACAATAAACCGATTACATAATTACAAACCATGTCGACCTTAGACCAAACAAATAATATCAACACATAATACATCCCAAAAATACATCAATAGGTCATATCCACATGTTACATTAAGGTAAGTTCATAACCTAGATCAACCGAGACCAAGTATAGGTCCACACGCTTTAGCAATGATCTCCAACCGCTAAGTCTTCGAACATGATCACCAATAGCATCCTGAAACTCCACCAGAAGTTGCACCAACACCACTTATACAATTCATCAAAGATCTCCATCAAAAGCTCTGTCGGTGAAACCCTTGCTGGAACTAAAAACCAATCTTCTAAGCAAGCAAAATAGCATCTGATCTCTAGACCAAAACCAACTGACCAAATATGAGTATAAGTATCATGAACAAGCCAATTCCATCATCAGACTATATCGGAGTCTACCGGTTCATGCCAGATCCAAGTTAACCAAAAACAACTCAACCTACCGAGACCGGAAGGGTGCCGGTAAAGCATCCAAATAGCTAGTGTTGACATCAATGACAAAACATCAATGCAACACATAATCAATTCCATCAATTGGCCAACAAAAGTAAGTTGGTTGAGTAGCAAAAAAAATTAAGGAAATGATAGATATAGGGACTAATAAATTGATTATTGGGTGAATGCTTTCCAATACCAATGATAGCAAATGCTTCATGTGGAAAGAGAGTATGAAATGGAAAGTAATAGCTCTCAAATAGAAATCCAAGAGAAAATGAAGTTGCTAAAAGAATGCAATCAAATCAAATTGTATATTCAATCTGACCTCCTATCTATCAACTCAAATATTCAAGAAAACTCTCAAAGTGTGGATATTCAAATTATTGGGGATTAATTTCAAGGCAAAATTAAGGAATTTTTTTATAGGAAAATATTATGTGTGGAGAACATGAAATATTACAATTGATCACACTAGTTTAATGTATAGATCATCTTGACACACATAAAAATAAGTTAGAAAGTGTTTAAGGTAACCAAGCATCATAGAGACTAAGGACTGAGAATATTTTTATTTCAAAGCATGTTGCAACCAATCATCAAGGCATTTTGAATCCACAAAGCTAAGATTGTAACTCAAACACCCTAATCTCCACAAAGGACAAAGATAACATTGATAAAAAAATTCACGCCACTTCAACAAAATATTTTGTCCATTTTATTGAACTATTTTGAAAGATATCATTAATGAAGCATTCAAGTTTTCTATATTTAAGACGATTATTTTAACCTTATTAGAGTAATTATTTTTAAATATTCAGTTATAGTTTGATATATTAAATATGTAAAAAATGGACTCGAAAGTGAATCCTATTTTGGGCGCTTAGTTTTTTATTATATTAGCAGGAAGAGGGCCTTGAACCCTACAAAACAACAAAAACGGAGAGTAGCATCATAGAATCTGGCATCAAATAGCCAAAGCAAGAAAACCACATCCACTTCTCTCAGGTGTAATAAAAAATCATCATGTCCACATAACTAAACATGCTGCTCTGATCAAGCCACCATCTACCTAAAGTATAACTATGAATAATTAAACATAAAGAGTCCATGAACATAGTAGAGAAGATAATTTTAATAAAAGATTGAAATATATGACACACATGCCTATTCAAAAGATCTTCATTATAACACCTATGCCTAACTATATTAGATATCATCAAAAGAAAAAAGAAAAACATAAACTGCTTAAACTTCCCTAATGAGGCTCCAATTACACTCCAATCTCTACACCTGTTCATTCCATATCCCCAGGGGAATTTGTCTCCTCATTCTTGTCTTCCTCGTCTAGTTTTCCTTCCTTCGACGGCTTCCTAACTTCCATTTTCATCATGCTTTGTCTAGAAACAAATCCCATAGCCACTTTCCTCGTCATGCCATCAGTGATGGCACACAAAGAGCTTAATAAGTGACCATTTGATGATATCCCTGCCTATACTCTTTGATTTTTGCTTCAAGGTTCATCAACCTAACTTGCAGTTTTATTATCCGATTTTGCATCTTCCTAATGATATCCTTCTCTGTGCCAGCTTGGATGAATCCTGAGAGAAGGGTACTAGATCAATGTCATCCAGAGAGTTATGGGGTGGGGAAACTGGTTCAAAATCCTCCCTATCCTTTGAGGATTCATTGTCCCCTTCCATTTTCTCCTTCTAGTGTTCCTCATGTTCTTCCTCTTCCACATGAAACTCCTCGTCAAATCATTGTCCTCAATAGAGGAAGCTTCATCCTCTTCTAGGTTAAATTCCTTGGCAATTTCATGAGTGGCCACTTTAGATTCAATCTTAACCCTTCTATCTTTGGCAGAGAGATGAGTAGATCTTCTCTCTTCAAAGCTTCCCTCCTTATTTTCCTTCTCATGTTGCCTCTCCTCATCCTTCTCAGAGCCATGTAAGTCAAGGTCTATGGTGATGCTTTTTCTGGAGGAGTCTTTATCGAGCTTTTTGGCTTTAATAGGACTACTTTTAGGGGTTTCCAATTTTCTTTTATCTGGATTAATTTTAAATAGGGCCACCTCTAGGGTTTCTTGTTCTTGAGCAGCACAGGGCTTATTGCCTTTGGATTTGATTGTAGGAGTACTGTCAGGCAAAGGCAGGGAATTGGTCTCAATGAGCTCAATTTTAACAGAGGAGCCATGGGCATCTTCCTTGGGTTTAGAGTTTCCAGGAAGGGTAAGCAAACAGTTTTGATGGGGGGAGTGGTCAAATGCATATTTATACATAATATAAATAAGCCCTTGATGCAGCGGAGGGTTAGCGTCATTAGCAATACTAGCCACAAGTGAAGTGAAGATAAAATAAGGAAAATTAATCTTATCACCATGCCTAATGTGATTCAGGATTGGAAAATGGTAGTCGTGCATAGAGGTATACCTACCTTCTAAGGTAAAACATTTCATAACAAAATAGGTAACAATAGCATAGGACTTAGGAAGGACAAAACAACCATACCCATTTTGCACTACCATTGGCCTCTCTCCTTTCTCAAAGAATTTCTTCATGTAAGGCTTGTAATCTCCAAAGCTTTTCCTTTCCACTTCTCTTCCTCATTCTACAACCCTATAACTTCCACTGTGAGCTCTGGTGAAACAACAAAGGAAATTTGACCAACAAACACGTCACTATTCTACCAAGAGTTACAGAATCTTCCCAACAAGGCTCTTTTATAACCCTTCATGGCCATAAAGAAGGGTGTCATGCTAGCTTTGTGAAAAAGATCCCACACTTCTTCGTTTTTTTGAAGTTCCTTACATCTTTTAGGCTCAATCCTCTTCAAAGGGGCCCCTAGCTTTTTGAGGGCTTAGTTAAAAATAGAGATAATTTTAATAAGAGAAAGGGTTGTAAATATATGAGCTTTGTAATTTTTGAGTATTCAAAATAAAGGAATCGTTGGAGTCTGTGTGCTATTAATGATTTTGTATTATTATTTCTTATGTGTATAATAATTATTTTGAGTTTGTTATTTTCATATTGATTATCATTTACTTTTAGTGTGAAACTCATATTAGTTTCATTTTAAGATAGTAAATTCGTCTATGTTCTATTTCTTATTTTGAAATTGAATCTACGGTTTAGTTTACTATACATGTATCTTTTAGATTCCAAAATAACCATTTATAAATTGATATTATGATATCTCTTTTTCCTTTTAAAGTTTAATGTATGTCACAAAAATATTGTCTTTTGGTTAACAACTTATGAAAATTTTAATTCCATCATACAAGGGAGTTGTACCTTTTAAATTAGCTTATCCAATTGTTAGTACAATGTGATGTCTCAATTGTAAAAATGTGATTTTAAACGTTTTCAAATAAAAAAAATAACAAAATATATATTATTTTCAAGCAACCTACATTGAAAATTGACAGAGCCCATCGAACCTAAAACACCCAAAAGTCTAAAACACACAACAAACTCTGCAAACTCACACATTTATGATTTTGACAGCTGAAACAATGGATGAAAAGCCATTAAAGCTTAAAGCAGTCAAAAGGGATTATGAGTAATTACATAACTTGCATGTTTAATACTTCAACGTTGAATTCCTTGACGTTCAATGCATGCAAGAATTTTAATATACAAACACAAAACGCCAAAAGGTAGTGGTCAAAATCAGACCAAACTTCGTATAGAAGATCAGCCACGTGCAGAATTATGCAAGTGGATGAACTCCAAAATCAAACATTGGAGTGGACTGGCAAGTTTCTATTAGCTTGGACTATATTCATGGCAAACATTTTTTCAAACAACATGTTTGTAGACATTTATCTTTCGTACCAAAAAACACTTTGGAATTTAAGAATAAAAAGTTAAAGTTTTTGAGTTGACCAAAGAAATTATTTGATCAGAATATTGAAGTTTTCTTGTCTATGTCTATTTTTTATTTTTTCTTGTTTTCAAATTTGTTTTTCAACAATGAATATTGACTAGTTGTCAAATTAGTTTCCATCATATTTTTGATATATTTGAAGTTTCTATATGTACCAAAATAGTAACACTTAAAGTTGTTTGTAATGTTTAGGTGTGCAAGGTGAATTTTGATTTTGATTATAATTATCAAATGATTTGATTTGTTTATTTGAAGAATTTTTTCGAGTGTCTGAACCTTTAGAAGAGAAGCGCAAAGTCATGATCATGAAAGGATCTTCTTTTGAATTCTCCAATAAATGGAATGTGAGTTGTACTCTTGTTAAGTTGTTTTAGGTTTACAAATTTGTCTCTTTGTAATGTTCGAGTTGAGTTGTTTAATGTTTAGTTGATTTGAATCTGCTTCTTTGTTTGTAAACATGAATGGTTGATATATTTTTTTGTGATTTCATTCAAATCCTCTAAGCATGTCTCTTTTTTCAACACCTTATATAAGGATAAACATATTTTATACAAGTTGTGGGTTATGTCATTGGTTTGAATAACTTTCTAGCTATGAGAAAATCTGATTTTTCCTTCCAAGGCTGAAAAAACATAAGCTTTCCTATAAATAGTGATATGCAACTATGTCTAAACCTGAGTTATGTAAGGATTATCTTGTGCATTGAACGATTGTGTATTTTAAACAACATTATACGTTTGAAAACCAATTTGGTGCATCACCCAATAGAAGTAGGATCATTTTATGTCTTTCCATTTCCCTTTTCCCAACAAATCAAGTAGGATAGGTGAAGCTCTGACAGAACCAACCATATTTGGAGGTTGGTCTCAACTATCATAGCCCACACTATATGAAGTGGCTAAAAACTATTTTGTAGGTGAAATAAAATATTATAATGCTTTCACATGTAAAAATAAAAAATATCATGTTCTTTTTTATAATGTGAGTGCATTAAGGATCAATCATGTTGAAAATGTATTTAGGCTCAATGAGTTTAAACCTAAATCTGCTCACATTATAATATGACCAAGTTATGATGACATAAAGCCAAAAATATAGAGTAACTAAGGGCTACATTATTTTATTTTACCTTTTTCATTGAGATCAAAACACAAGTGGAAGAAAGTGTAAGGCCCCCAGGTGTATGTGCCTCATCTTTCTACTTATTTTGTTGTGAATATAATTACCACACATTCTAATGATGTTTAATATTTCTAACAAAATATTTGATTGTATATTTTGGATGCTTATGCTATTACTTTATATGTTTTCTTACTATATGTCATGTTTTAAATTACCATTAAATTTTAATATATTAACAATATTTTGTATTGGTGTCCAACTCCTTACAATGTATCATGGGATGCTCTTTTATATTTTTGAACTATTGTAGTGTATTTATTTTTTTAATAAAATTTAAGGGGGTAAACGCAACTTAACCATCACAACATGCCACTATTGACAACTATTGTAATGTATCAACTTCACTGTTTTCGTTAAATTATTTTATGTGATTTAATTATGATATATCTAGTGTAACATTATAATTGCAGCTTATTATTAATTTTACATCTTATTGTCTAGATCATTATTATCTATAGAAAGTTTAGAATTATATATAATGATTAATATCATGTTAGGAATTATACAAAGTTGGATGCTTTAAAATATGCTTGAATCATTCTTTTATTATATAGTTACCTAAAGGTGTGTGAAAAAAGATGGAAGGGGGACCAAAATTTGTCAAGCCCATTTTTTATTGCATTATGCATTTAACATGGTCAAGATCAATTTGTTAGAACGTTTTGTTCAATGTCTGAAGAATTCATGTGCACTGTTTGACTCCATGGAAGCAGGATTGCCAGAGCAGTATAGTTCTGCAACACCAACAATGGAATGTTTATTCATGGCTCCAATCATATGCAGGCCCATTCATTATTTGTCACAGGAGGATCAGAGTGATGGACATCCCACTACAATAGGGCTTTGCTGAAGCTCATATAAGCAACAAAACCATCTGAAACAATGTCTTCATAATCTCTCAACAACTCTTTTATCTCTTTTGGTTGATATTCTTCATGCTCTAGGTTCTTAGTCTTCTTAGGAACTAAGGAAAAACACACATTCTCATGTCTCATTCCATCCAAGAATTTCCTTACATCCACCAAACAGATTCTAGCATTCGTATAAACTTCACTCTTCAAAGGATCCTCCAAGGGCAACAAGGTTTGCTTCATCGCGTTGGCCACAATAGTGTATGTATTCTTTCTCCCATCATGTATTTCCTATCTATCAAACTACCAAGCTCTACCCAACAAAAGGTGACAAATATCCATAGGCATAATATCACACAAGACTTCATCATGATAATTCCCAATTTTCAATTTCACCAAACATTGCTCACTTACCAACAACTTATGATCATCCTGAATCCATGCTATCTGATAAGGCTTAGGGTGTTTCAATCTTTCCAAATTCAACTTATTCACCATCTCTTCTAAAACAAGATTATCCGCACTACCACTATCAATAACAACTTTACAGCTCTTACCAGATACCTTACATCTAGTTTTGAACAAATTCTTCCTCTGCAAGGGATCTTCATCTCCTCCTGTATGACACAAAGCTCTCCTCCTCATCAACAGTTCTCCATCTTCTAGTTTATTAGTTGATCTGGTGGGATTTTCTTCCACCACTATTGTTCTTCTGGTATTCTTTGTCTTCTTACATTTGAAAGAACGATGTCCTTCTCCTCCACATTTATAGCAAGTTCCTCTAAACACTCTCTTGTCTTGTCTTTTGTCATCTTTTCCAAAATTCTCATTCTGGTAGTCATTCGGTTCTCTCCTTCGGTAGAAATTTCTATCATCCTTTCGGTATGAATTACCTTCTTTGCTCAGTTTCTTATCCTTAATCTGATCCATACAGGTTCCTCTACCTCTGGTATATCCTCTTCCTCCTCAAAATGTTCCTCCGGAAAACCTTCCACCTCTACCTCTCTGTCTCTTCTCATGTCTTTTGTTCAGTTTCTCGTCTACTTTCAGGGCATACTGGTAAGTTTCTTCAACACTCTGCAATTTGATCAAATTGAGTTCATCTTGTATGGGCATCCGCAATCCCTTCAAATATATTGCAACTTGTTCAAATTCATCATCAACATGTCTGGATCTGATATTCAACTTGTAAAATGCTTTAGTGTACTCCTTCACACTAGATTCCTTCTGCCTCAAATTCTACAACTTTTGGAACAGATTCACCTGATAAATAGCTGGCATAAATTTTGGTTTCAAATTAGCAACCATCTGATCCAATGTCTTGATCTTTTCTTTACCTCTTCTCTATCTATCAACCTGCAAATGGTCCCACCAAAGAGATGCATGACCTTTCAACCGGGTACAGGCATATTTCACCCTTCTTTCTTCTGCAGTGTTTTCAAAATCAAAATATTTCTCCATCTCCGAGATCCAATACATCAATTCATCTGAATCCAACTTTCCATCATATTCTGATGGGGTAAAATGAGGTTTAGTATTCTCCCTACTCAAAACCCTCAAAAACCTCTCTTCATCTGGATCAGTCACTGGTGGTTTTATTTGTTTTACCGAGGCTTCTTCTCCTTCATCTTCACTCACATCTTCAATATGTTGGCCTCTTCTCTAGGCTGTCTAAACGGCTTCCAACCAAGTTGCAATTCCTCACAACATTTCCATCACAGCAAGGTCTACATTCACACATGCTCCACCACTCCTATTTCCTCTTCACGCCATCTTCACGCCAGTCCTCTGCAATTGCAGGTCGGATCCATAGTCTGCCACCCTATAACAAAATTTCTCAGGACAATACAATCTCCGGAATGAAAGATCACTCTGATACCACTTGGTGCAATCACCGGTTAGGATGGACCTCAAAGAGATCAATATGGACCAGTCAGCAAGATTAAACACAACAGAAACACAAGGATATGATGGAGGCAATGCAAAACTGAATGGATTATATAATGAAAATTGTTTACAATCAACTGGTAATAATCGTGTTACAAAAACCGGCTCACTAGCCTGCTAAAACATGCTTAATTACAGAACAGGTCACAACTGGGACCTCAAATTTTAAGATCTATATTTTATGTTCTATATCCTAACTTCTCTCTACTTATCTACATTCTAATGCTCAATTACAATGATTTATATGATCCAAGGGGATCCAGTCGGCCCAAAAAGGATCAAATGTTGAAGAACAAAACCTAACGTATAAAAACAATAAGGTCAACCTCCGCCAAAGAAATTCCTCTAGAAAATCCAAAGGATGAAGTTTATATGAAAGGGAAGGTCGGCCACACCCCAAGGAACATCAAAATCAACGTTCAAGGCTTTTGAAGCTACGAAAGGGATCTGGTAGATCCTGGTAGATTACAAATGCAAATAGGTCCAGGCAACCAGTGCCAAAAAGCTATCTCGAAAACCAGTAGCAATAACTTGTCGGAAAATGATCCAAATGATTTGCAGTTTAGGAATAAGGTAGATGATCAAGTCCTCGAGAAAAATACAACTCCTTAAGATCCGGTGAGCCGATTCTAGAAAATGCAAAATGAAATATTGAAACTGCAAGAAAGCAAAACAAAAAGGAAATATTTTTGGTTGATGCAAGATTGCCAAGAACCGGGGATGCTCCTACATCATCTTGTCTTCCTCATCCAATTCACCTTTCTTCGAGAGCTTCCTAAATTTATTTTTCATCATGCTTTGTCTATAAACAAATCCCATAGCCACTTTCCTCATAATTCCATCAGTGATGGCACACAAAGAGCTTAAGGAGTGCCCATTTGATTATATCTCTGCCTATACTTTTTAATTTTTTCTTGAAGGTTCATCACCCTAACTTACAGTTTTATTATCTGGTTTTGCATCTTCCTAATGTATCCTTCTCCGTGCCAGCTTGGATGAATCCTGATAGAAGGGTACTAGATCAATGTCATCCAGAGAGTTATGGGGTGGGGAAACTAGTTCAAAATCCTCCCTATCCTCTGAGGATTCACTCTCCCCTTCCATTTTCTCCTTGTAGTGTTCCTCATGTTCTTCCTTTTCCACATGAAACTCCTCATCAGATCACTATTCTCATTAAAGGAAGCTTCAGCCTCTTCTAGGTTAAATTCATTGGCAATTTCATGAGTGGCCACTTTAGATTCAATCTTGACCCTTCTATCTTTGGCCAGGAGACGAGTAGACCTTCTCTCTTCAAAGTTGCTCTCCTTCTTTTGCTTCTCATGTTACCTCTCCTCATCCTTCTTAGAGTCATGTATGTCAAGGTCTATGGTGATGCTTTTTTTGGAGGAGTCTTTATTGAGCTTTATGGCTTTAACAAGACTATTTTTAGGGGTTTCCAATTTTCTTTTATCGAGATCAATTTTAAGTAGGGCCACCTCTAGGTTTTCTTTTTCTTGTGCAGCATAGGGCTTATTGCCTTTGGATTTGATCATAGGAGTACTATCAGGAGAAGGCAGGGAATTGGTCTCAATGAGCTCAATTTTAATAGAGGAGACATGGGCATCTTCCTTAGGTTTAGAGTTTCCAGGAAGGGTACGAAAATAGTTTTGATGGGGGGAGTGGTCAAAGGCATATTTATACATAATATAAATAAGCCCTTAATGCAGTAGAGGGTTAGCGCCATTAGCAATACTAGCCACAAGTGAAGTTAAAAGAAAATAAGGCAAATTAATCTTATCACCATGCCTAATGTGATTCGGGATGGGAAAATGGTAGTCATGCATAGAGGTGTAGCTACCTTCTAAGGTAAAACATTTCATAACAAAATAGCTAACAATAGCATAGGGATTAGGAAGGACAAAACGACCATACCCATTTTGCACTACCACCGGCCTCTCTCCTTTCTCAAAGAATTTCTTCATGTAAGGCTTGTAATCTCCAAATCTTTTCCTTTCCACTTCTCATCCTCATTCTGCAACCCTCTAACTTCCACTATGAGCTCCGGTGAAACAACAAAGGAAATTTGACCAACAGACACCTCACTATTCTACCAAGAGTTGCGGAATCTCGCCGACAAGGCTCTGTTATAACCCTTCATGGCCATAAAGAAGGGTATCATACTAGCTTTGTGAAAAAGACCCACACTTCTTTGTTTTTTTTAAGTTCCTTGCAACTTTTAGGCTCAGTCCTCTTCAAAGGGGCCCCTAGGTTTTTGGGGGCTTAGTTAAAAATAGGGATAATTTTAATTAGAGAAAAGGTTGTAAGTATATGAGCTTTGTAATTTTTGAGTATTCAAAATAAAGGAATCGTTGGAGTCTGTGTGCTATTAATGATTTTGTATTACTATTTCTTATGTGTATAATAATTATTTTAACTTTGTTATTTTCAGATTGATTATCATTTATTTTTAGTTTGAAACTTAGATTAGTTTCATTTTAAGATAGTAAATTAGTCTATGTTCTAATTCTTATTTTGAAATTGAGTCTATGGTTTAGATTACTATACACGTATCTTTTGGATTCCAAAATAACCATCTATAAATTGTTATTATGATATATCTCTTTTTCCTTTTAAAGTTTATTGTATGTCATAGAAATATTGTCTTTTGGTTAACAACTTATGAAAATTTAAATTCCATCATACAAGAGAGTTGTACCTTTTAATTAGCTTATCCAATTATTAGTACAATGTGATGTCTCAATTGTAAAAATGTGATTTTAAACGTTTTCAAACAAACAAAAAAAACAAAATATATATTATTTTCAAGCAACCTACATTGAAAATTGACAGAGCCCATCGAACCTAAAACACCCCCAAAGTCTAAAACACACACTACAAACTATACACTACACATTTATGATTTTGACAGCTGAAACAATGGATGAAAAGCCATTAAAGCTTAAAGCAGTCAAAAGGGATTATGAGCAATTAGATAACTTGCATGTTTAATACTTCAACGTTGAATTCCCTGACATTCAATGCATGCAAGAATTTTAATATACAAACACAAAACGCCAAAAGGTAGTGGTCAAAATCAGACCAAACTTCGTATAGAAGATCAGCCAAGTGCAGAATTATGCAAGTGGATGAACTCCAAAATCAAACATTGGAGTGTCACATATATTTTATTAGCTTGGACTGGCAAGTTTCTATTAGCTTGGACTATATTCATGCCAAATATTTTTCTATCCTTACACAATATCACATTTGTGGTCCGATTCTAGGAATTCAAACATTTTTTCTTCTTTCCAACATTTTTTCAAACAACATGTTTGTAGACCTCTATCTTTAGTACCAAAAAACACTTTGGAATTTAAGAATAAAAAGTTAAGTTTTTGAGTTGACCAAAGAAATTATTTGATCAGAATATTGAAGTTTTATTGTCTATGTCTATTTTTATTTTTTCTTGTTTTCAAATTTGTTTTTCAATAATGTGTATTGACTAGTTGTCATATTAGTTTCCATCATATTCTTGATATATTTGAAGTCTCTATATGTATCAAAGTAGTAACACTTAAAGTTGTTTGTAATGTTTAGGTGTGTAAGGTGAATTTTGATTTTGATTATAATTATCAAATGATTTGATTTGTTTATTTGAAGAATTTTCTCGAGTGTCCAAGCCTTTAAAGGAGAAGCGCAAAGTCATGGTCATGAAAGGATCTTCTTTTCAATTCTCTAATAGATGGAATGTGAGTTGTACTCTTGTTAAGTTGTTTTAGGTTTACAAATTTGTCTCTTTGTAATGTTCGAGTTGAGTTGTTTGATGTTTAGTTGATTTGAATCTGCTTCTTTGTTTGCAAACATGAATGGTTGACATATTTTTTTGCGATTTCATTCAAATCCTCTAAGCATGTCTCTTTTTTCAACACCTTATATAAGGATAAACATATTTTATACAAGTTGTGGGTTATGTCATTGGTTTGAATAACTTTCTAGCTATGAGAAAATCTGTTTTTTCCTTCCAAGGCTGAAAAAACATAAGCTTTCCTATAAATAGTGATATGCAACTATGTCTAAACCTGAGTTATGTAAGGATTATCTTGTGCATTGAACGATTGTGTATTTTAAACAACATTATACGTTTGAAAACCAATTTAGTGCATCACCCAATAGAAGTAGGATCATTTTATGTCTTTCCATTTCCCTTTTCCCAACAAATCAAGTAGGATAGGTGAAGCTCTGACAAAACCAACCATCTTTGGAGGTTGGTCTCAACTATCATAGCCCACACTATATGAAGTGGCTAAAAACTATTTTGTAGGTGAAATAAAATATTATAAGGCTTTCACGTGTAAAAGTAAAAAATATCATGTTCTTTTTTATAATGTGAGCGCATTAAGGATCAATCATGTTGCAAATGTATTTAGGCTCAATAAGTCCAAACCTAAATATGCTCACATTATAATATGAGCATGTTATGATGACATAAAGCCAAAACATAGAATAACTAAGGGCTACATTATTTTATTTTACCTTTTTCATTGAGATCAATACATAAGTGGAAGAAAGTATAAGGCCCCCAGATGTATGTGCCTCATCTTTCTACTTATTTTGTTGTGAATATAATTACCACACATTCTAATGATGTTTAATATTTCTAACAAAATATTTGATTGTACATTTTGGATGCTTATGCTATTACTTTATATGTTTTCTTACTATATGTCATGTTTTAAATTACCATTAAATTTTAATATATTAGCAATATTTTGTATTGGTGTCCAATTCCTTACAATATTTTGTATTGAGGTCACAAACGGGGGACCTCATCCCCACACTTCACTTGTTCAAATCCGTGAGCACAACAGCCCAGCGAAGGCACAAGGCAGGCCCAGTAGGATTTGAACCTCAGTGGCCACTTCATCGACGAAGTGTTTTAACCGCGGCACTACATGTCCGGAGCCTTTTTTTAAGGGGTAAACGCTTTTAACCCGGAGCTATGAACCAGTGGGGCTTGAACCTTGCTGGCAAGAACAATAACACAACAACTTAACCATCACAACATGCCACTATTGACAACTATTGTAGTGTATAAACTTCACTATTTTCGTTAAATTATTTTATGTGATTTAATTATGATATATCTAGTGTAACATTATAATTGCAGCTTATTATTAATTTTACATCTTATTGTCTAGATCATGATTATCTATAGTCTAAAGTTTAGAATTATATGTAATGATTAATATCATGTTAGGAATTATACAAAGTTGGATGCTTTATAATATGCTTGAATCATTCTTTTATTATATAGTTACCTAAAGGTGTGTGAAAAAAGATGGAAGGGGGACCAAAATTTGTCAAGCCCATTTTATATTGCATTATGTATTTAACATGGTCAAGATCAATTTGTTAGAACGTTTTGTTCAATGTCTGAAGAATTCATGTGCACTGTTTGACTCCATGGAAGCAAGATTGCCAGAGCAATATAGTTCTGCAACACCAACAATGGAATGTTTATTCATGGCTCCAATCATATGCAGGCCCATTCATTATTTGTCACAGGAGGATCAGAGTGATGGACATCCCACTGTAATATAAACTACCATGAATGTAAAGCTTATGTCAAAGAAAGAAGAACATTACAGAATGGAAATAGAGGATAATATCGAACAATCTTAAATCTAGAAATCAAAACTTAATATGTATGATTTAAACCGTCCGAACAATAACCAGCTACTTCTACTATATCAATCTTCTCCACTTGAACACCAGCAACAGAGCCAATTTGTACACAAGATCAATTAATGTAAAGCAATTTAAACTGTAAGAGATGTGAGAAACTCAACAGAAAATCCTTACAGCAACAAACCAAATATAGAATTTTATAAATTGTCATATAATATCATTTATTTCTGCATGGAACCTAATTTATCTTGAGTGCAGAAGAATTTTTTAACGGATGACGAATGTTTTAGAAATGAGAGCATGAGATGGCATGCAACGTCAGGGGTATGCATGCAATAAAAAAGGCAATGATGTTCAATGCATGCAAGAATTTTAATATACGTAAAGGTAATGTTCAAATTCAGACCAAACTTTGTATAGAAGAACACCCACGTGCAGAATTATGCAAGTGGATAAACTCCAAAATCAAACATTGGACTGCCACAGATATTTTACTGCCTTGGACTATATTCACAAGTTTCTATTACCTTGGACTATGTTGATTGGAGAAATTTATCCTTAGACAATAACACATTTGTGGTCCGATTCTACTAATTCAAAAATAGTTTCTTTCTTACCAACAGTTTTTCAAACAACGTGTTTGTAAACCTTTTATCTTTCATATCAAAATATTTGGTATTTCTTTTATTTTTTATATCAAAAGACTTTGTATTTAAAGATAAAATTAAGTTTTTTAGTTGACCAAAGAAATTATTCGTTCAAAGTATTAGAGTTTCAATTGTAAATATCACACAGCCAATTTATTGTCTATGTCTATTTATATTTTTTCTTGTATTCACATTTGTTTTTCAACAATAAAAATTGACTAGTTGTCAAATTAATTTTCATGCTTATTCTCTATATACTAAAAGTCTTTGTATGCACCAAAATGGGCACACTATAAACTAGAGTGAGCAACCGTGACTTTCTGAATTTGGGTCAAAGCAAGCTACTAAGGTTGGTTTGGAATATCAAATAAGAGACCCAAGATAAAGTCTAAAAATATACACAAGATATATTTTAAAAACTCTCAATGAGACATTGCGATGGTCAAGAAGTTCAGTTGGCAAAGCATTGGGTTGATTTGACATGTTTAGGCAAATTGATATATTTTTCAATGTTCTTATTGTTGGGATGTGGCAACCGATCATGCAAATATTGTACACTTGTAATGTATCCTTATCGGGTCGGGCCCTAAGCAGGGGTTTGGAAAAACAAAAATGGCATTATTATTTTTTCTTGAAAAACCAACATTGAAAAAGCCCTAAAAAGATGACTTTGTAGGTTGCCCTAAAATTGCATGTTATAAGCGGTTGTAATGAAAAGGGCATTGTAATGGTATTGTATTGTTTTACTAGATAATAAGAAAAGATTGGACGGTTGTGTTATGTGGATGTAGCCCACCTTGGGTGAACCACATTAAATCTCTGTGTTATTTGTGTTGTGTATTATTTTGCATTTTATGTATTCAAATCTTCATATAATTGTTAATTTGTATTTGCTCCAAATCTACCAAAACCCTAACAATTGGTATCGAGAGCCATGTATTTTTGTAAATTGGCAGGGGCTTTCATATTTGAGTGGGAGCAATGGAAGAAACCAAATTCAAGACTGAGAATTTCAATAGACAGAATTGTCAATTATGAAAAATGTAGATGGAGGATTACTTGCATCAAAAGGATCTATAGTGGCCATTGCAAGGAAAGTCAAAGAAAGCTTCCATGATGTCAACTGAAGAATGGGACATTTTGGATAGAAAGGCACAAGGGACCATTCAATTGTGCCTTGCAACACCATCTATAGCATTCAATATATCAAAAGCAACAACGATTGAAGCCATGATGGTGGCACTGGCTAAATTGTGTGAGTAACCCTCAGCTTTGAATAAGGTATTTCTTATGGAGTGTTTTTTTAATATAAAAATGAATGAAGGAGGATTTGTAGTAGATCATTTAAATGAATTTAACACATTTACTAGACAATTGACTTTTGTAAATGTCAACTTCGATGAAGAGGTTAGGGCTCTGTTAATTTTATGTTCTCTGCCAGAAAGTTAGAATATCTTGGTTATGGCTATAAGTAACTATATCTTTGGTACAAGCACTTTGAAATTTCATGATGTTATTGGTGTTACCGTAAGCGAGGAATTGCGACAAAAAAGCATAGGTGAGACTTCAACATCATCAAGTACTGCTTTGAATGTAGAGAGCAAGGGAAGACCAAAGGAAAGAGGGAAAACCCCGAGAAATCATGAGAAGTCATGAGGAAAGTCAAAGAAAGGACGAGCTCTCAATCCAAAGCAAGAAAGGATTATTGGTACTGCGGAAGCCAGGACATTTAAAGAAAGATTGTTGGTCTTAAAAAAAAATAAGAAGACATAAATGAAGATGACAACAAGGAAGCCAATGCTGCAAGTAATACTTTACAAGATGTCTTAATTCTTTGTTTAGATAATGTTAATGATTCTTGGGTAATAGATTCAGGGGCTTCATTTCATGCCACACCCCATAGAAATTATTTTTGAGATTATGTTCAATGTGATTTTGGACAGGTATATTTGGGTGATGATGAGCCCTGTCAAATTATGGAAAAAAATCAAGTTGCAAAATGGAAATGATTGTTTGCAAGAAGTAAGGCATGTCCCTAATCTAAGAAGAAATTTATTTTTTGACAGAAAACTGGGTAGTGAAGGTTGCATAGTTACCTTTATAGATAATGTCTGAAATGTCACTAAAGGTACATCAGTAGTAGCTAAAGCTACAAAGGTAGCCACATTGTATTTTTGTACTAGTAATACTTATAATATCTTAGTTGCTACAAAAAAAGTTGCTACAGGGATAGCTACAATAGATGTTGCAAGGATATATACAAAACTATGGCACCATAGACTTGGGCACAAGAGTGAGAAAGGGATGAAAATCCTTCACTCTAAAAATTTGTTACCAGGACTGAAGCAAATTTATTTAGAGTTCTGTGAAAACTATGTTTATGGTAAATAGATTAGAGTCAAATTTCTCAAGGTTGGGAAAGACAAGAAGAGTGAGAAATTAGAGCTTGTGCATTCAGATGTATGGAGACCGACTCAGGTATCATCTCTTCGTGGCTCTTGTTATTATGTTATTTTTATAGATGATGCAACTAGGAAAACATGGGTGTATTTCCTAAAACAAAAATCAGATGTTTTTGAAACTTTTAAGAAATGGAAAACTTTGGTTGAGAATGAGATGAGAAAAAAGTTGAAGTGTCTCAGATCTGATAATAAAGGCGAGTATTGCAACAAAGTATTTGAATATTACCGTTCTTTCAATAGAATCTAAAGGTAGAAGACGATTCCAGGAACCCCACAAGAAAATGGTGTGTTTAGGAGAATGAATAGGACCATCATGGAGCATGCAAGGAGCATGAGATTGCATGTTGGACTGCCCCTACATTTATGGGCAGAAGTTGTACATACTATTGTTTATTTGATAAACAAAGAACCTTCAAATCCTTTGGATGGTGGCATTCCTGAGGAGGCATGGACCGGTAAAAAAGTAAATTATTATTTTCTGAAAACTTTTGGTTGTGATGTATTTTTCCATGTTGATAAAGAAAACACAACCAAGCTTTTTGCTAAATCTCAAAAATGTACCTTTGTTAGATATGGAATAGATGACTTTAGTTATTGATTATGGGATTTTAAAAATTAAAAAAAAATTAGAGTTATAGATGTTATATTCAATGAGAAGATCATTTATAAAGAACGGATGGAAGAAAAGAAGCATGAACGGGTCCAAAAGGAATATGTGATGTTGGATGAGATTCCTAAAAATAAAATGTCATTGGTACCTGATGCTCAACAACAATAAAATTTCCCAGAAACTCCTACAAGTGCTAGACATTCTACGAGGTTAAGTAGACCTCCTGAAATATTTTCTCCTTCTTTATATTCTATTCTACTCACTAATTCTAGTGAACTAGAAGGATATGAAGAAGCAATGCAGGTGGATGCCAAACAGTAGTGGGATCTATGTATGAAAGAGGAAATGGATTCCTTGATGTAGAATCAAACTTGGTACTTAGTCCCATTACCTCTAGCAAAAATAGTCTTGCCAAATAAATGTATTTACAAACTGAAGGAGGAGGATAGAGGACATAAAAGATATAAGGCTAGACTTGTGGTAAAAGGTTTTGCACAAAAATAGGTATAGATTTTGATAAAACATTTTCTCCACTTGTAAATATGACTTCAATTAGAATTGTTCTAAGTGTTGAGGTTGCAAAAGACTTGCATCTTGAACTGCTAGATGTTAAAATAACTTTTCTCCATGGGGATTTGAAAGAGGAAATATGCATGCAGCAACCACAAGGATATGAGATTAAAGGTAAGGAGGAGTTAGTGTGTAGGTTGAAGAAGATTTTGTGTGGCCTAAAGCAAGCACCCCGGCAATGGTATTTGAAATTTGATAGTTTCATGGTTGAACAAGGTTACCATAGATGTCATTTTGATTAAATTGTGTTTATTTTAAGAGATTTGATAATGGTAGTTATATTATCTTGTTACTTTATGTTGATGAAATGCTTCTTGTTGGATCTCACATGAAGCATATAAATAAACTCAAACAAAAATTAGCAAATTCATTTACTATATGAAGGATTTGGGTGTAGCTAAGCAAATCCTTGGCATGAGGATTTTACAAGACAAGAAAAATAGAACATTAACTTTGTCCCAAAGTGAGTATATAAAGAACATGTTGAAAATATTTAACATGCACAATGCAAAAGAAATTGGTACACCTTTGGCTACTCATTTCAAATTGACTAGGGAGATGTGTCCAAAGCCACATGAAGAGGTAAATAAAATGTCTAACATTTTGTATTCATCAATTGTTGGCAATCTAATGTATGTGATGGTATGCACACAGCTAGATATTGCACATGCAGTGGGAGTTGTGAGCGGGTATATGAGAAATCAAGAATGGAACATTGGAATGTTGTCAAATGGATTTTCAAGTATTTGAGAGGCACTCAAGGCATTGTGTTTCAGAGGATCAAACTTTGCTCTACTAGGATATGTTAACTATGATCTAACAGGTGATATTGATACAAGGAGGAGTACTATAGGGTATGTTTTTACTGTAGGAGGAACTCCAATTAGTTGGATTTCTAGACTGCAAAAGGTCGTTGCACTTTCAACCATTGAAGCTAAGTATGTAGTTGTTACTGAAGCTAGCAAGGAGATGATTTGGTTACAACATTTTTTGGAGGAATCAGGCACAACAGAGGAGGATAACCCATTGTACACTGATAGCCAAAGTGTCATTCATCTTGCAAAGAATTATGCTCTTCATTCAAGGACAAAACACATTCAGCTCAAGTACCACTTAATATTGTCTGGTTTGGAGGATGGCCAATTACCGCTTGAAAAGATTCACTCAAGTGACAATCTTGTAGATATGTTCACGAAGGTATTTACATGGGAGAATCTTATTTCCTCATCACTTTCTATTGGCCTTCTTGACTAAAAAAATTGGAATTAAGGAACAGTCGAGTCCAAGAGTTTTATCCAGTGGGAGTTGCAAGTGCAGTAGTGTTGTGTAGGATCAATCTCCAAGTGGGAGGATGTTTGTTGTGGAGCCTAATCAATCTTAAAGTGGGAGGGAGGTTGTTGGTATGTGGTGACTGATCATGCGAAAACCAACATTGAAAAAACCCCTAAAAAACTGACTTTGTGGTTTGCCTTAGAATTGCATATTATAAGTGGTTGGAATGAAAAGGGCATCGTAATGTATTGTTTTATTGGATAATAAAAAAAGATTCATCAGATGTGTTCTTTGGATGTAGCCCACCTTGGGTGAACCATGTTAAATCTTTGTGTTATCTATGTTGTGTATTATTCTTTATTTTGTGTATTTGAATCTGCATATAATAATTTGTATTTGCTCCAAATCTGCCAAAACCCTAACAGTTATGTTATCTAGAAATGTTGAAAAGATGATTATAAATATTTTCTTGAAAATATTTGTGAAAAGTTCAATCATTATTCATAATATGTATTGTTGCATGGTATAGCATGTTTAAATGTTATGAACTTATAGGCATTGAATGGCTTTAAATTATTCGTGGTGCTTCGGTGTGTAAGGTGAATTTTGATTTTGATTATAATCCTCAAATGATTTCATTTGTCTATTTGAATAAGTCTCTCAAATTCCTAGGCCTTTAGAGGAGAAGCACAAAGTCATGGTCATGAAAGGATCTTCTTTGATTCTCCAATAAATGGAATGTAAGTTGTACTATTGTCAAGTTGTTTTAGGTTTACAAATTTGTTTCTTTGTAATGTTTGATTTTGTTTGATGTTTACTTGATTTCAATGTGCATGTGAGAAAAAAAAAATGTTGGCTTGTTCTCTTAGATTTGTATAAAATGAAATAATGAATGGAAAGAAACTATTCTAAACATAAAGAATAGTATCAATATAACAATCTAACAACCTAAGTAATTAATGAAATCAAACTAATAATCACATAAAACTAGAGTAAACTGTACTAAAATATTCAAATTTTAGTTTAATTAAATATAGACCAAGAGTAAGTTTGATTGAAGAAATGGAGATGTTTATGCCAAAGTTGATTTTCCTTGGAGGAAACTCCCTCTTTGCAAAATTTTGTGAACAATTAATTGCATAGAGATTCCTAAAAGAAGTTGAGCGTGGTAGAAAAATATTTGGATAATGAAATAGGAGTATATAGACTATCTAGTTGTAAAAATTATGAAATGACAAAATGGATCATAAGCTATTGGAATATCTAAGTAAGGAAATCAACAAAAAGAACTTGTTGTAACTTGTTTGGAGTCTCGTAGTGTATCCACATCACCATTTCTACTAAATTATTTTATTTGATTTAATTATGATATCTAGTTTAATATTATGATTGTGGCTTATTATTAATTTTATATCTTATTATCTAAAGCATACTATTTATAGATTATTTACAATTATGTGTGATGATTGATATGAATTATACTAAATAGGATTCTATATGAGATGCTTCAACCATTATTATATAGTGTAGTACACCTAATGTTTCATGTAAGGGTGTGTGAACAAATATGGAAGGGGGACCAAAAGTGGTCAAACCCACTTTTTATCCTATTATGAGTGCATTATAACACACTCATATTTTGTTTTTCAAATAATAAACAACACATGCTTTTAAATTATCGCATTATAGCTTGCCTTGGAAACCACTAATCCTTAGCATTGGGTTTGCCTTGGGCATCCAACCCAAAGGGTTGGCATTACATGTCAATGGCCAAAGATGTGTATTTATTAAATATAGAAAAATAACTAAATCTTGAGCATGCTCTACATTGGGTTTGTATATTTTTTTATGTTTGTTGCCTAAATTTTTATTTTCATGCTCGAGTTCCCCAAACTAAATAATTGGATCTTATTTTTCTTTGAATGTTAAAGTTTATTGTGTCATTGGAAAAATCCCTAAGTTTCAAAACCTGTGTCGATTCTCAAGGATCTTGTCAGAACCTTTTCAAATTTTGAAAAGATTATTCTAACCATGTTAGAAGCTGATGATATTATTTCAACTTTCACTTAAATGAAGAGTTCATAGTGCAATACATTCTTTGGGATATCTAAGATCTAGAAGGTGATAAATTTGAGTTAGCGGATTCCATATATCTCAATCACATACAAATACTTTCCAATTTACCTATCAATTGGAGTACCAAAGAAGTTAGAAATATAGAGGAGAGAATAGTAGTTGTACTCAAAATAACAAAGGAGTGGATAATAAAAAAGACAACAGAGAAGTCAAGTCCAAGAGTGTCATGAATTAGAGGAGCTACCTAACAAGAATAGATAAGTTAGGTGCATCTTTCTCCATGTCAACCAAAATCATCTTTGGCAAACCCTCAAACCACTAGACATGGAGATGGAGATGAAGAGTCGCATGGAAGGAATCCAAAGAGGATTTGCAAGGACAATCCAAAGAGAAAAAGTACGAAGTTGAAGGATAAATAGAATAAGACACTGGAGACAAAAAGTTTAGCTTACTTACCTTCATCTCCTTCCTAGGTGCGTGACTCATTTTTACCTCCTCACTCTTCATCAAATCTCTCTCCTCCTCACATGTATCAAGTTCTCCTTATCACCTCTAATCCATATGCCTCCTCCTCTCTTGATACATCATTTTTCACCACACCTCCTCCTAATAGATCATTAAAATTTTCCCCTTGTACTACTAAAAATCCTATTAATAACCCTCCTAGCACATCCACCTCATGATTACAAAAAACATTGTCCAAAAAGAGGAAGGTAATAGAGCTAGATATTCTAGAAAATTGTATTGTTAAAAATATCCTCAAGAGAATACCTCAACCTATGAAGCCGAAAACTAATCCAAGGTTGTTGTCAAATTTGACTTCTTGACACATGTACATGTGAAGATTTCTCACCCCTCTATAACCAAGAATGTAGATAAAATGGTTACTGGAGATTTTAATATTACCAAAGTTAATCTAGGACCTTCTTCACAAGATGGAGATATTCATAATTTTCATGTATCAAGTACCAAGTTGGTGAAAAGAGTTGAAAAGGATTTAAACAATCTAAAGATGAATTGAAATAGTAGGTGAATTCTTAATTCCTTACCTCAAATCCATATATATGCATCAACATAGCCAATCTAGGCCAAACTATTTCTTCCTTGATCCCAATTCAACCAATAGAAATTAAATCATTAAAAATATTCACAAATATAAATTCTATGGATAAACGATTGATGAAATATGAATGATGTTGTGCAAAAGGCATCAAAGTTCATGAAGGAAGCCAAGAAATTATATAGTGAAATTAATAATGATATTGCAACCTCAAATAGGAAGAAGTAAATTGGTTGAGAGTAGGCAAAAATCTTAAGGAAATGATAGATATGGGGACCAATAAATTGGTTACTAAGTGATTTCTTTCCAATACCAATGATGATAGATCCTTCATGAGGAAAAGAAGTGTGAAATGGAAAGTAATAGCTTTTAAAGAGAACATCCAAGAGCAAACAAAGTTGCTATAAGAATGTAATGAAATCAAACTGAATATTCAATCCGACTTCCTATCTATCAACTCAAATACTCAAGCAAGCTCTCAAGGTACGGATATCCAAATTATTGGAAGCAGGATTGCAGGAGAAAAATGGTTTTGCAAGAGCAACGATGGAACATTTATTTATGGCTCCCATGGCCCATTCATTATTTGTCAGATGAGGATGACGAATTTGTCAGAATGGTGGACGTCCTTACTGCAATATAAGCAACAAAAACGCCATGAATGCAAAGCTTATGGCCGAGGAAGAACATTACATAGTGGAAATAGAGGGCAATAACCTTACTAATTTTGGTCAATGGAAACTTACTATTTTTAACTAAGTTCTATTTTTATAAAAAGATACATGAAAAAGTACTTCCTTCTTAAAATTTCTTGTCTTCAACTGAATATAATGCTCCATGATGATATCTTGTCAGATTTGATTTTAAATCTGACTCTAATGCCTTGGAATGAATCAATTAAGTTTTCTTCCATGGAAAAGAAGATCCGGGATGTTTTAGAGCTCTTAGATAAGAGTGATGAAACAATGATGGATTCTGAAAGGCTCTGTGAAGATAGAAGAGATGTTTCTTGTGGGGCTGAACAAAATTATTATAGTGTAGGAAATACATCAATTCATGTATATGATCAGAAACAAATTTGAAGTATCGAAAAAATATTTTCATATTTTTTTCTAGTTTTTTTTACATGTTAGTAATTGGGTTTTTTGAAGGCCTTCGGGGCATTTTCAGCCCTTGAAATTTTGGTCAGTCTTTAAGAACATTGTCTTAGGCCGGTTCTTTCAGGACTTCGCCTTCAACTCTTGGAGACCTTTCCAACGAGTTAAACGGCTCGTAATTGTTATATGTTGGATTTTCGAATAGAATGGATTAATTTTTGGCTTGCTTCAATTTTGCGTTTACCTTGTTTGTGTAAGCAAATCCACAATACCACAGGTTCTCACTCAGATATTGTCATCCAATTCCATAATTTGAATCAGTACAAAAAGTGATTCAACAGACTAAAGGGGACTAGCTCTTGTACATCTTCGAGTGATTCAAATGGAACCCATGATCTTGTTGAAGCCATCCAATGCATGTTAAAAGAATTGGTTTATCCAACTGGAATGCAAAAATTATGGCCAGGGAAGGAGACCATTACAGAATGGAAATAGAGGGAAACAACCAGCTACTTCTACTATGGCAATCTCCTCCATTAACATCTATCTCCATTTGGAAACCAAAAAAAAATTGTTTGAAGAAATCTGATCTACTTCAATGTTCAATGCACAAAACACCAAAAGATCGTGTTCAAATTCACACCAAACTTCGTATAGAAAAATACCTTCTTGTCTGAGGCTACATGTATGATCTAAAGGTTGTAATTTTATGATTGTTCAATCTCTAGCATACATCAAGATGATATTATTTAATATTGTACTATGACTATATATTGGCATCGACTTCTCTCTTGGTGACAATATTAAATAGCAATAACGATAAAGTTGAAAGGCAACAGTCTTTCAAGGACAATGTTTTTTTTTTAAAGCAACATTTACTAGCACCTATATCTAAAGGAGGTTCAAGGGTTACGTTGCTATTAAAATATTTTCTGGATAATACATTGGAGGATACAATATATTCTGATAATTACAAGAAGTTATACAAATTTTCTTTAAAATATATCATGTTTCTAAAATATATGTAAAGGATTAACTAACAAAATCAATTACATTGAATATATTTGATGGTTATAGAGTTATTTTCATAATATTTGTCATAATTCAAAAAATATACATAATTTTTTAGTATCAACCTCATTACTCTATGAACTTAATCATTTGTTCTCTTGTCATCCAAAATCTTTTTAATTTTAAACACAAATTTGGTTGTCTTTCCTCAAAACCTATAGATAATAAGCAACAAATTTATTAGATGCCCATTTTATATTGATTATTGATATTTCCTTCTTCTAATTAATGTAGATTTCTAGCAAAAATAATATTTTTTCTAAAAGATAGCATATAATATATAATATGGTAAAAAGTCCAGTAATAAATAAATAGAAAAAAAGAAAAAATTAATGCAATAAATTATATAATAATATTTAGAGACAAGTATTAAATAATTAGCAATATCTATTTTTAATAAAAACTATAACGCCCCGCTATGAGGCCCAGAGGACTTAAACAAATAATTCAAGGAAAATGCAAATAATAATTTATTTATTTTTAGATAAATAATACATATGCAATGAGCTACATACAACATGATAAGACAAGATATTCAATAACAACTATCAAAATTCCTCAAGGCCCAACAATGTCATTACTAAGCTATAACAATAACCCAATATACATGATTCAAGAATCATCACTAAATCTTAGAACACCGTTATTTATAAAGAATCATGTTGCACATTACATAGCCATGAGAATTTACATATGATCATAAATTACATTACATTGCATCCATAAGCATATAATCTCCAAGAGTACAATAATGAAATGAATACATGGATTTGGATCAATACGAAGGCCTTCAAACCTGCACTCGAGTCATCACGAACATGAAGAAGAACGAACAAAACCCTATGGGTGTCAAAAGCACTCCACCCAAACATGTGGTACCATTAGGTCCAACCCCCATGCTAGGAGGTATCAGCCAGCAAAAAAAATTATACATCATAGCAGCGCCTTCCATTGAGTTTTTTTGGTGACTGACTATGCATCATAGTAATGCCTTCCAACATTGTTCAATCATCATCAACCATCGCCTAGCAGTCATACTCATCCATTTAGGTTCTTTGTTCAAACTTCACAAGCTATTTCTCAATTTGTCATAATTGTAATTATTATTCACTTAACAAATTTGACCTTTGAGAATTGTAAAATTCTCTATTTTGGAGGGTGTCTATTTCCTATTCATATTTTTGCACTCTTATATATCATGGTAGACCCAAGGATTGAATTTCTTGAAAAGAAAAATCATGAGTTTTGACAATTACTCAAGCTACATAACATTTATGTTTCTTCTACATCAAGTTTATGTCCTCCCAAACATGAGGATAAATCTCTTGATTGCAAAGAAGAGGATTATGCCTTGATTACCACTCATGGCCCTAGGAACATTGATTGTGATCTTTTGGAGATTTTAAACACCTCATTTGATGTTGTTTTGGAGTTTCCTAAATCTTCTTCATAGTCACTGAGTGAGTCTTCCATCATTCTTGACCAACAAGAATACCATTGTCCTTCACATTTTGTTAAACGAAATATTTTAGTATATTCATCATTGGACCTTGCTCCATATCAATTTCTACATAGTTTTATCTTGTCACTTTCTTGCTTGTTTGGGTATGTGCCTAAATGGACTCTGGCATCATCGTCTTTCATGGACAAGGAGACACAAGTAGCTTTTAGAGACATCATCTTCATTCATTCCATATCCAGAATGAGAAACGTCCCTACATCTATATATGGTTTTGTTTCTTCCAAAGGGGGGACAATTGGCTTTCAAGTGTTGGATCATGTTTTTTCTTTCAGCCACTTACTATTATTGCAAGCATTTATTCACTATAGAGGGCTACATTATCTCTCTCTTTTCCTCCTATGGGGGAGCTATCGATTGTATTCTTGTGATGGATGTAGTTCTTGGGGGGCATTGATATAAGACCTCTATACATCACATGATCTATCACTTGTCTATATCTTGCATATCTCTTTTTTTGGAGAGGATTATTGTCCCATGAGGTTTTCTCCTTTTCTTTGTTTATAAGAGATTAGTTGCATGATTAGTTGTGCATGGGTACCAGGCATGGCCTATTTGTTGAGACCCATGTATTGCAACTTCAAATAATTAGTCTTGCATAATAATTTTTCTCCCTAAGTTATACTTAAGGGGGGTTGCTAGTGTGAATAAGAACATTTCCTAACTAGTTATTGATTAGCACCTATTCACACATGTTAAGTTTACTTAGGATAGTTTAGTTGTCACATGATGCAATCATTCATTCTAGTTATATTATGTGTCATTCTAGATAAAAATGAGTTAGAATTTGACATTTAATTTCATCGTAGGGTTGTTGTAACTACCCCCTTTTTACTTACCTATATAAGAAAACTCATCTATGCAATGTATCATATCAATTGATCATCAATTAATTTCAATTCAATCTCGTTGTTCTTCATTGCTTAAGTTGCAACATTCTTGTGTGTGGTTGGATAGTTTCCCGGTTTGATCCCTTGAAGTGTTGCCAACTTCACGATAGGCTCCTAATCTCCCCAACATAATGAAATAGGAGTACATAAACTATTTGGTTGTCGAAACTTTAAAATGACAAAATTGACAAGCTATTGGAATATCGAAGCAATAAAAACAATAAAAATAACTTATTGTAGTTTGAGTATGATGAACAAGAAGCAAAGAGTTGGTTTTATAGATGATATATAGAAATTTTGTAGAGTACAAATTATAATAGACGAGTAGTAGACTATTAATTTCATCCTCTAATGGAAGGATAAGTTTCCAATGAAGAGTAAATGACTTCCTAGAGAAAAAGACCCCTAAAATAATTTCTAAATCATGTTTAAATAAAGAGAAGGAGATATCAAGATGACATAGACATGCCCAAAGAAGGAAGGCCAAATTTCAATTTCACTAAACTAGTGAAATTATTGGAGGCACGTTAGAAACTATCATGGTAGTTATGAAATAAATGGGATAATTATAAAACCTATTGGCATTATTGGCATTAAGTTGTCATTGATGTCAACTGGTTGGGCATGATCATCGGTGAGTAAGAAGTGGTGACCGGTATAGGAGAAGTAAGATATGATGATGTCAATCCATATGTAGGTAAGCAGATTGAAGGTAAGTTACCAGTACACATGAAATATATCATCTATCGGTAAAGCAGGATCACCAGCAAGACAAAGCAAGCAAGAGAAGAACTGAAGGATGTAAACCGGTATACTCAAAGAATATTAATGGTGTCGGTAAATGGATTGAGTAATAAGGCCAACATGTTTGATGGAAGGTCCAGTTGATCCACTGATAGAGAAGAGGTATGCACGTATGAATGCCCACTAGTGGAGTTATGTTTTACTGGTAAGGTAAGTTGAACTAGTAGTCAATCTTCGTCAATGAAGAATGTCAAACTGACATAGAATTCAAGCAGAGGTGGATGTCGACAAAGATGACAGCTAGAAGCTAGGTGGTCATCATGCACGAGTTGGTGAAGTGTGCATCGACATAGCAATCAGCAAGCAGGTCAACTTTTATAAAGAACCCACAATTCATGGAGGATGCCAGAAGATTGCGACTCGAGGAAGACAAGCTGGCAAGCGATTGAACTTATCCTACAAGAAGATCTGATCTTTGTACCCGTTTGCTGAAGGAAATAGTCAAGCCATTAATGGCGTGTAACAGACAAAAGCAGAAAAGCATGGTGCAGAGCTCTAGATTTAGAAAATGCACATTGGAATGCGAGGCGTTGGTGGTACTAATCAATGACATGCATATCATCTCTCTGGAAAAGAAGATCGAATCAAATCCAATACGGATCGAGTCAGTGAAGTCAAAACCTAACACAACACTATTTGAATGTTGTTTTGGCGAGAACACTAGAAGATAAATATGTGATCTCGAGACTGAAATCAGTTGATGCTTGATGCGAAGATTGAGAGAGAGAAGAGAGCTTGAGAAAGGAGAAAGATCATCTTCCTAAGAGTTTGTTCTAAGAAAGTTGCAGATTGAGTTAGCAGGCGAACCAGTGAGAGGGTCTAATCGGTAGAGACAGAGTAACTAGTAAATTATTGTAGGTCTAACAGTTAAGATAAGTAGTGAGGTGTGATTGGTCAAGAAGGCATCCGAGAGTGACATAGTGTGGTGTGAGGATGTGGGAGAAAGAAGAGAGGCTAAGAGTAATTGGTGAGTGATCAAAGAGAGTAATCTGATAACCTGCAGTGTGAGAACTAGTGAAGAAGAGGAAGTTGTTAACTGGCAGAAATCTATTGTTCGGGTGTTGCAGAACTCATTTGCAACCCGGTGCTATAACTATTTCTGAATTGTATTTCATTATATAACACTAAGTTGGAGCTTGGTGCAGGGGTTGGTTCTCCTTGGGTTGGTGCCCTAATTTAGTAGGGGTTGGTGCCCTAAATCATTGTAATCCATTGTTTTACTTGTGAGGCCGGATTGGAGTAGTAGACTCTAGCAGTATTTCTCACCGAGGTTTTTCCCACATTGGGTTATCCTCGTACATCTGGTGTTGTGGGTTGTATTTGTGTGTTTGCCTCTTTTGATATCTACATTTGTCTTACTGATTTGATTGTTTAGTGCTTAGGGTGATAACCGGTATTCCAAGGTTGTTTAAAAAAGAAAAGAATTTAGGAACCATTGATTCACCCCCCTCTCAATGGTACATTGTGTTCAACAAAACCATCATGACAATTTTAAGATTGATGAAAAAAAGGACAAAAATCATAAAAAAATATTATAAATGAAAAAAATAGTGGCCTTTGATAAAAATTAACACAATGGAAAAAGAAATCTAGAAGATTGAATACAAGGAATCTTAAGAATTAAAAATAATTGTCACTAAAACTAAGAAGCACCATTTATCTTCATATACATAAGTGCACAAGTTATATAGTTTCAAAAGAGTACTTAGAGAAAAATTTTGTGCAAACAAGACTATATAGCATTTTAGGAGGAATAGACCACAAATACAAACCTTTTAGGCAAAAACTATATTTTGTTATGTTCAAGATTCAATATTAGATTTCAATAACTGACTACATTCATCATTGGCTATCTAAAATAAAAAATAATAAACTTTAAATCCATTCTAAGTTTATGATCTATTCCCGAATGAATCAAAAGACAATCTTACAAATCAGCTAGTGATCTAGAATATTATAAAATATTTATAAATAGAAAATAGAAATACAAATCCAATACACATTATATATGTAGAAGTCTTATGATAGATATGCCACTTCATTTAATAATTAATAAGGAAACTATGTTCATAAGGGTTACAATGAGAATCTTGTAAGTCGTCTTTCCAACTATACACAATGTACAATGCAGGTATATGTACTTAATATCATATTTAGGCTACTAGATAGGATTTAGGTATATGTGACCAAATGTTTGATGCATGTAGTCAGATGACACATGTGGATGAAGATAATGACATATGGTGTAGGATCACTTGGGCACATCTACAATCAGCACCAACCAAAAAAAAAATGTTTCTTCAAATTTTGATTTATCCCAAAAGCTAACAATTGGTGGAAACTTAATTGGTTCTCATAATTTATACAATTGATAGCCACTCTTGTAGACCTGCATACAAATTGACATCTATGTGCTTGAAGTCACAATTGATATAACAAAAGAAGGCTTCACAAAACAAAATTAGCAGATATAAAGTTGAATTCCTCAAACAAATTGATAGCCATCAAGGCACAATGTTATTACTGCCTTGGATTTCAAATAAGTCGATATAAACATATGCAATTGGGAAGCTTTGATTGAACGCCAATGCCAACGTTGAAAGAAAGGCAATGTAGAGGATTCAATTCCCATTCCAATTTAAAGAAATCAATTAACATTGGAAGAGGAAATGAAACGGCAAAAAATTCATTGTAGATTAGTGGAATCAATTAATATAGCCAATGAGGTAGTGTGATAAGGTGTGTATGGAAAGAAGACAAAGGTAGGCGTTGCATGGTAATAGAGGAGATAAAACCCCTACACAAAGAGAAGAAGATCAAACATAGAGTTGTGTGGTAGTTTGACACCCTACGTAGGGAATCCAAAGAAATTATCCCTTTTGTTTGGGCTGCCAAAGTCCATAAAGTGTGAAAAAATTCTTTCTTTTGAGTCTATGTTGAATTTGTGTTGTGATTGGAATTGTGTGTTTATTCTATTTTAAAATACAAAGGGTTGAATTGCATCAAATGATATCAGAATCAAAGGTTCTAAGTGCATATGAAAAGCGTTGAATGTGATGCAGCCTATGTCAAGACTACTGGGTTGATAGAGGAAGCACAGTAAAGAAGAAGAGCTCGAGAGACCTATTGTAGGTGAGAGAGGAAACCTAAACATCAAGAGCTTGAAGTTGTTCATTAGAAGGGGTAAAGATGCCACCTTGAAGAGGAATGCCTAGAATTGAGGAGGTGTTGCAGTGATTTCAAGAAATGATACGAAATTATATCAGAGATGATAATGAAAATGAGATGAGATTAGCTACAGGAAATAAAAGAGATCATGTGAGTGAAGAAGAAAGTGAATTCGAAGAACAAGAACAAGGAGGGGAAGAAGAACAGCCTATGGTTGTTGGAGAAGATAAAAAATTTAGGGCTCTTTCGAGATTCACAAAGAGCAACAAAATGGATGTGCCGAGATTTTGTCGAACATTAAATTTAGATGACTTGATTCATTGGATAGGGGAGTTGGAAGAACACTTTGAAATGGACAAAATTAGAGATCCACAAAGGGTAAAGTTAGTCCAAACAAAGTTGAAAGGGCATGTTGTATTATGGTGGAAAGTGTTGCAAAGAGAATGAGTAATGAATGGAGATCCTAGAATAACAAGATGGAATTAGATGCTAACCAGATTGAAGAGAAAATTCATTCTTGGAGACTATGAAATGGAATTATTCAAGAAGCTGCAAAATCTGAAACAAAAAGACATGAGTTTAAAGGAATAAATGGAGGAGCATGAGATTGATAGGGAAAAGGTAGCCAAGTATGTGAATGGCTTAAGGTTCAATATTCAAGACAAAATGAGTAGGTAATACAATTTGGGATTGAGATGAATAATAGAAATTTTTTGGATTTAGATATAGATAGCTTATGGAGGAGTGGATTTGAATACACTTCTTTGATGTATTCATTTTTTCTTTAGGACCTACATTGTATTTATACTTCCCATGTGATGGGTGGGACTATGTTTTTTAGATTGATTTTGATTTTGGATCATATTTTTATTTGCACATGTTGACATGTTGCAACATGGTTATCCTTTATTTTTTGTGGATTCTTTGTTTTATATGTTTGTCCATCCAAATTTCTTGTAAATGCAATGGTATGGTCCCATGGAGAGGGATTATTTTTAAAAACAAAGACTATTGAAAGGATTTTCTTGATTTTCTAAACTAAGAAAATCCATCCACAACAACTAAAGCAAAGACTACTTGGACAAAAATACTCATCATTCAAGAAGGTCAACAAACACTATAAGGTTATATATTCTATCAAATGAACAAATTCAAAAAAATTGAACTATTCAAGATCGCTCTATTTGTCTAATTCAAGAAAGATTGAACATTTTAACTTTAAATGCATAATATTTTCTATAAAACAAAAAAAAAATGAACTAATCAAATAATTAAAAATTAAACCCCTCAAACATTTAGGGTGATCTTGCAACAAACCATTTAGACTATGGTACTTAATAAATGAGGGGGGATTATTAGTTAAACTTAGGGGTTTTAAAATATCCCCATAACCTTTACTCAAATAGATAAATAACACAATAAGAACAAAATTAAGGGTTTTAAAAAGTCCCCATAACCTTGCTTGAAATTAATAAATAACACAGTAAACATGAACAAACAAGATTCTAAGCTTTTAAACCACCACAACCCTAATAACATATCTATGTTATTGTCATCTTCCTTTGTTTTTTTATCTCTAATACTTTTTCTTCAATCCATCTTACAAATATTTGTTTTTTTCTTGTACTTAATCAATCCTTATTTGTGTGGATAGCATCCAAATGAGTATTCATGCCAACTTCATCCACCTACTTAAAAACTTTGCAAGGGGTGATCCCACAATAATGGGTTACACTTTTTGACTAAACTTGACATTGAAAAGTACTAATTTGCGAGATTTTACAACTTACTTTTTATAGTAATCAACTATTCTTAGAAGTAACATTTATCATGCCATGCATAAAAATTTTATAGAAAGATAAAATTCTATAAATATAGATTTGTAGATATTTTTTAGGGTAGTTATAATTTTGATCTTTTTGTGCTGAAATGAGGATATCAATACCTAAGGAAAAGATTTTTTTTCTCTATTTTTCTATTTTTTCACAGTGTGAAACAAAGACCTTAATGTTCGATAAAAAAAACCTACATTCATAAGAAATTAAAAAATAAATAGATCAATAAAATTAAATATATTTATATATACTTTTTTGAAAGCTTATAATAAGAACTACATACTTACAAAACAAAACTTCTAAATGAATTCATTGGACTCCCCAAAACCTAATGTTAAAATAGTTTTTTGTCAACATTTTGATAGGTGCAAAGGAGACTCCATTGCATGTATGTTTTAAGACTATATATGTTCTATCCAAGGGGGTTCGATCTAAGAGACTTTAACCCTCTTCAATTAATTCCTTCAAATGAAACCTCTCAAGGCTTAAATCATTGTATTTTTAACCTATAGGCTATATAGAGTCGGAATGCCCGCCATAACCGTATATTTTCTGATGCCAGATTATCTGTCAATGATATTTCACGCTATCAAATTTTCCTCTATTGTCGTAAATGGGCAAGTGCAAGGTAATGAGTCACAAATTCACGGAAGTCCGCATGTTGGAAAACGCGCTCTTATAAACGGGGGCCCGTTTTCAAAAAACGGGGGCCCGTTTGTGCTTCGGGCTCCCGAGCCGAAAGGTAACGGGGGTCCGAAGCAAAAAAAAATGGGCCCCCGTTTTGTTCTAAAATGGGGGCCCGCTTTTAAACAAAACGGGGGCCCGTTTCTAAAAACGGGCCCCCATTTCTAAATGGCATTTTTCCTTTTTTTTCCACAAGCCGCCCTTGTTTGAAAACGGGGGCCCGTTTTGTGGAAGTTGATTCCACAACCCGCCACTTGGCTCGGGATTAGGCGCGGGATAGGCCTGGGATGGCCACACCTGAGACATGGACCTGCAAATTCAAATCTCCATGAATGAAAGCACAAATATGAACTTCAGAAATAGTTTACGCGCCTCTAATCAGAGAATTTTTATACGAAATTAAAACCCATTTTAGATTATACTGTCTAGATTCTAAATATGTAAATTTATTTAAAAATTTATTATTTTAACTATTTTTCAGTTAATTTATACTAAATCGGGTCCATAAATTTGAAATATTAACTAATTTTGTTAATTTAATAACTTTTTTATTTTAAAGAATTTTGGAAAAAAAATTATATGTCATCAATCTACACAAAATTCTTTTGTATTTGAAAAAAATAAAAATAAAAAAATGTTAAGTTTACATCAAATTATGTGGGTCGTACACGTCAAATTCTTAAAACGATAATTATGGCCATTAAAAAATTAATTAAAAAAAAAAATTAGAAAAAAAAATATAGAAAAATATGCTCATCAATCTTCAGTGTGTTACAAACCATTTCCCAAAACGGTTTGAGAAAATAATTTTAATTGTGTCAAAAAGTGTGGGTCGTACACATGCATGGTATGGTCCTGAAACAGGCATTTTTAAAACATAGTTTTCAGAACTCCATTTAAAAAGTTATTTTTTATTATGTGGGTATTAAAATAAATTATATATTTGGAAAGTACACTCAGAGGGCTATCTTTTATATTACTGAATTTTTCCAAGATTCAATCTCTAAGTGTTTCAAAATTTAAGCTCAAATGAGACAAAATCTGAAAATCAGGGAAAACACTTCCACTTTTTGGCCAAAAAGTGGACTCATCTTCTTGCACTGACCCAAATGGGAGATGGCAGTGTATGCATTGTCACCCAAGAGATCCCTGGAGGAAAGCCTAAGTTTAATTTTCATACTTGAACCCATTAGACCTTGAACTATATTTACACCACACAAAGATGCCATGGAGCTTCCCAAACTTCTTGAGCATTTTTTAGGTATCAAATAAAACCTTGGCAAGCGAAAGCCCTCTACTACCCTCAATAACAAAACTGCTCAATACTTTTCCACCATAGTAGTGAGACTCCAAAGCGTTGAAACATTTGATAAATTGTGAAATAGAAGTGCTTGAGTCATAGGCATAGAATTGGAAATTCATATAATCAAATGATTTATCATACTTATTCCACAAGGCATCGTAATGGCATTGCACTTTGAAATCGTCAAAGGGGGTGATGGAGGCAAAGGAGATAGCTTTCTTTTGCTTTAATTGTGCAATGAGCTACCCAATACATGTGGAAAATGTATTGAGATCATAATAGTCAGAATGCTCATAATCAATGTTAATGGATGTCAATGTTGTCAAGATGGTATTGTCACATTGTCTTTATCCCAGAAAAAAATGAACTTTTAATTTGTGGGAGAGCTTCCTAATGGGATGTAGTCGATGGTGAAGGATAGAATGAAATCAACCTGTGTGCCAAAATTAATTGGCACATTCAATAATTTGATGCCATTGACTAATGGGCTCTAGCTATTCTGGCTCCAAAAAGGCACTATCGTACGCACAATTACTTTCATGTTATGCAGACACTAAAAGATGCAGTAAGTAATAGATCTTGATAGAACTCGACATAATAGTTGTGTCTGATGTCTTTTACTATCTGCGTAACACAAAAGTAATCATGTGTATGACATGCCATTTTGGAGCCAGAATAGTTGTGTCCTTAATGATGCACCTATGTCCCTTGAAGACCTTTGCATGTACACAATGTACACAAATTCCACAAGTTAAGTTAGACATCAATCTAACAACCCATTACTTTCTTTCTAAAAACCAATTTAAGAACATCAGATTGAGAATTGCAGGCTTTTAAGATATTGGTATTTGTTATTTTAAGCTTTTTCATGATTGCCAGTAGTATAGTGTTCCAAGGAATTTGTATACATATATAGATTCCTATGTGTCAATAGAATTAGGGTTCTTTTGGGTAAGTTTTAGTTTCAGTAATATAGTTTGGTGTGACATAAAATTAAGAGAGTTGATTGTTGATGAGTATTTTGTGACACCATTCAACACATAATAAAGTATCGAGTACTCTATATAATCTTAAACAAAAACCTCTTGGATGATAAATTATGTGATCAAACGAGATGACTCAAAGTTTCTAATAGGCAAGTCTTGACTTTATATTGTGGATAAACTCAGTGAAAATGATGTGATTTGTCTTGAATCACAAAGGGACTTACATTTTGTTTAAACTTTGTTGGAACTTAACTTCAACTTCAACTTGGAAAATAAAGATAAAAGGATAAGGGTTTGGAGATATTACGCTACTCCTAGGATGAATGATGATGATGAATGTTACTTAGATAGATGAATTCCCTCAAATCAAGCCTCGTTTTGCCACGATGACAACAACTACACAAGACTGATACAATCTTCTAAGAAAATGGAAGATTTTCACACTATGAATATATCACCCAACTACCCAATGCTAGTGCAACTTGAACCAGTATCCACATTTGAGCTTAGAATAATAACAAGGTTTAGGCTAACTTTGCACTGTGACTTTCAATTAGCAAACCACAAAAAGTATGAACAGGGGAATTCATTAACATATATTAATAAGAATCCACCATAATATTTATTAACTCTATATAATTTGAGGATATAACAAGAAATTATACAATATACAAAAGAAGAAACACCACTATCCACCATAAATTCAATGAGAAGTATGTTTATTTACATGCCTTAGAAACACTTTTTGCCTTCTCCTACTCTACTCTACTCTACTTGATTCTTCTATTAACTATTGATCAAATAACAACTATTAACCTTTGGCAAATGAGGAGTTTGAGCCTTATATAGAGCTCTCTTTACAAATGAATGTTTAGATCAAATCCAAATCAATGGCCAAGATTACAAGATAAAACCCTAATTACACTTAGTTATAACTAACTTTGCATTATATTTAATACTTGACAAATAATTTGATTACATATTTTGGACACATGTCCAACATTGAATTCTAACCAATAAGAATCAAGGTTAGGTAAGATAAATAATATTTGATGAAGTGACATGTGTCACTTGCTCCACTCTTGGATACATCAGATTCAATGTATTTGAATGTGTTGAGTTTGATTGATGAATGAAGGTGAGTTGTCACCACCTCAACTTGCTCATCTTGTTGATCAGGTTGAAAGCACTGGAATACTGAGATTGGGGGGTGAATCAGTATTCCCACTTATTTAAAACAATAAACTTTTTACCAATTGAAGTTGTCCTAAAAAGGATCGAACAGACTTGATTGAAGTAAAACAGTTAATGCAGAATAAACAAGAAGAACACAACCACAAGATAAACACCAAAATTTGTATGTGGAAAACCCAAATGAGAAAAACTACGGAGAGTATTAACTCTTAGGAAAATATAACTAGTTATAGTTGTGTTTACAAATAGGTGCCTTATTGTCAGGTGGCTCACTGTCAGATTACAAAAATGACTCACTATCAAACTACTCACCGCAGATACAATAAGAAACGGCTAACTGCAGGAATGCTCACTGCAACTAAAAAGGTTGAACTGAGAAGTTTTGCATCTCCAAATGCATGAGATCAGTTCTAAGTTTAAGCTCAAATTACAAATCTCATATTTTACAGAAGATCTGGTTAGAGATCTCTACACCATTGTTCTACAACAGGTCTAGGAAAGGACTACTGCACTACTATCACACTGATTACCTTTGTTGTCTACAACTCTCACATTAACTGCCTTTTTTGTTGTCAACTATCTTCCGCACATCACACACACTCTCTCTTGATTGATGTCTCCATTCACCACTCATGTACATGTATATATACTGGAGAGTAAAATTATAGAATTGTGTGTCGGTCAAGCCCAACACGTTATCAATAAGCTCATGTCGGCCTCTGTAATACTTCTACACAATTCCTTTACATACTTCTGATTACCAATGCATATATCGAGATTATCGAAAAAAGGGCAAGGATCATTTGGATCCAAGAGAACAAACATATTATCACAAGATCAAGCCCAATATCTCCAAACTATAGAGTCCACGCGTACCAACGAAACCGCAATCATGGACGTCGAAGAGATACTTTTGATAGCTATCAAAAATGCAAACCCTAGGATACACAACTGATACCGAGATCAACAAGAATTCCTGACACTGGGATATTGGGGTCAATGAGAACTCAATAGGACCTCAAAAGGTCATCATCCAAAGCTATCGATGTTGCATAATAACTTCTAATCAAAAACCGCAACACCTCAACTGTACATACATACTGATTGCATACAATCCTTGCATAACTATATCCATATATCATCCATAACACCCATGACATCCGAACTGATATTCGGGCCTACATACACTGTTTGATATAGGATCGGATGTTTGGTTTGACATCAATGACAACATTATTTACACAAGTCCAACACACCTTGTAGATCATCACAAATGTTTGTGATTGTAATTCCTCTTGATCATTTCACCATTCATTTTCTTGTTGGGAATTATGCCTTTGTGCCACACTTTATGTAGATTTTGTGATGTCTATTTCTAGTGTACTTGACTTGCTCCTTGTATTGGTTATTGATATTAATTGACATGATGTTGTCCTCTTATTTGCATTGTTTAATCTTCCTTGAGTTTGTAAGGTGACCCCTATGTAGTGTTGTATAATGCTTAGAAGCCCTAGCCCTAATCATGAGTTGCATTGGAATTGATATCTTGGCTTTCATCCTTGATATTGCAATTTCCTCCTTCACGCCTTTTATCCTTTCTCTTCATTTATGTATCAATTGTTAAACTCCATGTCTTGATGAGTTTCATCTTTAAGTCATTTCCATTAACCCTTGTCCTTAGTCATACCTACAAAATAAACAAAGATAGCATCAAACACATATGATATAGATAGATTTGACCAACCCCCAATCTAATATGCATACTAAATGATGGTAAAATAGTGACTTGATCTCTTATTTCCATGTATAATTTTGTAATGTTTTATGGTCAGGGGCCTAATTTGAATTTCCAATTCACATCTTATTTGTCTTTAATTCATGCTAAGTCACTCATGACAATATAGCTCCTAAAGCTGATATGCAAGTGTGTCTAACTGTGGAAATGACTTGCTTCAAGGTTTGAAATAGTTTTCCTTCAATCAAATATAACTTAGGGTTCTGATCCTTAAATTTGTAGGCCTACTTCGCTTGCTATGAAATTCACCTCTTAGGTCTTCTCTATTTGCACCAGGGATTGCTAATAATTTTGCTCCAATCAATATTCAAAATTTCACTCCAATGTGTAATATACAAGTTCAACTCACTGTGGAAGGAAATTATCCCACGATCCGAGGAAATTCTCCTCATTGATATTTGCCTTTGATTCACCTTGTTGTGCCCATGATTGCTTGTGACTTGAATTGATTTGGATTAGGTGAGAAAACTAAATGCTCACCCCTCCATATAGGTTCTCAAATATGATTCACACCCCCTAGCCTTTCAATCCCCAAAGAGTGCCAACCTTTCAATTTTCCATTTAAATTTAAATTTGAAATGCTTTTGTCTTCATGGAGGGCCGACTTATCATTCATTTGTATATAGTTACAATTTTCATATATGATCCCTCTTTCTACCCGGCTTTCACATCCTTCACATGTTTTACTTGTGTTATACACATTTTGTATTTCTCTCTCCTTTATTTAGGTCAACTAGAGTTTTTTAATGCCTCCTTGAAAGAGGGTATAAATGAGAGATCCAGCACTACCATTTAAACCAACCAATCATATTTAAATAAATGTTTTGCTTTAATTATTAGGTCTAACTTTAGGCAAATTAGGTCTACTCTAAGTTTTAGGTCTGACTTTAGGAAAATTAAGTCATCTCTAAGTTTTAGGTCTAACTTTAGGTGAATTAAGTGGATTCCTTGAGGTCAAGGAATCCTTTCCTATTGGTCATGGATTTCTTGGCTTCAAGGATAAATTTTTCTCATAAAAAATTCTTGGATTTCATCAAATGGAGGATAAAATTGTTGCATTGCATCATACTTGTCTTGTTTTCATTGCTTTCTTCTATCATTTTCTCATCTTTCTTCCATGAACTCACTTCACTTAGGGGTTCATCCCTTCAAACACACTAGGTTGTGGATTCCTTCGAGTCAAGGAAAATGAGATGTGGGGGTAGGGATTATTTTTGTCACAAAAGTTTGCACCCTTGCCTGAGCTATTAACTCAGAAAACCTTCTGAAACATGTAAACAACCTCCAAGTGTGGGACCTTGCACATGAGAGGTTAAAACATTGAAGAAGTTCAGCTTCCTTTCCAATAAAGGTGTGGTGTTGAACCAACCCAACACTTGTAAAACCTATTCCTAAATCTATTCTACTAATTTGCAAAGAAAAGGGGAGGAGTGCAGAAAAGTAAAATGGAGGTGATACACCAAGATTAGAATTTTCCTTCCCTTCCTATATTGCACAAAACATAAAAGAAAGTTATCCAAACATACACAAACCCCTATCTCTAACTTGTCTTCAAACGAGGCAAGGAGGTTAGAATCCAATGAGATGTTGACAGGGATTGAGAAATATCCACAAACAGCCCACATAAGAACTTTTAACATAGCTTGCAATTTGAAAATAGAGAAAAAGAAACTATAAGTGTGAAGGTGAAAATACACACAAAATACTTGAAAGCATAGAGAAGGTAAAATAGATAGCTTTATTGATACGAAGGCTAGGCCAATTTTATAGTTATAAGAGTGATTTTCATAAGAGAAAAAGGGGAAAATCCCTAAAAAAATGCTACAAAATTGCCTTTATAGTGCAAGCATAACTCTGGTTGGGTGTTTAACTAATGAATCCTTAACCAACTAGGGTTAGGTTACAAAGGAGGACAAAATACATGGATCAAATGGAAGATTTGATTGCTTGCATGCAAGAATAGATCCATAAGATGGGAAAGACATTGCTACAGTTGTGTAGATAGAAGGCATTAACATCCAGGTGGCTCTAACACTAGGATCGTATCTGATCATTATTTATAATGAGAAGAAAGTCTTTTGCACAATAAATGGGCATGGAAAAATTTGTGAACCGTTTGTAGAGCCTGAAGTAAGTAATTGAAGTTGTTTTGCATTGGCTTGAAGTAGTTGGAATAGGATCTAATCGGGCCACTGACGAGGTCAGAAAAAAAATGTCCAGCTACTAGTTGACAACTACCCTGGGCAACTGTTTGAATTGAAACGTCCATCTCAGGTTTGAACGTGAGCCATTGCATTTGGGCCTCATGTGCAAATGAAAGGTTGAGATCGAGCGAGTAATTCCTCACAACAAGTGATTACAACACCATTGTCGATTTGCATCTACTCTGGAAAATGAATGGTTGAGATTGGATAAGGGGACGCATTATTTGCCTTATGCACCCTTCACAGCTCTGCAAGTGAACGTTTCTTTTCATTTGGTTACTTGTGAAACTACAGAGTAAAATATCACTTCACATGCATCTTACTCTGAAACTTCATAGGTCACCTTTTATTCATTTGTTACCATTTGCTGACCTATAGGGGAACTCACCATCTCACATGCTTTATTTCAACCTCTCCACAGACTCATTTCCCTTTGCATTTTGTCACTTGTAGATGTCAACACTTGGAGGTTATCAATCCAATGGCCCCACATCAATTTATAATAGTGCTTGAAAGTTATCGTTGACCCCACATCAATTTATGCCACCTCCCCACAGCTCCGCAAGTCACTTTACCAACTACAATTTTTACTTGTAAAATTGTGGAATACATTATGTATTAACCTTTTCACCTATCATTTATTAGATCTCTCAACAACTCCGAGGTGACGAAACCAACTATCATGTGCTTATTTTCATAACTCCACGAGCTCATTTTTTTAACCTAATTTTCTACATACAGATCTATAGAGTAGAATTTGCTCTAAGACAAGGCAATTGGTAGTGATTAACTTGTGACCGGTGAAGGAATTCTTTGGGGAACCTCTAGATAGCGACCTTAAGTGATATGACCAGCCATAAAAAATCAACTAAAGATGAGAACGAGGTCGATAGCTAAGGCATGAAGGCTTAAAGGTTTAGGGTTTAAGGCCTTAGGTCAACTACAGAAGGGTTTAAGCCATTTTGACATCTCAGAATAATTATAATTGATGGCTTTAAGGGTGACATAGAAATGTCAACATTTATGGTGACTCATAGGGGATGCAAGCCTGCTTTGTATATGACCAAATGCCTGTGTATCCATTGGGCATAGAGTCATGACTGCAACAAATGAGGAAAAATTTTCCTCTGTAACCTGCAAAAAGATTAAAATTCTACCATTCCAAGAAGGAACATCTTGTGCTCATGCACTTCTTGAGAAGAAAAGAACATATAATCTAATATTTTTAATACCTCAATACCTTTTTCAGAAGCAAGTGTTGAGATAAATCCCATTCATAGGAATGGGTAGCAATTCACCATTTGGCCTGGATAGTTGGAACGATTTCGCCTCTTTGCACTGGTGATGACATATCACCCACTCTAGATGGCATCAAACTTTAAATGTTGGCCTGGATTAGCTCTATTTGCATCCCATTTGAAGACTAAATTGCTCTCCTTGTAGATTATTTTAGTAGCCTTCTTGTCAAAGCCCTTCTTGATCTACTTTGGTGTGTCTCTAGTGTTAACATAGCTTGACTTTTTACTTCTTTCAGGTCCATTAGTTTAGCTAACCTAACTGTCAATGTATCCTTCTTTGTCAACTCTAACCGGTGTGCTAATTCAAGAGAGGGCAACTCAAGAGATAGGGGAAGTCTTGCCTCTCTTTTATATACCAACATGAAAGATGAGTTGCCAATAGCTCGCTTGGGTGTAATTATATTATCCCATAATGTTGTATTTAACCTGATATGCCAAGATTTATGATTGTCTTCAATGTTCCTTTTAATTATCCTAATGAGATTCTTGTTAGAGGACTCAGCCAAGCCATTGCCTTGGGGATAGTAGTTTGATGAGGTCTTTAGGTAAATACCCTACTTCACAGCCCATGAACTGATTTGGGCTCCTAAGAACACCTTGGAATTATCTAAAATGATGGTGGAAGGGTACCAAACCTTGCCACAATACCATCAAGAAAGTCAAGAATTGAAGTTTCAATGGCATTTCTCAATCCTACTATCTTTGTCCATGTAATATGTTACTATCAAAATCCATTTATGACTAGTACTTGATGGAGGATTAATGGGTCAAATGAAATATAATCCCCATTAAGAAAATAGTTTATCTACTTGAATTGGATGAAGGGGAAGGGTGGCTAGCCTTTTTTTTCCTGAGAAGAAGGCACATTTGTCACATTTCCTCACCCTTTGATATGAATCTTTGAATCGGGTTACAAAAACCGACTCACCGGTATGCTAAAACATGCTTAATTATAGAACAGGTCACAACTGGGACCTCAAATCTTAAGATCTATCTTCTATGTTCTATATCTTAAATTCTCTCTACTTATCTACATGCTAATGCTCAATTACAATCATTTATATGATCCAACGGGATTCGCTCAGCCCAAAAAGGATCAAATGTTGAAGAACAAGACCTAACGTGTAAAAACAACAAGGTCAACCTCCGCCAAAGAAATTCCTCTAGAAAATCCAAAGGATGAAGTTTAGATGAAAGGGAAGGTCGGGCACATGCCAAGGAACATCGGAATCAACATTCAAGGCTTCGCAAGCTACGAAAGGGATCTGGTAGATCCCGGTAAATTACAAATGCAAATAGGTCCAGGCAACTGGTGCCAGAAAACTATCTCGAAAACCATTAGCGATAAATTGTCAAAAAATTATCCAAAATGCTTTGCAGTTTAGGAATAAGGTAGATGATAAAGTCCTCAAGAAAAATCCAACTCTTTAAGATTCAGTGAGCCGATTCCAGAATATGCAAAATGAAATATTGAAACTGCAAAAGAGAAAGCAAAACAAAAAGGTAATATTTTTGGTTGATGCAAGATTGCCAAGAACCGAGGATGCTCCTGCATCATGTTGCCTTCCTCGTCTAGTTTGCCTTGCTTTGAGAGCTTCCTAACATTCTTTTTCATCATGCTCTGTCTGTAAACAAATCCCATAGCCTCTTTCCTCGTAATGCAATCAGTGATGGCACACAAAGAGCTTAAGGAGTGTCATTTGATTATATCTCTGCCCATACTTTTTTATTTTTGCTTCAAGGTTCATCACCCTAACTTGTAGTTTTATTATCTAGTTTTGCATCTTCCTAATGCTCTCCTTTTCTGTGCCAGCTTGGATGAATCCTAAGAGAAGGGTACTAGATCAATGTCATCCAAAGAGTTATGGGGTGGGGAAACTAGTTCAAAAACCTCCCTATCCTCTGAGGATTCACTCTCCCCTTCCATTTTCTCCTTGTAGTGTTCCTCATGTTCTTCCTATTCCACATGAAACTCCTCATTAGATCACTATTCTCATTAGAGGAAGCTTCAGCCTCTTCTAGGTTAAATTCATTGGCAATTTCATGAGTGACCACTTTAGATTCAATCTTAACCCTTCCATCTTTGGACAGGAGACGAGTATACCTTCTCTCTTCAAAGTTGCTCTGCTTCTTTTGCTTCTCATGTTGCCTCTCCTCATCCTTCTCAGAGTAATGTATGTCAAGGTCTATGGTGATGCTTTTTTTGGAGGAGTCTTTATTGAGCTTTCTGACTTTAACAAGACTATTTTTAGGGGTTTCCAATTTTCTTTTATCGAGATCAATTTTAAGTAGAGCCACCTCTAGGGTTTCTTGTTCTTGTGCAGCACAGGGCTTATTGCCTTTGGATTTGATCGTAGGAGTACTGTTAGGAGAAGGCACGAAATTGGTATCAATGAGCTCAATTTTAACAAAGGAGACATGGGCATCTTCCTTAGGTTTAGAGTTTCCAGGAAGGGTAAGAAAATAGTTTTGATGGGGGGAGTGGTCAAAGGCATATTTATACATAATATAAATAAGCCCTTAATGCAGCAGAGGGTTAGCACCATTAGCAATACTAGCCACGAGTGAATTTAAAAGAAAATAAGGCAAATTAATCTTATCACCATGCCTAATGTGATTCAGGATGGGAAAATGGTAGTCATGCATAGAGGTGTACCTACCTTCCAAGGTAAAACATTTCATAACAAAATAGCTAACAATAGCATAGGGATTAGGAAGGACAAAACGACCATACCCATTTTGCACTACCACCGGCCTCCCTCCTTTCTGAAAGAATTTCTTCATGTAAGGCTTGTAATCTCCAAAGCTTTTCCTTTCCACTTCTCATCCTCATTCTACAACCCTATAACTTCCACTATGAGCTCCAGTGAAACAACAAAGGAAATTTGACCAACAAACACCTCACTATTCTGCCAAGAGTTGCGGAATCTCGCCGACAAGGCTCTGTTATAACCCTTCATGGCCATAAAGAAGGGTATCATACTAGCTTTGTGAAAAAGACCCACACTTCTTTGTTTTTTTTAAGTTCCCTGCAACTTTTAGGCTCAGTCCTCTTCAAAGGGGCCCCTAGGTTTTTGGGGGCTTAGTTAAAAATAGAGATAATTTTAATTAGAGAAAAGGTTGTAAGTATATGAGCTTTGTAATTTTTGAGTATTCAAAATAAAGGAATCGTTGGAGTCTGTGTGCTATTAATGATTTTGTATTACTATTTCTTATGTGTATAATAATTATTTTAACTTTGTTATTTTCAGATTGATTATCATTTATTTTTAGTTTGAAACTTAGATTAGTTTCATTTTAAGATAGTAAATTAGTCTATGTTCTAATTCTTATTTTGAAATTGAATCTATGGTTTAGATTACTATACACGTATCTTTTCGATTCCAAAATAACCATCTATAAATTGTTATTATGATATATCTCTTTTTCCTTTTAAAGTTTACTGTATGTCATAGAAATATTGTCTTTTGGTTAACAACTTATGAAAATTTAAATTCCATCATACAAGAGAGTTGTACCTTTTAAATTAGCTTATCCAATTGTTAGTACAATGTGATGTCTCAATTGTAAAAATGTGATTTTAAACATTTTCAAACAAAAAAAATAACAAAATATATATTATTTTCAAGCAACCTACATTGAAAATTGACAGAGCCCATCGAACCTAAAACACCCCCAAAGTCTAAAACACACACTACAAACTCTGCAAACTATACACTACACATTTTGATTTCGACAGCTGAAACAATGGATGAAAAGCCATTAAAGCTTAAAGCAGTCAAATGGGATTATGAGCAATTAGATAACTTGCATGTTTAATACTTCAACGTTGAATTCCCTGACGTTCAATGCATGCAAGAATTTTAATATACAAACACAAAACGCCAAAAGCTAGTGGTCAAAATCAGACCAAACTTCGTATAGAAGATCAGCCACGTGCAGAATTATGCAAGTGGATGAACTCCAAAATCAAACATTGGAGTGTCACATATATTTTATTAGCTTGGACTGGCAAGTTTCTATTAGCTTGGACTATATTCATGCCAAATATTTTTCTATCCTTACACAATATCACATTTGTGGTCCGATTCTAGGAATTCAAATATTGTTTCTTCTTTCCAACATTTTTTCAAACAACATGTTTGTAGACCTTTATCTTTCGTACCAAAAAACACTTTGGAATTTTAGAATAAAAAGTTAAAGTTTTTGAGTTGACCAAAGAAATTATTTGATCAGAATATTTGATGATGTTATTGGTGTTACCGTAAGCGAGGAATTGCGACAAAAAAGCATAGGTGAGACTTCAACATCATCAAGTACTGCTTTGAATGTAGAGAGCAAGGGAAGACCAACGGAAAGAGGGAAAACCCCGAGAAATCATGAGAAGTCATGAGGAAAGTCAAAGAAAGGACGAGTTCTCAATCCAAAGCAAGAAAGGATTATTGGTACTACGGAAGCCAGGACATTTAAAGAAACATTGTTGGTCTTAAAAAAAAACAAGAAGACATAAATGAAGATGACAACAAGGAAGCCAACGCTGCAAGTAATACTTTACAAGATGTCTTAATTCTTTGTTTAGACAATGTTAATGATTCTTGGGTAATAGATTCAGGGGCTTCATTTCTTGCCACACCCCATAGAAATTATTTTTGAGATTATGTTCAATGTGATTTTGGACAGGTATATTTGGGTGATGATGAGCCCTGTCAAATTATGGAAAAAAATCAAGTTGCAAAATGGAAATGATTGTTTCCAAGAAGTAAGGCATGTCCCTAATCTAAGAAGAAATTTATTTTTTGACAGAAAACTGGGTAGTGAAGGTTGCATAGTTACCTTTATAGATAATGTCTGAAATGTCACTAAAGGTACATTAGTAGTAGCTAAAGCTACAAAGGTAGCCACATTGTATTTTTGTACTAGTAATACTTATAATATCTTAGTTGCTACAAAAAAAGTTGCTACAGGGATAGCTACAATAGATGTTGCGAGGATATATACAAAACTATGGCACCATAGACTTGGGCACATGAGTGAGAAAGGGATGAAAATCCTTCACTCTAAAAATTTGTTACCAGGACTGAAGCAAATTTATTTAGAGTTCTCTGAAAACTATGTTTATGGTAAACAAATTAGAGTCAAATTTCTCAAGGTTGGGAAAGACAAGAAGAGTGAGAAATTAGAGCTTGTGCATTCAAATGTATGGAGACCGACTCAGGTATCATCTCTTCGTGGCTCTTGTTATTATGTTATTTTTATAGATGATGCAACTAGGAAAACATGGGTGTATTTCCTAAAACAAAAATCAGATGTTTTTGAAACTTTTAAGAAATGGAAAACTTTGGTTGAGAATGAGATCAGAAAAAAGTTGAAGTGTCTCAGATCTGATAATAAAGGCGAGTATTGCAGCAAAGTATTTGAATATTACCGTTCTTTCAATAGAATCTAAAGGTAGAAGACGATTCCAGGAACCCCACAAGAAAATGGTCTGTTTAGGAGAATGAATAGGACCATCATGGAGCATGCAAGGAGCATGAGATTGCATGTTGGACTGCCCCTACATTTATGGGCAGATGTTGTACATACTATTGTTTATTTGATAAACAAAGAACCTTCAAATCCTTTGGATGGTGGCATTCCTGAGGAGGCATGGACCGGTAAAAAAGTAAATTATTATTTTCTGAAAACTTTTAGTTGTGATGTATTTGTCCATGTTGATAAAGAAAACACAACCAAGCTTTCTGCTAAATCTCAAAAATGTACCTTTGTTAGATATGGAATAGATGACTTTAGTTATTGATTATGGGATTTTAAAAATTAAAAAACAATTAGAGTTATAGATGTTATATTCAATGAGAAGATCATGTATAAAGAACGGATGCAATAAAAGAAGCATGAACGGGTCCAAAAGGAATATGTGATGTTGGATGAGATTCCTAAAAATAAAATGTCATTGGTACCTGATGCTCAACAACAATAAAATTTCCCAGAAACTCCTGCAAGTGCTAGACATTCTACAAGGTTAAGTAGACCTCCTGAAATATTTTCTCCTTCTTTATATTCTATTCTACTCACTGATTCTATTGAACTAGAAGGATATGAAGAAGCAATGCAGGTGGATGCCAAACAGTAGTGGGATCTATGTATGAAAGAGGAAATGGATTCCTTGATGTAGAATCAAACTTGGTACTTAGTCCCATTACCTCTAGGAAAAATAGTCTTGCCAAATAAATGGATTTACAAACTGAAGGAGGAGGATAGAGGACATAAAAGATAGAAGGCTACACTTGTGGTAAAAGGTTTTGCACAAAAAAAGGTATAGATTTTGATACAATATTTTCTCCAGTTGTAAATATGACTTCAATTAGAATTGTTCTAAGTGTTGAGGTTGCAGAAGACTTGCATCTTGAACCGCTAGATGTTAAAATAACTTTTCTCCATGGGGATTTGAAAGAGGAAATATGCATGCAGCAACCACAAGGATATGAGATCAAAGGTAAGGAGGAGTTAGTGTGTAGGTTGAAGAAGATTTTGTGTGGCCTAAAGCAAGCACCCCGGCAATGGTATTTGAAATTTGATAGTTTCATGGTTGAACAAGGTTACCATAGATGTCATTCTGATTAAATTGTGTTTATTTTAAGAGATTTGATAATGGTAGTTATATTATCTTGTTTCTTTATGTTGATGAAATGGATCTCACATGCAGCATATAAATAAACTCAAACAAAAATTAGCAAAGTCATTTACTATATGAAGGATTTGGGTGTAGCTAAGAAAATCCTTGGCATGAGGATTTTACAAGACAAGAAAAATAGAACATTAACTTTGTCCCAAAGTGAGTATATAAAGAACATGTTGAAAATATTTAACATGCAGAATGCAAAAGAAATTGGTACACCTTTGGCTAGTCGTTTTAAATTGACTAAGGAGATGTGTCCAAAGCCACATGAAGAGGTAAATAAAATGTCTAACATTTTGTATTCATCAATTGTTGGCAATCTAATGTATGTGATGGTATGCACACAACTAGATATTGCACATGCAGTGGGAGTTGTGAGCGGGTATATGAGCATTCCAAGAATGGAACATTGGAATGTTGTCAAATGGATTTTCAAGTATTTGAGAGGCACTCAAGGCATTGTGTTTCAGAGGATCAAACTTTGATCTACTAGGATATGTTAACTATGATCTAACAGGTGATATTGATACAAGGAGGAGTACTATAGGGTATGTTTTTACTGTAGGAGGAACTCCAATTAGTTGGATTTCTAGACTGCAAAAGGTCATTTCACTTTCAACCATTGAAGCTAAGTATGTAGTTGTTACTGAAGCTAGCAAGGAGATGATTTGGTTACAACATTTTTTGGAGGAATCAGGCACGATAGAGGAGGATAACCCATTGTACACTGATAGCCAAAGTGTCATTCATCTTGCAAAGAATTATGTTCTTCATTCAAGGACAAAACACATTCAACTCAGGTACCACTTAATATTGTCTGGTTTGGAGTATGGCCAATTACCGCTTGAAAAGATTCGCTCAAGTGACAATCTTGTAGATATGTTCACGAAGGTATTTACATGGGAGAATCTTATTTCCTCATCACTTTCTATTGGCCTTCTTAACTAAAAAAAATGGAATTAAGGAACAATCGAGTCCAGGAGTTTTATCCAGTGGGAGTTGCAAGTGCAGTAGTGTTGTGTAGGATCAATCTCCAAGTGGGAGGATGTTTGTTGTGGAGCCTAATCAGTCTTAAAGTGGGAGGGAGGTTGTTGGTATGTGGTGACTGATCATGCGAAAACCAACATTGAAAAAACCCCTAAAAAACTGACTTTGTGGTTTGCCTTAGAATTGCATATTATAAGTGGTTGGAATGAAAAGGGCACTGTAATGTATTGTTTTACTAGATAATAAAAAAAGATTCATCAGATGTGTTCTATGGATGTAGCCCACCTTGGGTGAACCATGTTAAATCTTTGTGTTATCTGTGTTGTGTATTATTCTTTATTTTGTGTATTTGAATCTGCATATAATAATTTGTATTTGCTCCAAATCTGCCAAAACCCTAACAGTTATGTTATCTAGAAATGTTGAAAAGATGATTATAAATATTTTCTTGAAAATATTTGTGAAAAGTTCAATCATTATTCATAATATGTATTGTTGCATGGTATAGCATGTTTAAATGTTATGAACTGATAGGCATTGAATGGCTTTAAATTATTCGTGGTGCTTCGGTGTGTAAGGTGAATTTTGATTTTGATTATAATCCTCAAATGATTTCATTTGTCTATTTGAATAAGTCTCTCAAATTCCTAGGCCTTTAGAGGAGAAGCACAAAGTCATGGTCATGAAAGGATCTTCTTTGATTCTCCAATAAATGGAATGTAAGTTGTACTATTGTCAAGTTGTTTTAGGTTTACAAATTTGTTTCTTTGTAATGTTTGATTTTGTTTGATGTTTACTTGATTTCAATGTGCATGTGAGAAAAAAAAAAATGTTGGCTTGTTCTCTTAGATTTGTATAAAATGAAATAATGAATGGAAAGAAACTATTCTAAACATAAAGAATAGTATCAATATAACAATCTAACGACCTAAGTAATTAATGAAATCAAACTAATAATCACATAAAACTAGAGTAAACTGTACTAAAATATTCATATTTTAGTTTAATTAAATATAGACCAAGAGTAAGTTTGATTGAAGAAATGGAGATGTTTATGCCAAAGTTGATTTTCCTTGGAGGAAACTCCCTCTTTGCAAAATTTTGTGAACAATTAATTGCATAGAGATTCCTAAAAGAAGTTGAGCGTGGTAGAAAAATATTTGGATAATGAAATAGGAGTATATAGACTATCTAGTTGTAGAAATTATGAAATGACAAAATGGATCATAAGCTATTGGAATATCTAAGTAAGGAAATCAACAAAAAGAACTTGTTGTAACTTGTTTGGAGTCTCGTAGTGTATCCACATCACGATTTCTACTAAATTATTTTATTTGATTCCATTATGATATCTAGTTTAATATTATGATTTAGGCTTATTATTAATTTTATATCTTATTATCTAAAGCATACTATTTATAGATTATTTACAATTATGTGTGATGATTGATATGAATTATACTAAATAGGATTATATATGAGATGCTTCAACCATTATTATATAGTGTAGTACACCTAATGTTTCATGTAAGGGTGTGTGAACAAATATGGAAGGGGGACCAAAAGTGGTCAAACCCACTTTTTATCCTATTATGAGTGCATTATAACACACTCATATTTTGTTTTTCAAATAATAAACAACACATGCTTTTAAATTATCGCATTATAGCTTGCCTTGGAAACCACTAATCCTTAGCATTGGGTTTGCCTTGGGCATCCAACCCAAAGGGTTGGCATTACATGTCAATGTCCAAAGATGTGTATTTATTAAATATAGAAAAATAACTAAATCTTGAGCATGCTCTACATTGGGTTTGTATATTTTTTTATGTTTGTTGCCTAAATTTTTGTTTTCATGCTCGAGTTCCCCAAACTAAATAATTGGATCTTATTTTTCTTTGAATGTTAAAGTTTATTGTGTCATTGGAAAAATCCCTAAGTTTCAAAACCTGTGTCGATTCTCAAGGATATTGTCACAACCTTTTCAAATTTTGAAAAGATTATTCTAACCATGTTAGAAGCGGATGATATTATTTCAACTTTCACTTAAATGAAGAGTTCATAGTGCAATACATTCTTTGGGATATCTAAGATCTAGAAGGTGATAAATTTTAGTTAGCGGATTCCATATATCTCAATCACATACAAATACTTTCCAATTTACCTATCAATTGGAGTACCAAAGAAGTTAGAAATATAGAGGAGAGAATAGTAGTTGTACTCAAAATAACAAAGGAGTGGATAATAAAAAAGACAACAGAGAAGTCAAGTCCAAGAGTGTCATGAATTAGAGGAGCTACCTAACAAGAATAGATAAGTTAGGTGCATCTTTCTCCATGTCAACCAAAATCATCTTTGGCAAACCCTCAAACCACTAGACATGGAGATGGAGATGAAGAGTCACATGGAAGGAATCCAAAGAGGATTTGCAAGGACAATCCAAAGAGAAAAAGTAAGAAGTTGAAGGATAAACAGAATAAGACACTGGAGACAAAAAGTTTAGTTCACTTACCTTCATCTCCCTCCTAGGTACGTGACTCATTTTTACCTCCTCACTCTTCATCAAATCTCTCTCCTCCTCACATGTATCAAGTTCTCCTTATCACCTCTAATCCATATGCCTCCTCCTCTCTTGATATGTCATTTTTCACCGCACCTCCTCCCAAGAGATCATTATAATTTTCCCCTTGTACTACTAAAAATCCTATTAATAACCCTCCTAGCACATCCACCTCATGATTACAACAAACATTGTCCAAAAAGAGGAAGGTAATAGAGCTAAATATTCTAGAAAATTGTATTGTTAAAAATATCCTCAAGAGAATACCTCAACCTATGAAGCCGAAAACTAATCCAAGGTTGTTGTCAAATGTGACTTCTTGAAACACGTACATGTGAAGATTTCTCACCCCTCTATAATCAAGAATGTAGATAAAATGGTTATTGGAGATTTTAACAATACCAAAGTTAATCTAGGACCTTCTTCACAAGATGGAGATATTCATAATTTTCATGTATCAAGTACCAAGTTGGTGAAAAGAGTTGAAAAGGATTTAAACAATCTAAAGATGAATTGAAATAGTAGGTGAATTCTTAATTCCTTACCTCAAATCCATTATAGATATATGCATCAACATAGCCAATCTAGGCCAAACTATTTCTTCCTTGATCCCAATTCAACCAATAGAAATTAAATCATTAAAAATATTCACAAATATAAATTCTATGGATAAACGATTGATGAAATATGAATGATATTGTGCAAAAGGCATCAAAGTTCACGAAGGAAGCCAAGAAATTATATAGTGAAATTAATAATGATATTGCAACCTCAAATAGGAAGAAGTAAATTGGCTGAGAGTTGGCAAAAATCTTAAGGAAATGATAGATATGAGGACCAATAAATTGGTTACTAAGTGATTTCTTTCCAATACCAATGATGATAGATCCTTCATGAGGAAAAGAAGTGTGAAATGGAAAGTAATAGCTTTTAAAGAGAACATCCAAGAGCAAACAAAGTTGCTATAAGAATGTAATGAAATCAAACTGAATATTCAATCCGACTTCCTATCTATCAACTCAAATACTCAAGCAAGCTCTCAAGGTACGGATATCCAAATTATTGGAAGCAGGATTGCAGGAGAAAAATGGTTTTGCAAGAGCAACGATGGAACATTTATTTATGGCTCCCATGGCCCATTCATTATTTGTCAGATGAGGATGACGAATTTATCAGAATGGTGGACGTCCTTACTGCAATATAAGCAACAAAAACGCCATGAATGCAAAGCTTATGACCGAGGAAGAACATTACATAGTGGAAATAGAGGGCAATAACCTTACTAATTTTGGTCAATGGAAACTTACTGTTTTTTACTAAGTTCTATTTTTATAAAAAGATACATGAAAAAGTACTCCCTTCTTAAAATTTCTTGTCGTCAACTGAATATAATGCTCCATGATGCTATCTTGTCAGATTTGATTTTAAATCTGACTCTAATGCCTTGGAATGAATCAATTAAGTTTTCTTCCATGGAAGAGAAGATCCGGGATGTTTTAGAGCTCTTAGATAAGAGTGATGAAACAATGATGGATTCTGAAAGGCTCTGTGAAGATAGAAGAGATGATTCTTGTGGGGCTGAAAAAAAATTATATTTTAGGAAATACATCAACTTCTGTATATGATCAGAAACAAATTTGAAATATCGAAAAAATATTTTCATTTTTTTTTTAGTTTTTTCTACATGTTAGTAATTGGGGTTTTTGAAGGTCTTCAGGGCATTTTCAGCCTTTGAAACTTTGGTCAGTCTTTTAGAACATTGCCATAGGCCGGTTCTTTCAGGACTTCGCCTTCAACTCTTGGAGACCTTTCCAACGAGTTAAACGGCTCGCAATTTCGAGTCCTGAGTAGAAAGTCATTTCTAGTCAAAGTTAGGACAAAATTTGATATAGTTTTTTGAAAATTTCATAGTTTTTTATTTTATTATGTAATATACAAATATGACTGTTGAGTTTCGATTCTCAAGGGGTTTTGGTGACCCTTGGAATCTCATGAATTGTTATATGTTGGATTTTCTAATAGAATGGATTACTTTTTGGCTTGCTTCAATTCTGTGTTTACCTTGTTTGTGTAAGTAAATCCACAATATCGCAGGTTCTCACTCAGATATTGTCATCCGAATCCATAATTCGTATCAGTACAAGAGTGATTCAACAGAATAGAGGGGACTAACTCTTGTACATCTTCTGATTGCCTGTATGGGTTCATGATCTTGTTGAAGCCATCCAATGCATGTTAAAAGAATTGGTTTCTCCAACTGGAATGCAAAAATTATGACCGGAGAAGGAGACCATTACAACCAGGGAAGGAGACCATTACAGAATGGAAATAGAGGGAAACAACCAGCTACTTCTACTATGGCAATCTACTCCATTAACATCTATCTCCACTTGGAAACCAAAAAAAATTGTTTGAAGAAATCTGATCTACTTCAATGTTATATGCAGGCAAAGAATTTTAATATATGAAGACAAGTCACCAAAAGATCGTGTTCAAATTCACACCAAACTTCGTATAGAAGAACACCCACGTGCAGAATTATGCAAGTTGATGAGATCCAAAATCAAACATTACGGTCACAGATATTTTATTGCCTTGGACTATTTATAAGTTTCTATTACCTTGGACTGCATTAATAGAAAATATTTGTCCTTAGATAATACCACAATTGTGGTCCGATCATACTAATTCAAATATAGTTTCTTTCTTTACAACATTCTTTCCAAGAACGTGTTTGTAAACCTTTATCTTTTATAGAAAACACTTTGAATGGGAACTATGGATATTGTATTTAAAGATACAAGTTTTTTAAGTTGACCAAAGAAATTAGAAATTATTTATTGTCTAGATTTATTTTTCTTTTTTCTTTTTTTAATAATGAGGATTCATTAGTTGTCAAATCCGTTTTCATGCTTATTCTCAATATATTAAAAGTCTCTATATACATCAAAATGGGCACTATAAACTAGAGTGAGCGCACATGGTGTCTTGAAGTTGGGTCAAAGCAAACTACTAAGGTTTGTTTGGAATCGCGAATAAGAGACCCAAGATAAAAGTTTAAAAATATACACGATATTTTTTTAAAACTCTCAATGAGACATTGTGATGGTCAAGAAGTTTGCTTGGCAAAGCATTGGGTTGATTTGACACATTTAGACAAATTGATATATTTTGCAATGTTGTTATGTTATCTAAAAATGTTAAAAAGATGTTTATAAATATTGTCTTGGAATTATTTTTGAAAAGTCCGTTCATTATTCATAATATGTGTTGTTGCATGGTATAGTTTGTTTGAATGATATGAACTTATAAGCATTAAATGGATTAAAGTTGTTTGTAGTGCTTAGGTGTGTAACATAAATTTTTATTATAATTATCAATGATTTGATTTGTTTATTTGAAGAAGTCTCTCAAATATACAAGCCTTAAGAGGAGAAGCACAAAGTCATGGTCATAAAAGGATCTTCTTTCATTCTCTAATTAAGAAATGTGAGTTGTACTCTTGTCAAGTTGTTTTAGGTTTACAAATTTGTTCTTTTGTAATGTTAGAGTTTGACTTGTTTGATGTTTTGTTGATTTGAATGTATATGTAAGAATAAAATGTTGGTTTGTTTTCTTAAATTTGTATAAAAAGACATAATGAATAGAAAAGAAACTATTCTAAACATATAAACTTGTCTAATTAGTATCAATATAACAATCTAATAAACTAAGCAATTAATGAAATCAAACTAATAATAACATGTTAATAGAGTAAACTACTAAAATATTGAACTTTTAGATTAATTAAATAGACCAAGAGTGAGTTTGATTGAAGATAATAGAGATGTTGATCTGTCAATGTTCATTTCCTTGGGAGGAAACTCCCTCTTTGCAAAATATTGTGAATAATTAATTGTGTAGAGATTACTAAAAGAAGGGGAATGTGGTAGGAAAAGATTTGGATAATGTGTTGATGTGAATAAGGAGATTTCCTAACTAGTTATTGGTTACCACCTATTCACACATGTTAAGTTTACTTAAGATAACTTAGTTGACACGTGACACAATCATTTAATATTGTTCATATTGGCTATGGTGAGATCCTTATACAAAGAAGGAATTGATATTTTCATTTCACCATTTATTTGATGCATCTCATTCCTTCCACTAACATCAACAACAATAAATCAAAATTAAAGGGTCGATATTTAAGTTGGTGTGATTTCAATTTGACATCATTATTGTGGGGTGTGATTGCCTGGTCTTCTCCTATCACAATACTTTAGTTGGTTTGCCATTCTCAATACCTTCTTGTCTGAAGCTACATGTATGATCTAAAGGTTGCAATTTTACGCTTGTTCAATCTCTAGCATACATCAAGATGATAGTATTTAATATTGTACTGTCGACTTCTCTCTTGGTGGCAATATTAAATAGCAGTAATGATAAAGTTGAAATGCAACAGTCTTTCAAGGACAACGATTACTTTGTGAACTTACTCATTTGTTATCTTGTCATCCAAAATCTTTTTAATTTTAAACACAAATTTGGTTGTCTTTCCTCAAAACCTATAGAACATAAGCAACAAATTTATTAAATGCCCATTTTATATTGATTATTGATATTTCCTTCTTCTAATTAATGTAGATTTCTAATAAAAATAATATTTTTTTCTAAAACATAGTATATAATATATAATATGGTAAAAAGTCCAGTAATAAATAAATAGGAAAAAAGAAAAAATTGATGCAATAAATTATATAATAATATTTAGAGACAAGTATTATATAAAGTATTTAGCAATATCTATTTTTAATAAAAACTGTAACGCCCTCGCTATGAGACCCAGAGGACTTAAACAAATAACTCAAGGAAAATGCGAATAATAATTTGTTTATTTTTAGATAAATAATACATATGCAATGAGCTACATACAACATGATAAGACAAGATATTCAATAAAAACTATCAAAAGTCCTCAAGGCCCAACAACGTCATTACTAAGCTATAACAATAACCCAACATACATGATTCAAGAACCATCATTAAATCTTAGAACACTATTATTTATAAAGAATCATGTTACACATTACATAACCATGAGAACTTACATATGATCATAAATTATATTGCATTGCATCCATAAGCATATAATCTCCAAGAGTACAATAATGAAATGAATACATGGATCTGGATCAATACAAAGGCCTTCAAACCTGCACTCAAGCCATCACGAACATGAAGAAGAACAAACAAAACCATATGGGTGTAAAAAGCACTCCACCCAACCATGTGGTACCATTAGATCCACCCCTCGTGCTAGGAGGTATCAGCCAACAAAAAAAAGTATCCATCATAGCAGCACCTTCCATTGGGTTTTTTTGGTGACTGACTATCCATCATAGCAGCACCTTCCAATGTCATTCAATCATCATCAACCATCGCCTACCAGTCGTACTCATCCATTTAGGTGCTTTGTTCCAACTTCACAAGCTATTTCTCAATTTGTCATAGTTGTAATTATCATTCACCTAACAAATTTGACCTTTGAGAATTGTAAAATTCTCTATTTTGGGGGGTGTTTATTTCCTATTCATCTTTTTGCACTCTTATATATCATGGTAGACCCAAGGATTGAATTTCTTGAAAAGAAAAATCATAAGTTGTGACAATTAATCAAGCTACATAACATTTATGTTTCTTCTACATCAAGTTTATGTCCTCCCAAACATGAGGATAAATCTCTTGATTGCAAAGAAGAGGATTGTGCCTTGATTACCACTCATGGCCCTAGGAACATTGATTGTGGTCTTTTGGAGGTTTTTAAGTTTTAACACCTCATTTGATGTTGTTTCGGAGGTTCCTAAATCTTCTTCATAGTCACTGAGTTAGTCTTTCATCATTCCTGACCAACAAGACTACCATTGTCCTTCACATTTCATTAAATAAAATATTTTAGTATATTCATCTTTGGACCTTGCTCCATATCAATTTCTGCATATTTCTATCTTGTCACTTTCTTGCTTGTTTGGGTATGTGCCTAAATGGATTTCGACATCATCATCTTTCATGGACAAGGAGACACATGAGTAGTTTTTAGAGACGTCATCTTCATTCATTGCATATCCAAAACGAGAAACATCCCTACATCTATATATGGTTTTGTTTCTTCCTAAGGGGAGACAAGTGGCTTTCAAGTGTTGGATCATGTTTTTTCCTTCAGCCACTTACTATTATTGCAAGCATTTATTCACTATAGGGGGCTACATTATCTCTCTCTTTTCCTCCTATTGGGGAGCTATCGATTGTATTCTTGTGATGGATGTAGTTCTTGGGGGGCATTGATATGAGACCTCTATACATCACATGATCTATCACTTGTCTATATCTTGCATATCTCTTTTTTTGGAGAGGATTATTGTCCCATGAGGTTTTCTTCTTTTCTTTGTTTGTAAGAGATTAGTTGCATGATTAGTTGTGCATGGGTACCAGACATGGCCTATTTGTCGAGACCCATGTATTGCATCTTCAAATAATTAGTCTTGCATAATATTTTTTCTCCCTAACTTGTACTTAAGGGGGGTTGTTGGTGTGAATAAGAACATTTTCTAACTAGTTATTGGTTAGCACCTCTTCATGCATGTTAAGTTTACTTAGGATAGTTTAGTTGTCACATTATGCAATCATTCATGTTAGTTATCTTATGTGTCATTCTAGATAAAGATAAGTCAGCATCTGACATTTAATTTCATCATAGGGTTGTTGTAACTACTCCCTTTTCACTTACCTATATAAGAAAACTCATTTGTGCAATGTATCATATCAATTGATCATCAAATATTTTCAATTCAATCTTGTTTTTGTTCATTTCTTAAGTTGCAACATTCTTGTGTGTGGTTGGATAGTTTCCTGGTTCAATCCCTGGAAGTGTTGTCAGCTTCACGATAGGCTCCTAATCTCTCTAGCATAATGAAATAGGAGTACATAAACTATTTGGTTGTAGAAACTTTGAAATGACAAAATTGACAAGCTATTGGAATATCGAAGCAATAAAAAGAATAAAAATAACTTATTGTAGTTTGAGTGTGATGAACAAGAAGCAAAGAGTTGGTTTTATAGATGATTTATATAAAAAAATTGTATAGTACAGATTATAATAGACAAGTAGTAGACTATTAATTGCATCCTCTAATTGAAGGATAAGTTTCCAATGAAGAGTAAATGACTTCCCAGAGAAAAAGACACCTAAAATCATTTCCAAATCATGATTAAAAAAAGAGGAGGAGATATCAAGATGACATAGACATGCCCAAAGAAGGAAGGCCAAATTCCAATTTCACTAAACTAGTGAAATTATTGGAGGCACATTAGAAACTATCATGGTAGTTATGAAATAAATGCAATAATTATAAAATATGTTGCCATTATTGGCATTAAGTTGTCATTGATGTCAACTGGTTTGGCACGGTCACCAGTGAGTAAGAAGTGGTGACCAGTATAAGAGAAGTAGGACATGATGATGGCAATCCATATGTAGGTAAGTAGATTGAAGGTAAGTTACCAGTACACATGAAATGCATCATCTATTGGTAAAGCAGGACCACCAGCAAGACAAAGCAAGAAAGCAAGAGAAGAACTGAAGGATGTAAACTGGTATACTCAAAGAAGATTAATGTTGTTGGTAAATGGATTGAGTAATAAGACCAACATGTTTGATGGAAGGCCCAGTTGATCCACTAACACAGAAGAGGTCTGCAGGTATGAAGGCCCACCAGTTGAGTTAGGTTTTACCAGTAAGGTGAGTTAAACTGTTAGTCAATATTGATCAATGAAGAATGTCAAACTGACATAGAAAACCAAGCAGAGGTGGATGTTGACAAAGATGACACCTAGAAGCCAGGTGGTGATCATGCACAGATCGGTGAAGTGTGCATAGACATAACAGTCAGCAAGCAAGTCAACTTTTATAAAGAACCTCCAAGTCATGAAGGATACCAGAAGATTGCGGCTCGAGGAGGACAAGCTGGCAAGCGAATGAACTTATCCTGCAAGAAGATCTGATCTTCATACCCGTTTGTTGAAGGAAACAGCTGATCCATTAATGGCGTGTGACAGAGAAAAGAAGAAAAGCATGGTGCAGACCTTCAGATTTAAAAAACGCACATTGGAATGCAAGGCATTGGTGGTACTGATCAATGACATGCAGATCATCTCTCTGGAAAAGCAAATTCGATCAAATCCAATACGAATCGAGTTGGTGAAGGAAAAACCTAACATGGCATTGTTTGAATGTTGCTTTCGCGGGAACCCTAGAAGATAAATATGTGAGCTCGAGACTAAAATCAATTGATGCTTGATGTGAACAGTGAGAGAGAGAAGAGAGCCTAAGAAAGGAGAAACATCATCTTCCTTAGAGTTTGTTTTGAGAAAGTTGTAGAGTGAGTTATCAAGCGAACCGGTGAGAGGGTCTAATTGGTAGAGACAAAGTAATCGGTAAACTGTGGCAGGTCTCACAGTTAAGCTAATCGATGAGGTGTGATTGGTCAAGAAGGAATCCAAGAGTGACATAGTGTGGTGTGAGGCTGTGGGAGAAAGAAGAGAGGCTAAGAGTAACCGGTGAGTGATCAGAGAGAGTAATTTGATAACCGGCAGTGTGAGAACCAATGAAGAAGAGTAGGTTGTTAACCAATAGAAATCCATTGTTCAGGTGTTGCAAAACTCATTTGCAACCAGGTGCATAACTGTATCTAAATTGTATTTAATTATACAACACTAAGTTGGAGCTTGGTGCAGGGGTTGGTGCTCCTTGGGTTGGTGCCCTAAATCATTGTCATCCATTGTTTTACTTGTTAGGTTGGATTGGAGCAGTAAACTCCAGCAGCATTTCTCACCGAGGTTTTTCCCATATTGGGTTTTCCTCGTACATCTGGTGTTGTGGGTTGTATTTGTGTGTTTGCCTCTTTTGATATCTGCATTTGTCTTACCGGTTTGATTGTTTAGTGATTAGGGTGATAATCGGTATTTCAAGGTTGTTTAAAAAAGAAAAGAATTTAGGAACCACTGATTCACCCCCCTCTTAGTGGTACATTGTGTTCAACAAAGCAATCATGACAATTTTAAGATTGATAAAAAAAATGACAACAATCATAAAAAAATACTAAACAATGAAAGAAATAGTGGCCTTTGATAAAAATTAACACACATGGAAAAAGATAGGGGCAAATAGAAAGCATTGTAAAAAGAAATTTAGAAGATTGAATACAAGGAATCTGAAGAATTAAAAATAATTGTCACTAAAACTAAGAAGCACAATTTATCTTCAAATACATAAGTGCACAAGTTATATAGTTTCAAAAGAGTACTTAGAGGAATTTTTTGTGTGAACAAGACTACATAGCATTTTAGGAGGAATAGACCACGAATACAAACCCTATTAGGAAAAAACTATATTTTGTTATGTTCAAGATTCAATATTAGATTTCAATAATTGACTACATTCATCATCGGCTATCTAAAATAAAAACAAATAAACTTTAAATCCATTCTAAGTTTTATGATATATTCCCGAATGAACCAAAAGACAATCTTACAAATCAGCTAGTAATCTAGAATATTATAAAATATTTATAAATGGAAAATAGAAATACAAATCCAATACACATTATATATGTAGAAGTATTATGATAGATATGCCACTTCATTTAATAATTAATAAGGAAACTATGTTCATAAGGGTTATGAGAATCTTGTAAGTCCTCTTTCGAACTATACATGATGTAAAATGTAGGTATTTGTACTTAGTATTATATTTAGGCTACTAGATAGGATGATTTAGGTATATGTGAACAAATGTTTGATGCATGTAGTCAGATAACACATGTGGATGAAGATAATGACATATGGTGTAGGATCACTTGGGCACATCTACAATCAACAGCTTTTTGATTTATCTTAGTTGTGTATCTCTTTTAAACCAAAAGCTAACAATTGGTGGAAACTTAATTGGTTCTCTGTTGAGTATGGTAAAATAATTTATACAATTGACAGCCAGTCTTCTAGATGGACGCGTCTATTTTGGCTCCAAACCGACAGTACGGATCGACTAACACGCATGCTAGTCGCGCATTTTACATCGTCGATTTTGCAATTAACAGCTATGATTGACTAACCTGTCACTAACACACTGTACAAAAGGTTCATTTTGGAATCAGAATAGACGTAGCCCTTCTAGACCTGCATACAAATTGACATCTATGTGCTTGAAGTCACAATTGATATAACAAATGAAGGCTTCACAAAACAAAATTAGCAGATATAAAGTCGAATTCCTCAAACAAATTGATAGCCATCAAGGCACAATGTTATTGCTGCCTTGAATTTCAAATAAATCGATATAAACATATGCAATTGGGAAGATTTGATTGAACGTCAATGCCAACATTGAAAGAAAGGCAATGTAGAGGATTTATGACTTTCAATTCACATTCCAATTTAAAGAAATCAATTAATATTGGAAGAGGAAATGAAACGGCAGAAAATTCATTGTAGATTAGTGGAATCAATTAATATAGCCAATGAGGTAGTGTGAATAAGGTGTGTATGGAAAGAAGACAAAGGTAGGGGTTGCATGGTAATAGAGAAGATAAAATCCCTACACAAAGAGAAGAAGATCAAACATAGAGTTGTGTGGTAGTTTGAAACCCTGCGTAGGGAATCCAAAGAAATTATTCCTTTTGTTTGGGCTGCCAAAGTGCATAAAGGGTGTGAAAAAATTCTTTCTTTTGAGTCTATGTTGAATTTGTGTTGTAGTTGGAATTGTGTGTTTATTCTATTTTAAAATTGAATCAAATGATATCAGAATTAGAGGTTATAAGTGCATATGAAAAGTGTTAAATGTGATGTAGCCTATGTCAAGACTAGTGGGTGGATAGAGGAAGCACAATAAAGAAGAAGAGCTTGAGAGAACTATCGTAGGTGAGAGAGGAAACCTGAACATCAAGAGCTTGAAGTCATTCATTAGAAGGGGTAAAGATGCTACCTTGAAGAGGAATGCCTATAATTGAGGAGGTGTTGCAGTGATTTCGAGAGATGATACGAAATTATATCAGAAATGATATCGAAAATGAGATGAGATTAGCTACAGGAAATAAAAGAGATCATGTGAGTGAAGAAGAAAGTGAATTGGAAGAACACGAACAAGGAGGGGAAGAAGAACAACCTATGGTTGTTGGAGAAGATAAAAATTTTAGGGCTCTTTCGAGAATCACAAAGAGCAAAAAAATGGATGTGCCAAGCTTTTATCGAACATTAAATATAGATGAGTTGATTCATTGGATAGGGGAGTTGGAAGAACACTTTGAAGTGGACAAAATTAGAGATCCACACATGGTAAAGTTAGTCCAAACAAAGTTGAAAGGGCATGTTGTATTATGGTGGAAATAGTTGCAAAGAGAATGAGTAATGAATGGAGATCCTAGAATAACAAGGTGGAATTAGATGCTAACCAGATTGAAGAGAAAGTTCATTCTTGGAGACTATGAAATGGAGTTATTCAAGAAGTTGCAAAATCTAAAACAAAAAGATGAGTTTAAAGGAATAAATGGAGGAGTATAAGATTGATAGGAAAAAGGTAGCTAGGTATGTGAATGGCTTAAGGTTCAATATTCAAGACAAAATGAGCAGGTAATACAATTTGGGATCAAGATGAATATTAGAAATTTTTGGATTTAGATATAGATAGCTTATGGAGGAGTGGATTGGATTTTGATTTTGGATCATATTTTTATTTGCACATGTTGACATGTTGCAAAATGGTTATCCTTTATTTTTTGTGGATTCTTTGTTTTATATGTTTGTCCATCCAAATTGCTTTTAAATGCAATGGTATGATCCCATGGAGAGGGATTATTTTAAAAAACAAAGACTATTGAAAGGATTTTCTTGGATTTTCTAAACTAAGAAAATCCATCCACAACAACTAAAGCAAAGACTACTTGGACAAAAATACTCATCATTCGGGAAGGTCAACAAACACTATAAGGTTATATATTCTATCAAATGAACAAATTCAAAAAAATTGAACTATTCAAGATCGCTCTATTTGTCTAATTCAAGAAAGATTGAACATTTTTACTTTAAATACATAATATTTTCTATAAAACAAAAAAAAAATGAACTAATCAAATAATTAAAAATTAAACCCCTCAAACATTTAGGGTGATCTTGCAACAAACCATTTAGACTATAGTACCCAATAAAAGAGGGGGGATTATTAGTTAAACTTAAGGGTTTCAAAATATCCCCATAACCTTTACTCAAAGTATATAAATAACACTATAAGAACAAACTAAAATTAAGCGTTTTAAAAGGTCCCCATAACCTTGCTTGAAATTAATAAATAACACAGTAAACATGAACAAACAAGATCCTAAGCTTTTAAACAACCACAACCCTAATAACAAATCTATGCTATTGTCATCTTCCTTTGTTTTTTTATCTCTAATACTTTTGCTTCAATCCATCTTACAATTTTTTGTTTTTTTCTTGTACTTAATCAATCCTTATTTGTGTGGATAGCATCCAAATGAGTATTCATCCCAACTTCACCCACCTACTTAAAAAATTTGCAATGGGTGATCCCACAATAATGGGTTACACTTTTTGACCAAACTTGACATTGAAAAGTACTAATTTGCGAGATTTTACAACTTACTTTTTACAGTAATCAACTATTCTTAGAAGTAACATTTATTGTGCCATGCATAAAATTTTTATAGAAAGATAAAATTCTATAAATATAGATTTGTGGATATTTTTTATGGTAATTATAATTTGGATCTTTTTGTGCTGAAATGAGGATATCAATACCTAAGGAAAAGATATTTTTTCTCTAATTTTCTATTTTTTCACAGTGTGAAACAAAGAACTTAATGTTCAATACAAAAAACCTACATTCCTAAGAAATTAAAAAATAAATAGATCAATAACATTAAATATATTTATATATACTTTTTTGAAAGCTTATAATAAGAACTACATACTTACAAAACAAAACTTCTAAATGAATTCATTTGACTCCCCAAAACCTAATGTTAAAATAGTTTTCTGTCAACATTTTGATAGGTGCAAAGGAGACTCCATTGCATGTATGTTTTAAGACTATATATGTTCTATCCAAGGGGGTTCGATCTAAGAGACTTTAACCCTCTTCAATTAATTCCTTCAAATGGAACCTCTCAAGGCTTAAATCATCGTATTTTTAGCATATAGGCTATATAGAGTCGGAATGCCCGCCATAACCGTATATTTTCTGGTGCCAGATTATCTGTCAATGATATTTTATGTTATCAAACTTTCCTCTATGGTCGTAAATGGGAGATGCCAGTGTATGCATTGTCACCCAAGAGATCCCTGGAGGAAATCCTAAGTTTAGTTTTCATACTTGAACCCATTAGACCTTGAACTATCTTTACACCACACAAAGATGTCATGGAGCTTCCCAAACTTCTTGAGCATTTTTTAGGTATCAAATAAAACCTTGGAAAGCGAAAGCCCTCCACTTTCCTCAATAAAAAAACTACTCAACACTTTTCCACCATACCAGTGAGACTCCAAAGCGTTGAAATGTTTGATAAATTGTGAAATAGAAATGCTTGAGTTGTAGGCATAGACTTGGAAATTCATATAATCAAATGATTTATCATACTTATTCCATAGGGCATTGTAATGGCACTGTACTTTTAAATTGTCAAAGGGGGTGATGGAGGCAAAGGAGATAGCTTTCTTTTGCTTTAATTGTGCAATGAGCTACCCAATACATGTGGCAAATGTATTGAGATAATAATAGTCAGAATGCTCATAAGCAATGTTAATGGATGTCAATGGTGTCAAGATGGTATTGTCACATTGTCTTTATCCCAGAAAATGTTGAACTTTTAATTTGTGGGAGAGCTTCCTAATGGGATGTAGTCGATGGTGAAGGCTACAATGAAATCAACCTGTGTGCCAAAATTAATTGGCACATTCAATAATTTGACGCCATTGAATAATGGGCTCTAGCTATTCTGGCTCCAAAAGGCATTATCGTACACACAATTACTTTCATGTTATGCAGACAGTAAAAGACATAGTAAATAATAGATCTTGACATAACTCGACATAATAGTTGTGTTTGATGTCTTTTACTATCCGCGTAACACAAAAGTAATCATGCATATGACATGCCATTTTGGAGCCAGAATAGTTGCATCCTTAATGATGCACCTATGTCCCTTGAAGACCTTTGCATGTACACAATGTACACAAATTTCACAATTTAAGTTAGACATCAATCTAACTACCCATTACTTTCTTTCTAAAAACCAATTTAAGAACATTAGTTTAAGAATTGTAGGCTTTTAAGATATTGGTATTTGTTATTTTAAGCTTTTTCATGATTGCTAGTAGTATAGTGTTCCAAGTAATTTGTATACATATATAGATTCCTATGTGTCAATAGAATTAGGGTTCTTTTGGGTAAATTTTAGTTTCAGTAATACGGTTTGCTGTGACATAAAATTAAGAGAGTTGATTATTAATGAGTATTTTGTGACACCATTCAACACATAATAAAGTATCGAGTACTTTATATACTCTTAAACAAAGACCTCTTGGATGATAAATTATGTGATCACACGAGATGACTCAAAGGTTCTAATACTCAAGTCTTGACTTTATATTGTTGATAAACTCAATGAAATTGATGTGATTTTTCTCGAATCACAAAGGGACTTACATTTTGTTTGAACTTTGTTGGAACTTAACTTCAACTTTGACTTGGAAAATAAAGATAAAAGGATAAGGGTTTGGAGATATTACACTACTCCTAGGATGAATGATGATGATGAATGTTACTTAGATAGATGAATTCCCTCAAATCAAGCCTCGTTTTGCCACGATGACAACAACTATACAAGACTGGTACAATCTTCTAAAAAAATGGAAGATTTTCATACTATGAATATATCACCCAACTACCCAATGCTAGTGCAACTTGAACCAGTATCCACATTTGAGCTTAGAATAATAATGAGGTTTAGGCTAACTTTGCACTGTGACTTTCAATTAGCAAACCACAAAAAGTATGAACAGAGGAATTCATTAACATATATTAATAAGCATCCACCATTATATTTACATGCCTTGGCAACACTTTTTGCCTATCTCCTACTCTACTATACTCTACTTGATTCTTCTATTAACTATTGATCAAATAGCAATTATTAACCTTTGACAATGAGGATTTTGAGCCTTATATAGAGCTCTCTTTACAAATGAATGTCTAGATCAAATCCAAATCAATGGCCAAGATTACAAGATAAAACCCTAATTAGGATTAGTTATAACTAACTTTTCATTACATTTAATACTTGACCAATAATTTGATTACATATTTTGGACACATGTCCAACATTGAATTCTAACTAATAAGAATCAAGGTTAGGTAAGATAAATAATATTTGATGAAGTGACATGTGTCACTTGCTCCACCCTTGGATGCATCAGATTCAATGTATCTGAATGTGTTGAGTTTGATTGATGAATGAAGGTGAGTTGTCACCACCTCAACTTGCTCATCTTGTTGATCAGGTTGAAAGCATTGAAATACTAAGATGGGGGGGTGAATTAGTATTCCCACTTATTTAAAACAATAAACTTTTTACCAATTGAAGTTGTCCTAAAAAATATCAAACAGACTTGATTGAAGCAAAATAGTTAATGCAGAATAAACAAGAAGAACACAACCACAAGATAAACACCAAAATTTGTACGTGGAAAACCCAAATGGGAAAAACTACAGAGAGTGTTAACTCTTGGGAAAATATAACTAGTTATAGTTGTGTTTACAAATAGGTGTCTCCTTGTCAGGTGGCTCACTATCAGATTTCAAAAATGACTCACTATCAAACTACTCACTGCAGATACAAAAAGAAAAGGTTAACTACAGGAATGCTCACTGCAACTAAAAAGGTTGAACTGAGAAGTTTTGCATCTCCAAATGCATGAGATCAGTTCTAAGTTTAAGCTCAAATTATAAATCTTAGATTTTACAGAAGATCTGGGTAGAGATCTCTACACCATTGTTCTGCAGTAGGTCTAGTAAAGGACTATTGCACTACTGTGACACTAATTACCTTCGTTGTCTGCAACTCTCACATTAACTGCCTTTTTTGCTGCCAACTATCTTCCACACATCACACACACTCTCTCTTGATCGATGTCTCCATTCACCACTCATGTACTTGTATATATATAATTGTGTGTCGGTCAAGCCCAACATGTTATCAATTAGCTCATGTTGGCCTTTGCAATACTTCTACACAATTCCTTTACATACTTATGATTACCAATGCATATATCGAGATTATCGGGAAAAGGGAAAGGGTCATTTGGACTCAAGAGAACGAACCTATTATCACAAGATCAAGCCTAATATCTCCAAAATTTAGACTCCACACATACCAAAAAACCCGCAATCATGGACGTTGAAGAGATACTTCTGATAGCTATCAAAAATGAAAACCATTGGATACAAAACTAATACCGAGATCAACAAGAATTCCTAACACTAGGATATCAGGGTCAATGAGAACTCAATAGGACCTCAAAAGGTCATCATCCAAAGCTATCCATGTTGCATAATAACTTCTAATCAAAAACCACAACACCTGAACTACATGTACATACTGATCGTATACAATCCTTGCATAACTATATCCATATATCATCCATAACATCCATGACATTCGGACTGATATTCGGGCTTGCATACACTATCTGATATAGAACCGGATGTTTGGTTTGACATTAATGACAACATTATTCACACAAGTCCAACACATCTTGTAGATCATCACAAATGTTTGTGATTGTAATTCCTGTTGATCATTTCACCGTTCATTTTCTTGTTGGGAATTATGCCTTTGTGCCACACTTGATGTAGATTTTGTGATGTCTATGTCTGGTGTACTTGACTTGCTCCGTGTATTGGTGATTGATATTACTTGACATGATGTTGTACTCTTTTTACATTGTTTAATCTCCCTTTTGTTTGTAATGTGACCCCTATGTAGTGTTGTATAATGCTTAGAAACCCTAGCCCTAATCATGATTTGCATTGGAATTGATATCTTGACTTTCATCCTTCATATTGCAATTTCCTCCTTCATGCCTTTTAGCCTTTCTCTTCATTTATGCCTCGATTATTAAACTCCATGTCTTGATGAGTTTCATCTTTAAGTCCTTTCCATTAACCCTTGTCCTTAGTCATACCTACAAAATAAACAAAGATAGCATCAAACACATATGATATAGATAGATTTAACCAACCCCCAATCTAATATGCATCCTAAATGATGGAAAAATGGTGACTTGATCTCTTATTTCCATGTATAATTTTGTAATGTTTTAAGGTCAGAGGCCTAATTTGAATTTCCAATTCACATCTTATTTGTCTTTAATTCATGCTAAGTCACTCATGACAATCTATCTCCTAAAGTTGATATGCAAGTGTGTCTAATTGTGGAAATGACTTGCTTCAAGGTTTGATATAATTTTCCTTCAATCAAATATAACTTAGGGTTCTGATCCTTAAATTTGCTAGCCTACTTCGCTTGCTACACCTCCTAGGTCTTCTCTATTTGCATCAAGGATTGCTAATAATTTTTCTCCAATCAATATTCAAAAGTTCACTCTAATGTGTAATATACAAGTTCACCTCACTGTGGAAGGAAATTATCCCATGATCTGAGGAAATTCTCCTCATTGATATTTGCCTTTGATTCACCTTGTTGTGCCCATGATTGCTTGTGACTTGAATCTATTTGGATTAGGTGAGAAAATTAAATGCTCACCCCTCCATATAGGTGCTAAAATATGATTCACACCCCCTAGCCTTTCAATCCCCAAAGCATGCCAACCTTTCAATTTGCCTTTTAAATTTAAAGTTGAAATGCTTTTGTCTTCATGGAGGGTCGAATTATCATTTGTTTGTATATGTTTACAATTTTCATATATGCTCCCTCTTTCTAGCCGGCTTTCACATCCTTCACATGTTTTACTTGTGTTATACACATTTTGTATTTCATTCTCCTTGATTTAGGTCAAGAGTTTTTTAATGCCTCCTTGAAAAAGGGTATAAATGAGAGATCCAACACTACCATTTAAACCAACCAATCATATTTAAATAAATGTTTTTCTTTAATTATTAGGTCTAACTTTAGGCAAAGTCTACTCTAAGTTTTAGGTCTGACTTTAGGAAAATTAAGTCTTCTCTAAGTTTTAGGTCTAACTTTAGGCAAATTAAGTGGATTCATTGAGGTCAAGGAATCCTTGCCTATTGGTCATGGATTTCTTGGCTTCAAGGATAAATTTTTCTCATCAAAAATTCTTGGATTTCATCAAATGGAGGATAAAATCATTGCATTGCATCATACTTGTCTTGTTTTCATTGCATTCTTCTATCATTTTCTCATCTTTCTTCCATGAAATCACTTCACTTAGGGGTTCATCCCTTCAAACACAATAGGTTGTGGATTCCTTCGAGTCAAGGAAAATGATATGTGGGGGTAGGGATTCTTGTTGTCACAAAAGTTTGCACCCTTGCCTAAGCTTTTAACTTAGATAACCTTCTGAAACATGTAAACAACCTCCAAGTATGGGACCTTGCACATGAGAGGTTAGATCTATGAAGAAGTTCAGCTTCCTTTCCAATAAAGGTGTAGTGTTGAACCAACCCAACACTTGTAAAACCTATTCCTAAATCTATTCTACTGATTTGCAAAGAAAAGGGGAGGAGTGCAGAAAAGTAAAATGGAGGTGATACACCAAGATTAGAATTTTCCTTCCCTTCCTATATTGCACAAAACATCAAAGAAAGTTATCCAAACATACACAAACCCCTATCTCTAACTTGTCTTCAAACGAGGTAGGGAGGTTAGAACTCGATGAGATTTTGAAAGGGATTGAGAAATATCCACAAACAGCCCACATAAGAACTTTTAACATGGCTTGCAATTTGAAAATAGAGAAAGAGAAACTATAAGTGTGAAGGTGAAAATACACACAAAATACTTGAAAGCAGAGAGAAGGTAAACTAGATAGCTTTATTGATACGAAGGCTAGGCCAATTTTACAGTTACAGGAGTGATTTTCATAAGAGAAAAGGGGGAAAGTCCCAAAAAAATGCTAGAAAATTGCCTTTATAGTGCAGGCATAACTCTGGTTGGGCGTTTAACTAAGAATCCTTAACCAACTAGGGTTAGGTTACAAAGGGGGACAAAATACATGGATCAAATGGAAGATTTGATTGCTCACATGCAAGAATAGATCCATAGGATGGGAAAGACATTGCTACAGTTATGTAGATAGGAGGCATTAAAATCTAGGTGGCTCTAACACTAGGATGGTGTCTGATCATTATTTATAATGAGAAGAAAGGATTTTGCACAATAAATGGGCATGGAAAAATTTGTGAAACATTTGTAGAGCCTGAAGTAAGTAATTGAAGTTGTCCTGCATTGGCTTGAAATAGTTGGAATAGGATCTAATCGAGCCACTGATGAGGTCAGAAAAAAAATGTCCACCTACTAGTCAACAACTACCCTAGGCAACTATTTGAATTTGAACATCCATCTCAGGTTTGAATGTGAGCCATTGCATTTGGGCCTCAAGTGCAAATGAACGGTTGAGATCAAGCAATTAATTTCTCACAACAAGTGATTACAACACCATTGTCGATTTGCATCTACTCTGAAAAATGAATGGTTGAGATTGGATAAGGAGGCGCACTATTTGCCTTATGCACCCTTCGCAGCTCCGTAAGAGAATTTTTCTTTTCATTTGGTTACTTGTGAAACTGTAGAGTAACACATCACTTCACATGCATCTTACTCTGAAACTTTGTAGGTTGTCTTTTATTCATTTTTTACCATTTGCCAACTTATAGGGGAACTCACCATCTCACATGCTCTATTTCAACCTCTCCACAGACTCATTTCCCTTTGCATTTTGTCACTTGTAGAACTGTAGAGTAACACACCACTTCACATGCCACTTTCATACACATCAGCACTTGGAGGTTATCGAGCCAGTGGCCCCACATCGATTTATGATTGTGTTCAAAATTTATCTTTGGCCCCACATCAATTTATACCACCTCCCCGCAGCTCCGCAAGTCACTTTACCAACTGCATTTTTTACTTGCAAAATTGCGGAATACATTATGTATTAACCTTTTCACCTGTCATTTATTAGAGCTCTCAACAACTCCGCAGGTGAGGAAACCAACTATCATGTGCTCATTTTCATAACTCCACAGGCTCATTTTTTTAACCTTTTTTTGTACCTACAGATCTATAGAGTAGAATTTGCTCCAAGACAAGGCAATTGGTAGTGATTAACTGGGGGCCGGTGAAGAAATGCTTTGGGGACCCTCTAGCTAGCGACCTTAAGTGATATGACCAGCCATAAAAATTCAACAAAAGATGAGAACGAGGTTGATAGCTAAGGCATGAAGGCTTAGAGATTTAGGGTTTAAGGCCTTAGGTAGACAACAGAAGGGTTTAAGCCATTTTAACATCTCAGATCAATTATAATTGATAGTTTTAAGGGTGACATGGAAATCTCAGTATTGACTCAGAGGGGATGCAAGCCTACTTTGTATATGACCAGATGCATGTGTATCCATTGGGCGTAGAGTCATGACTACAACAAATGAGGAAAACCTTTCCTCTGTAACTTGCAAATAGATTAAAATTCTACCATTCCAAGAAGGAACAGCCTGTGCTCATGCCCTTCTTGAGAAGAAAAGAACGTATAATCTAATATTTTTAATACCTCACTACCTTCTTTAGAAGCAAGTGTTGAGATAAATCCCATTCATAGGAATGGGTAGCAATTCACCATTTGGCCTAGATAGTTGGAACGATTTCGCCTCTTTGCAGTTGGTAATGGCATATCACCCACTCTAGATAGCATCAAACTTGAAATGTTGGCCTGGATTAGCTCTATCTTCATCCCATTTTAAGACTAAATCACCCTCCTTGTAGATTATTTTAGTAGCCTTCTTGTCAAAGCCATTCTTGATCTCCTTTTGGTGTGTCTCTAGTGTTAACATAGCTTGATTTTTTACTTCTTTCAGGTCCATTAGTTTAGCTAACCTAACTGTCAATGTATCCTTCTTTGTCAACTCTAACTAGTGTGCTAATTCAAGAGAGGGCAACTCAAGAGATAGGGAATGTCTTCCCTCTCTTTTATATACCAACATGAAAGTTGAGTTGCCAATAGCTCTCTTGGGTGTAATCCTATTATCCCATAATGTTGTATTTAACCTGATATGCCAAGATTTATGATTGTCTTCAATGGTCCTTTTAATTATCCTGATGAGATTCTTGTTAGAGGACTCAACCAAGCCATTGCCTTGGGGATAGTAGTTTGATGAAGTCTTTAGGTAAATACCCTACTTAAGAGCCCATGAACTGATTTGGGCTCCAAAGAACACCTTGGCATTATCTAAAATGATGGTGGAAGGGGTACCAAACCTTGCCACAATATCATCAAGAAAGTCAAGAACTGAAGTTTCAATGGCATTTCTCAATCCTACTATCTTCGTCCATCTTGTAAAGTAATTTGTCACTGGCAAAATCTATTTATGACCAGTACTTGATGGAGGATTAATGGGTCAAATGAAATATAATCCCCATTGTGCAAATAGTTGATCTACTTGAATTGGATGTAGGGGAAGGGTGGCTAGCCTTTTTTTCTTGAGAAGAAGGCACATTTGTCACATTTCCTCGCCCTTTGATATGAATCTTTGAATAGGGTTGGCCAATAATAGCCAGCCCTCGTTATCTTTGTGTTCCTAGTCCTTGCAAATAAATGGTCACCTAAGGATCCATCATGAAATTCTTCTAGTAGTTTGTTGACTTGATCTTCTTGCATGCATCGTAACAAAACACCATTAAGGTATTTTCTGAAAAAAATGCCATCCACCAAAACATAGGGAATGGAATGCAGTCTAAAATGTCTTATTTTTGTTCAATCAAGACCTTGATGATATTTACCTTCCTCCAAGAAGTTAATTGTATCTTCCATCCAACTAATTTGTCTATCATCATTGTTGGATTGTTGTTCTTCTTCTTGTAGTACAAGGGCAGCCTTTAGTTGAGTTTCAAATGATGAAACAAATTGCTCACATAGACCTTTGCCTCTTACAAGCTTAGTAATCTTAATGTCCAAGTCATATTCCATGACCTTTGTGATCAATCCAACTCTCTTCTCACTGATTTCCTTGTTCAAAAGGAAATCCTTAACACTTTCATGAAGAACTAGTAGCTAGATCATGTTGTCGGATAGCATATGTCTAAACCTTTTTAATGCCCTTATAATAGTGAGGACTTTCTTCTCAACATAACTATACCTAAGTTCATACTCTTTAGGTCCTTCATTGAAAAAGGCAATAGGTTGCTCTGAATATTCATCATTTAGTTGGGTTAGGATAGTTGATATTCTTGAATCTCGTCCTAGGGTATAGCGGATGAAATCCTTTTTCATAATTAGGATTGACAAAAGTGGGAGCATGTGCAATTTCTTGCTTGATTTGTTCAAACTATTTCTCCCTTCCTTGGTCCAACTTAATACTAAATTATTTTTTAAATAGGTTTGTGAGAGGTTTTACCATGGCTACAAGGTTGGGGATTAACCTTCTCACAAAGTTGATTCTACCAAGGAAGCTCTGCAATCCTTTCTTGTAACTAGGGAGTGAAAGAGAAATAATAGCCTCCACTATTTCTAGATCTATGGTCAAACCATCCTTTGATTCAATGTGTCCTAATAGCTTACCTTGATTAATAGAAAACACACACTTTCTTAGGTTCAAAGATACACCATATTCTCTACACTTTTCAAATACTTGTTTGAGATTATCAAAATAATCAATTGCATGTGTTGAATAAATAGTCACATCATCAAGATACACTAGCACAAATTATGTTAATACAACTTTAAAAGCTATATCCATTTCCCTTTGAAATGTAACCCTTGCATTGGTTAGACCAAATGGCATCTTACAATAGGCATAAGTGCCCCATTTAGTAGTGAAAGAAGTCTTATATTGGTCTGATTCTTAGACTAAAACCTAATTATAACCTGAATACCCATTCAAGAATGAAAATCTTTCAAAGCCACTAACCTTGGAAAGAATTTATTTCATGGATGTCTTGGTTCCCAAACCAATAGTTTTTTAGTTCTAGAGGAATTTCCACTAACTCATCAACAAAATCGGAACGAATGAGATTCAGTCATAATGACTGAGATCTCCGATACTTTTGGCTCTGTGAGACCAAGGCGGGTGAACCTATGCAATGTCAAAACAACTAACAGCTTCAAAAATACTCAAGACATTACATTTACAACAGATCATCCCAATGAGAATGTACTAAGGGAGATGAACAACTAACAGCTTCAAAAATACTCAGGACATTACATTTACAACAAATCATCCCAATGAGAATGTACTAAGGGAGATGGATAAACTCTTGGTTTTGGCTATAAGCTTAGTTTATATGCATCTATGCACTCATTGATGAGGGTTTTCAACACTAATCCTACTCCTAATACAAAAAAAAATGAGATTTTGATTATGAAAAGATTCTGAAAACTGAAAACAACTCCATGACTAGTGTCGTGTATGGGTAGTAGAGTCAACTTCACAATATGTAGATTTGACATCCAAACAGGGTTATATGCAACCATTGTGCTTGAAATAATAATGCATTACACAAAAATTCTCCCTTCTAGTTTCACCAATAGCCACGCTTGATAATCTCACATGCACAACACTATTTCTCTACCTTGTAATAAGAAAATTAAACTCTTCCTTGAAGAGAAGAAAATAACAAAGTAAACACCTGATTTGAAGAGACAAAACAAAAGACCATTGTTCATTACATCCCATAAAACAGTGTATACATAAGAGAGACGACTGCAAATGAAACCTTTAAATTTGTTTGTATTCAGGTTACAAACTGTTTGAAACACCAAAAAACTACCAACTAAAAGAAAACTAACTCTAGTTGTCATTAAAACTTTGCACAATACATGGAAGCCTTACTTCCAGAATGATGAGGAAATTAAATTTAGAATGATAGAATTGAGAAGAGGAGAGAGTATACATCCAAGAGATAAAGACCTAATGTAAACCCTAAAGGCATCTTGAGAATTGACTTGTCTTTTCTCTTGAAATCTACAATTTAAAGCTTGCTCTCCTCCATTCAAAATTTGCCAAAAACTGCACCCTGTCACACTTGCCTGAAAACTGAGTTGAAAATCTGAAAATGCCTCTTATGTTGCACTTGTCAACTCAGCTCTTGCACCTTAGCCAAATTTATCTCCTGCCGCACTTTTGTCAAGATCTCACTTTTCTCTCTATGCCTGAAAATTGAAAATTTTCCATATTGGTGAAAGTCAAAAATTGACTTTCAGCTGCACTTTCCAACATGTTCAAAAGTAGTAAAAATCACTTCCCTTAACTAGAAGTGACATGTTAGTGTCCAAATATTTTCAGTCGTTCCCTCTTTGTTGCAATTTACACCCTGGTCAAAAATACTCCTCTTTCATCGCTCATCAATATTCAGTATTTTGTGCATTAACCTGCCACATCAAAACCCTTTCTACATCATCCTCTCATTTCATGTCTCTAACTCGACATTGTTGGATACATGTTGCTGCTAGCCTTACAAATAAATCAGCTTTAACATCAACCACATGGAGCACACAAAAATTTATTTGGAAAATGGGATCTAGATTCATTTCTAAGGTGACCCCTCCAACAACCTTGCAGCCGCCTTAGTTAGAGATTAGCTACCGTGACCCCTTTCCTATTGTAGGATAATGCTTTCAATCATTTTGGTACAATGGATCTTAATCATTATCAAGCCCACAAATAAACATTGAAGATGCCCCTTTTCCACTTACTTTTACATTTTTGAGCTACAACATAACCTATAGGTAGGATCGCACTGAGATCCGCCATTAAGGCATCACATATCCTTGAGCCTTCCACATCATGGTTACTAGAGAATATTCCCATGCAAAATAGTGCACAACCCTCTTTAATCACCTATGAACATGTAAAAAATTGCGGCCACAGAAGATCTCTAAAGAGCAACACCCTAATACAAGGGTCGAGGCAAGTAAAGGTAAATGAAGTATAGTCATCTATCGCATCTTGATCTTGATGTCATATTCAAATTAATTGTTTTGCACTACAATTCTTAATGTAACCATGACTACCATTGGTGCCCTTATGCGGATTTGTGCCCTCCACTTATCCACTATGTAACCCATCCTAGTTAGTGGCAATGTGTGCCTGACTTCCATCATGCTTCTGCACTTTCAGATTCAGCAACACTACCATCACTTTTCTCTTAGGGATTGAGCAAGATCACATCATAGTTAACTTGGTGATGATTTTATCCTGCTATCGCCAGCATCTCATACCTCATCAATAACACAGTTTCGCTTTCGCGGAAAACCCGCATCCAATGCATCAACCACACATTTGATTTGCAAGTTGTATGTGTAGACACCTAAAATTGTCCATGTAAAATTAAATAAATATTTTATTTATTTAATTACTTTAGCCTAATTCTTCTATTAATTGAATAAATCTTTATTTATTTAATTAATTCATTTATCCTCTTCTAGCATTATTTCTCATTTAAATAAATACTTTTATTTATTTAAATTATCATTTTCCTAAATTAAATAAATACTTTTATTTATTTAATTGATCCCACTTCTTCTATCAATTAAATAAATATTTATTTATTTAATTAATTCATTAACCTTTTCCACCTATGACACATGTCATTCATCTCTTAATTCATACACTACCTACCCTCTCATTATTTTCTTATTTCCTCTACCTACCCCCTAATCATAGCCGACCATTTATCTTTTACACCTCTCAATCTTACCCCTCCATTTCTTATAGTGTCTTCTATATAAGAAGATGCTTCCTTCATTATCAAGCCCCCAATGATTATTCGACTACACTACGCCTTTGAACTTTCATATGCGACCCCACTTGCAACCACATTTCCGTTCTTTGTTGAGCTCTTGTGCACATAAAATCTGAGAGAAAATATATCAAGCAAGATCAATGGAGATAGGAAGAATGGAGATCCGAACCCTATTGGACATGTGATGGTATAATCTTTGTGATTTCATTTGATTTGCATTATCTTAGGTAATCTTCATATGTTATGGTGGATCTTTGTTGTTGTTAGGATAGGGTTTTGTGGTTGAATCTATTTTGTCTTTCAATATTGTTGTTATCCATTTTCACCGTATACATTTTGGCACACCCGGTGGGACTCTTGTCCCTTTTGCATTTAACATCTTTTGTTGCAGATTTTGTATTTTTAAGTTGCAGATCTGACATTTATGACAACATTTTGATATTTTCACGTCTACGTGCATTCGGATCGCGTTTTTTATTTTCTGTTACATCTGTGACATCTGGAATCGCGTTTGCACCGTCGACAGTATTTTATTTTTTCGTTGCAGATTTTGAGAAATGCGTTTGTGTTCCCTATTCGTGTCTGTGAGGTCTCCAGATGCGTCTGTGTTTAGAAACCGCGTCTGTGTTAAGAAACCGCATCTGTGTCAGATCTAACCACGTCTGCGCATTTATATAGTGTTTGTGTTACTTATAACTACGTCTATGTTCAGTTGTTGCATTTCGACTTCTTTGATTCAGTTTTTTTTGACATTCGGATTTCAGATCTGGTTTATATTGAGCTAACATTTTTAGATCTAGCTAACAAAAGTGGTGCAGCTTGTCTTGAAAGAAAAATCATTTTGTCGAAGGCCCCTATTTCACAAAGTCTTTTGGATCTAAAATTTACCTAACTTATATGCTTGCAGGAAGGGGTGATCATTTGAAACAAATCCAAACTACTAACGAATCTTTGTTGCAGGATCTTAGCAAGGGTTTTTTATCTTTATTGTGTGCCTTACTTTCATAGATTAGCAAACACTTCAATTGGTGCACTAAAATTGAACCAGTGTCTTTTGTGTCTTGAGCAATAGGCTCTTTTTGTTTAATCTTTAGAGGGCCTGTCTCCCCGTGTGGTCATTAGGACTACTAGTGGGGAGAGAACGACCCAAGTGGTAGTGAGGAAAACCCACCTCTTCCGAACCACTATAAACAATTGTATTCATGGTGAAAACTATGGATAACGCGTGCTGATTAGTTCATACCGACACTGTGTCTCCCCATAAACCCGTTTGATCAAATTTATTTGATCAGTTGTAGGGTGTAACCCCTACCGGCTGGGAGCCTTCTATATTTACAGAACTAAAAGTGTCGCATGTATGGCCACACGAGCGGATGCCCTTACTAGTACCATTTTGTTTTAGAATCCAAAATCCTTCTAGTTGTTGGGGCAGGAGGTCAGACCTCTGGAGCGGCCCACACACATACGGTTCTTAGTAGAGATACAAAGTTCGCCACAAGGAGTTTTCATGGGGGCTAATGCTTGGCTACCCCGAGAAGTGAGTACCAAAGGTGGAGCCAGTGGGGTCAAGCATCTAAGAATCCACTTTGAATAGCATAGCCTCATGTGGGAATCAACAACTATTGTCCTGGCTAGCCATAATAATTGTGCTTGTCTTATTTTGAACAATCAAACATTCAAGACCAAACATTAAAAGATTATGTCTTTTGTGTCTTCAAGTGTATGCAAAACAAATTTTACATCAAACAACACACTTTTCTTTGAGTCATTTTGAGTCTAAACACTTGCAAACATTGAGTCCTCATCAGCATTGTGTCCTCTTGTCACGAAAAATAGTCAAAAATTCAAATTTGGTCACAACAAGTCACTTCACAGATTGGAAAAATTGCACAAAGTTTTCAAAAAAATGCATCTATGTTTGACAGAACCGCGTTTGCGTTATATAACTACGTCTGTGAAGGGCAGAAACACGTCTATGTCTTTTGAGCAACATTGCATTTACAAAATCTCATAAACATGTTTGTGTTTGAGAGAACCACGTCTATGTCATTTAAGCGTGTCTGTGAAGTATACAGGCACGTCTATGTTCAAAATTGAAAACTTTCATAATCTAGCAAACAAGAAACAGTCAGTTTCAAACTTATTGAGCTTCCTAGGTATCTCTCTGGGTTTTTATCTAGCATTAAACCTGTCTTTGGGTCTCACAAAGTCCATCATTGCTTTACATATTGCATTACATTCACGTTTGTCTAAACTTGAGTCAAAAGGTCACTTGCTTGTCCTCATCATACTTTGTCAACAGATTACATACAACAACATTTTGCTAAGTGGCCCCTCATCAAGGTCTATCACCTTTGGGTCTCATTTGGTCTTACTTAGAGTCAAGGTCAACTTACCTCATCAAGAGAAACTATCATCTCTTTGGAAGTCACACCTACTCTACTACATACATACTTGGTCTTACACTTTGGACATTGCAAGTAAACTTCATATTCATTTACATTCCATCCAACTCTTGATCTTCCATACTCTTTCCATTTTCATCTAGTATCGCACATCTTGGTCAATACCTAGTTCATGGTTGAAACCCATTCCCAAAAATTGAGGAGAGAAGCTAAAGAGGCTCAAGAGTCTGTAAACATGAGTGCTAATGAGTATGATAATGATGTCTTTTTCAATTCTGATCATACCACATTACCTGACATGGATGCCTACAGAAACATTCCAAATGTTGAGAACATGGACACTACAAACAACAATGATACACACAATGACAATATGGACAACATTTTAGTACATTCAGCAGAAGTGGAAGACTCCATTATGGATCCGCGTTTCAATCGATTGGTTAAGGAAATAATGAGGAGAGATAGACAATACTTCTTACAAGTGATGGCACAAAGTGGATCCAAGATCCCTCATGATTTTGACATGTCTCAAATAATGGAAAATCGACCTTTGCAACAACCTCACCTTAACATGGATCAAAGGAGGCCTAACAGTGGAGGCAATAAAGGACCACATCTTGTGCCTGAATCACCATCATCTTTGTTTCAAAAACCAGAGGTCCCATACACACATGGTCAAGCATATAATACTCACCTTCGTAGACCATTATGGAAGTCTTATGCAGAAAAATATGCTCAATCACGTGCCAATGCTAAGGAGCAACCACCAAAGCAATTGGATATCCAAAGGCATGATCAAAATTTGGACACAAGGAAACCCCATGTCAAATTTGGGGGAAACATACTAGAACAAACTCATGAAATTCCTATAGAGTATGGTATACAAGGACAAAGCAGATATTCTGCTCCTCATCATGACTCTATACCAAGTGGTCCATATATGCAGCATCATTATAGATCTCCTCCATATGAACATGTGTATGATCAATATCATCCATATATGCAACATGCTCCTCCTCCACCCAATGGTTTAGGCATGGGGTTTGGTCCAAGAAGTCGGTCTCCACCTAAGAACAATTTGGAGCAGCAAATTAAGGATTTACAAAAGAAAATGGAGGACATAAATACACCGAAGCCAGCATACACAATGAGGGACATATGTCCCTATCCATTTGACAAAAGCATTCCAGTGCCTCCATTTCCTACACACTTTGTGATGCCTAAGTTTGATAAGTATAGAGGAAAAGAGGATCCTAAGGCACACATAAGATAGTTTTTTACAACTTGCATTGAGGTAGCGGCAGAAGAGACATATTTGATGAGATTATTCCCACAGAGCTTAGGTGATCAAGCTATGGAATGGTTCTCCCAACTTCCACCTGGAATTAAGTCATGGGGTGACTTAGCAGAGGCATTTATTCAACATTTCTCATACAACATAGAGACAGACATATCAATCACTACTTTGTGCAACACCAAACAAAAGGATGGAGAATCTTTTTCATCATTTTTACAAAGATGGAGGAATCTGGCCAGCAGATGCTCTTGTGAAATTCCACAAAAACAAATGGTGAAGATGTTCACCCAAAATGTTAACAAAGACATTGGTTATGAGTTTAGAAAATCTTGTTTGTCCACCTTCAAGGACGTCATTGAAAAAGGCTTAGCAACAGAAAAGGTCCTAATTGAACAAGGAGTCATCAAAATATTTAAAGAAAATAAAGAGGACTTAAAGGAAAAGACAAGCCAAGATTTTGAAATAAAAACAAGAACACAGTCAATGATGGTGTTGTGGATGCCAATACAGTGCGACCTAAAATCATTTTTTCTGGATCAAGCTCTACAAACAATCAATTCAATACTCAAACAACTTCAAAATCACAAAGGAAGTACACCCCATTGGGAGAACCACTAGAATCAGTTTTCAAGAAGCTAGTGGCAAACAAAATAATAATGATTCCAGATTTGCCTCCATATGAGCCAAAGGTCAAACCAAATTGGTGGAATGATGATGAATATTGTGAATTTCATAAGAGCAAGGGCCATAAAATAGGAAATTGTCATCGGCTAAAGAACATCATACAAGATCTTATTGATAGAGGTGACATTGAGATTGAAGGACACTCATCCAATCAAGAACATGAGATGTTTAAAGAACCATTCCCAAAACATGACAAGGGAAAAGCTAAAGCTAGAGATTACCAAACCAACTATACCAGAGCATCTTATAACTATGATTCAACTAACAATCAAATTTTGATGGACAATTATGTCTCTACCATTATCATCAAGAACAAAACGCTAGAAAGTTCTACCCAAAGACCCAAGATTGTCCTAAAAGGCATTGGATCCTCTTCGGAACCTACCTCTGAATGTAATTTTACAACTCGTCAAGGTAAATTTATTTTGCAAGGTGCTCTAGCTAAAAACACCACTTCCTCATTAGCCAAACCTGAGTATGACCTTGTAGAACAGTTGGAGAAGACACCCGCACTCATATCCATCCTTGAGCTCTTACACATATCCCCCGCACATAAAGCTATTCTTGAGAAAATCTTGAGAGACACTTCTGTCCCTGTTGATTTGAACGTGGACCAGTTTCAAGCCATGGTGGGATACCTATCCATTCCACACTCCCTTACATTCACAAAAGCCAATGATGCCTCTGTAAGTCAGCCACATAATGCACCGTTACACATTGAAGCCTTCATACACAAACATCAAATAAAATGAGTCCTGATAGATGGAGGAGCAGGTCTAAACATTTGTACATTGAGCACCATCAATCAATTGGGATATTCAGATAAAGTTTTGAATTCTACAAACAAAATTACCATCAAGGCATATGATGATGAAGAGTGTTCATCCAAAGGCACAGTCACCTTGCCTCTCAGAGTTGGGCCAATCACAAAGGATGTGGTTTGTCAAGTCCTAGACTTGGATCTCACATACAATATATTACTAGGATGTCCTTGGATTCATGAAATGAGGGCAGTCCCATCTAGATATCACCAATGCATTAAGTTTCCTCAAAATGGAGTTGAAATAACAGTTAATGGTTATCCTAATCCATTCATATACTGCAATAACTTGAGAACAAAAACTGAGACGATCATTCCAAGTAATAGGGAAGTTGTCCCTTCTTCTGTATACATTGATCTTGAATCATTAAAACCTTTGACATCAAAACAAGGTGAGATTAAAGGGAAATATCAGGACAAGAGCATGGGTGAATACACTTTGAATCAAACCATGTGCTTGCTACAAGTTATGAGTTCACCAAAAGAATATGGAAGACCACATCCTAATAAGCAGGTATCTATCATTATACTCAAATGGGACCCTACTATCTTTCAAAGATGAGGTGAACTGGAAGAAGAAGACTTATACAAAATGCTTTACAAAGACCCTGAAAATGATACACAAGATCACATCAGCCTACCATGTGAAAAATATGGCAAAGGGTTCAAGATCCTATAAAAATTTGGGTATGATGGCAAAAGTCCTCTTGGCTTGAGAAAGGAAGGCATCATTGAACCTTTACAACCAGAATTAACATTCAAAAAGGAATGCTCAAAAGGACTTGGTTTCATGTCTTCCAAGGAAAACATTTGAAAGATAGGAGAAGCCTTACAAATCAAAGCTGCTAGAAATCAACAAAAGAATCGCTATTCCATAAACTCCAATGAATGGGAATGGGATTCAGACAAATCCTCCAGTGACTATGAACTCATTGAGACATTCAGAGAACCAGGTGAACCCACAGAAGAAGAGGAATTTTATAGAAAATTCCAAGTTGGTCAAGAAACAACCCCTGAGGATTCCACACAGTCCTTGCTTCTAGGTTCTAGGTCGAAATCACATAGAATGAGGACACCTATCCTGGAATGTGCTACTAGTGATGACAATTTGGATTCATTCATGATTGAGATAGATGAGGAGAGTTCCAACGATGACCTCGATAACTACCTCGACATACCTAAAAATAATTGCATCTTCACCCTTAGCCCTGCTAACTTCAAAGACATCAAAGGCCTTCCCCTTGTTCACCACCAACTTATTGACCGAGACCATGAAGGACCTGCATAGTTCGACACATTCCAAAATGATGAAGCCTTTATTGATTATCTAGGCATACGAGATGATCTTCCCCTTGGGGACCATAAGGCAAGATACACTATAGAACTCAATAGCGTGGCATATTTTGGTGAGGGTGTCGGGCCTTCTAGTCACAAAAACATAAAAATAAAAACAAATCAAGGGTCTTATGGTGAAAACCACATTGTGGCGCTATCTGACCCCAAAAAACTAAAAAGATAGGACATATCTGAGGGCAAAAACCTCTCTGAGGCACCCAAGGATGGAAGACTCTACATTCTCCCAGCATCATATGAGGAAAAATCATCTATGTTGGTAGAGGAAACAATTAAAACAAAAATTGGTACAGAAGAAATTCCACATAACATATTCCTGGCTCAATCCCTGACAAAGATAGAAAGATCAAAGTTCATAAGTTTCTTCATAGTGCGACAAACCAATTTTGCATGGTCATACACTGATATGCCTGGATTGGATCCAGATTTGGTAATGCATCATTTGATAGTTAAACCGGGGGCAAAACTAGTGAAATAGAAATTAAGAAAGATGCATCCACAAGTGGCATTATTAGTCAAAGCAGAGCTATTGGATGTCAGATTCATACGCCCAATTGATTATCCTAAATGGATCTCCAACTTAGTGCCTGTCAGTAAACCAGATCGTAGCATTAGAATATGCATAGATTTCAAAGACATCAACAAAGGTTGTCCTAAGGATGACTTCCCATTACCAAACATAGATTTGATCGTAGATCTCACAGCAGGTCATGCGATGTTATCTTTGATGGATGGATTCTCTGGTTATAATCAAATAAAAATCGCATCTGAGGATCAGCACAAAACAGCACTCACTTGTCCTTAGGGAACCTTCTGCTGGAATATCATGCCCTTTGGGCTAAAAATGCAGGCGCTACATATCAAAGAGTTGTGACTACTATCTTTCATGATCTCATGTACATTACTGTGGAAGATTATGTTGATGACCTCTTGGGCAAATCAATAGACAGAGATACACATTTGGACATACTTTCAAAAATTTTTGATCGATTGGAAAAATATAAAGTAAGATTAAACCCTAAGAAATGTGTCTTTGGAGTAACCTCCAGAAAGCTTCTGGGATTCATTGTCTCAAAAAGAGGAATCGAAGCTGATCTAGAAAAAGTCAAGGCCATCCTAGAGATGTAACCACCATGAAATATTAGTCAACTTTGATGTTTGCAAGGGAGACTCCAGTCCATACGAAGATTCATAGCACAACTTGCAGATAAATGTGTAATCATTTTCAGCACTTGCTACATAAAAATATCAAATTCAAATGGGATGATAACTGTCAATAGGCTTTCCAGATACTCAAATATTATCTTCTATATCCACCAGTTTTTATGCCACTAGTTCCAGATCAACCTCTATTACTATACATATCAGCTACTTCAACGGCACTGGGGGCACTCTTAGCACAACAGGTTGTTGAGGGCAAAGAAAAGGCAGTCTACTACATTAGTCGCACATTGGTGGGATATGAGCTAAACTACACACCAATTGAATGTGTGTGTCTCATTGTGGTCTTTGCTTCACAGAAATTACAACATTACATGGAAACTCATAAAACTAAGTTGGTCAAAAGGATCGATCCATTGAAATACCTTCTCAATAAGGCAACGCTTACTGGTTGACTAACCAAATGGGTGATGCTCCTGAGTGAATTCGACATTGAGTATGTGGAGAGAAAAGCAATAAAAGGACAAGCTATAGCAAATCAGTTAGCAAATGCTCCCATGATAGATGATGTTCCTCTAACTTCAAAATTTCTAGATGAATCCATCTTAACAATGTCATACACGAAGCCTTGGCAGCTATACTTTGACGGCTCATACACACAGCATGGGGCAGGAGTCGGCATTGTAGACACTCAAAATTGTCATGTCTAATTAAATAAATATTTTATTTATTTAATTATTTAAGCCTAATTCTTCTATTAATTAAATAAATTTTTATTTATTTAATTAATTCATTTATCCTCTTCTAGCCTTATTTCTCATTTAAATAAATACATTTATTTATTTAAATTATCCCTTTCTTAAATTAAATAAATATTTTATTTATTTAATTGTCCTACTTCTTCTATTAATTAAATAAATTTTTATTTATTTAATTAATTCATTATCTTTTTCTACACATGACACATGTCATTCATCTCTTATTTCCTACACTACCTACCTCTTTCATTATTTTGGTATTTCTTATACCTACCCTCTAATCCTAGCCGACCTCTCTTTTTACACCTCTCAATCTTAACCCTCCATTTCATATTGTGTCTTCTATTTAAGGAGATGCTTTCTTCATTGTCAAACCCTAATCAAGCATTCTAATGAGACAACCCTAACTACTGGATCAATTGATTACACTACAATTCCACTTGCAACCACATTCCGTTCTTTGTTGAGCTCTTGTGCATACAAAAATCTGAGAGCAAGCATATCAAACAAGATCAATGGAGATAGGAAGAATGGAGATCAAAACCCTAGTGGACATGTGATGGTATAATCTTTGTGATTTTTGAGTTATTTGCATTGTCTTAGGTTATCTTCATATGTTATGGTGGATCTTTGTTCATTGTTAGGCTAGGGTTTTGTGGTTGAATCCATTTTAGTCTTTCAATATTGTTGTTTATTGCTATCCATTTTCACCATACACATTTTGGCACGCCCGGTGGGACCCTTGTCCCTTTGCATTTAACATTTCTGTTGCAGATTTTGCATTTTTGAAGTTGCAGATCGGACGATTTCGACGACATTTTAGGTTTTTTCCGCGTCTGCGAGTGTTCGGATCGCATTTTTGTATTTCAGAGGCGTCTGTGATATCTTTTATCGCGTCTATGTTTTTGTCATTTCTATTTTTGCAGGTTTCCGAAAGTCGCGTCTGTGAACCATCCGATCGCGTCTGTGAACCATCCGATCGCGTCTGCAGAATAAAGAGGCGTCTGTGTTCTGTGACCGCGTCTGTGAATCACATAACAGCGTCTGTGTCGGACAGTCGCGTCTGTGTCTGGTATAACAGCGTCTGTGCATTCTGTTTTGCAAATTTTTCAAGTTTTTCGATTCGGGTTTTCGGATTTTTGTACTTAGGGTTTCAGATCTGGTTTATTTTTGGCTAACCTTTGCAGATCTAGCTAACCGGGTTTGTGCAGCTTGCTTTGGAGGCAAATACGTTTTTGTTGAAGGCCCCTTTTCACAAAGTCTTTTTGGGTTTTCTAAAAATTTACCTAACTTGTGCTTGCAGGAAGGGGTTATCATTTGAAACAGCCCAAACTACTAACAATTTTGTTGCAGGGCCTTAGCTAGGGTTTTGTAATTTTATTTGTGTGCCTTGTCTTCATAGCTTAGCAAACACTTCAATTGGTGCACTAAAATTGAACCATTGTCTTTTGTGTCTTGAGCAATAGGCTCTTTTTGTTTACTCTTTAGAGGGCCTGTCTTCCCGTGTGGTCATTAGGACTACTAGTGAGAAGAGAACGACCCAAGTGGTAGCAAAAGAAAAGCCATCTTCTTCCAAGCCACTATAATCAAATGTATTCATGGTGAAAACTATGAATAACGTGTGCTGATTAGTTCATACCAACACTATGTCTCCCCATAAACCCGTTTGATCAAATTTATTTGATCATTTGTAGGGCGTAACCCCTACCGGCTGGGAGCCTTCTGTATTTACAGAGCTGAAAGTGCTGCATGTATGGCCACACGAGCGGATGCCCTTACTAGCACCTCATTGTTTTAGATGCCCAAATCCTTCTAGTTGTTGAGGCAGGAGGTCGGACCTCTGGTAGCGGCCCACACACATACGGTTCTTAGTAGAGATACAAAGTTCGCCATGGGGAGTTTTCATGGGGACTGATGCTTGACTGACCCGAGAAGTGAGTGCCGAGGGTGGAGCCAGTGAGGTCAAGCATCTAAGTATCCGCTCTGAATAGCATAGCCTCGGGGGTAAAACCCCATGTGGGATCAACAATTATTGTCCTGGCCAGCCATAAGAATTGTGCTTGACTTATGATAAACATTCAAACAATCAAGACAAAACAGCAAAACATTGTGTCTTTTGTGTCTTCAAGTGTATGCAAAAACTTTTTACATCAAAACAACACACTTTTTGGAGTCTAAACAGTCTGCAAACATTGGGTCATCAACACTGTGTCCTCTTGTCACGAAAAACAGTCGAAAAATCAGATTTGGTCACAGCAAAACAAATTCAAAGATAGGAAAGATTGCACTAAGGTTACAGAAACGCGTCTGTGTCTGTTAAAACCGCGTCTGTGTCTGATAAACGCGTCTGTGAACTACAGAATAGCGTCTATGTTTTTATCAGCGTCTGTGTCGAACAGAGACACGTCTGTGTCTGTAAATCGCGTCTGTGAAGTATACAGGCGCGTCTGTGTCCACAATTGCAAAAACTGTTACAGTCTTAGCAAACATCAACAGGAAATCTCAGAATCACGTTTGTGTCAAACAGAATAGCGTCTGTGTCTTAAAATCGCGTCTGTGAAGTATACAGAGGCGTCTGTGTCAGGATTTGAAAAAAGTTTAACAGTCAAGCAAACAAAGAAATCAGTTTCGGCACACTTGAGCTTCCTAGGTTGTCTCTTCAGGTTTCATCTAGCATTCAGCCTGTTCTAAGGTCTTACACAGTTCATCATTGCTTCATACCTCATTTTACATTCATACTTGTCTAAACCTGAGTCAAAAGGTCACTTGCTTGTCCTCACTATACTTTGTCAACACACTACATACTACAACACTTTGCTAAGTGGTCCCTCATCAAGGTTTCTTACCTTTGGGTCTCATTTGGTCTTACTTAGAGTCAAGGTCAGCTTACCTCATCAAGAGAAACTATCCTCTCTTTGGAAGTCACACCTACTCTACTACATACATACTTGGTCTTACACTTTGGACATTGCAAGTAAACTTCAGATTCATTTACACTCCATACAACTCTTGGTCTTACATACTCTTGTCATTTTCGTCTAGTCTCTCACATATTGCTAAACACCTAGTTCATGGTTGAAACCCGTCTTCAAAAATCTAGGAGAAAAGCTAAAGAAGCTCAAGGGTCCGTAAACATGAGTTCTTATGAGTATGACAATGATGTCTTCTACAATCCTGAGCACACTACAGTACCAGACATGAATGTTTATAGACACAATCCAAATATGGAAAGCGCAAACGCTATACACAACGCTACACACAATGACAATGTTGACAATTCTTCAATACTATCAGCAGACATACAAGAATCTATAATGGATCCTCAATTCAATAGATTGGTTGAAGAGATAATGAGGAGAGATCGTCAATACTTTCTAAACATGATGGCACAAAGTGGAGCTAAAATACCACATGATTTTGACTTATCTCAACTTATGGAAAGTAGACCTTCACAACAAACTCAACCTAATAGTGGAGGACCCAATAATATGATGCCGGAGTCACCATCAGTTTTGCTTTAGAAACCAGCAATCCCACATATACAAGCTCAAATGCATGATACTTACACTCAAAGACCATCATGGAGGCCTTATGTTCAAACACATGCTCAAGATATGGGTCAACCAAGACAAATGGATACTCAAGGACTTCCTCAAAATTTTGACACAAGAAGACCTCATGCCAAAATTGGGGGCAACATAATGGAAAATGAAAGGCCCATTGAATATGGTTTATATACACAAAACAGATATGGGGTCCCTCAACAAGAAGTTATGCCAAGTGCTCCATACATGTCGCAACAATATAGACCTCCATATGGACATGTCTACGATCAGTATCATCCATATATGCAACAAGCTCCTCCTCAAATGGGTGTTTCAAACATGGGATATGCTACAAGAAATCCATCTCCTCCCAAAAATAATTTGGAGCAACAAATTAGAGATCTACAAAAGAAAGTGGAAGACATGGGCACATCAAAACCCACATATACTATGAGAGATATATGCCCTTATCCCTTTGATAAGAGCATTCCAATGCCTCCGTTTCCTCCGCACTTTGCAACACCGAAATTTGACAAATATAGAGGGAGAGGAGATCCCAAGGCACACATAAGACAATTCTTCACAGCTTGCATTGAGGTAGCGGCAGAAGAAACATACTTAATGAGGTTGTTCCCACAGAGCTTAGGAGATCAAGCGATGGAATGGTTTTCTCAATTACCTCCTGGTATTAAGTCATGGGGCGACTTGGCAGAGGCATTCATTCAGCATTTTTCTTACAACATTGAAACAGATGTCTCAGTTACTACCTTGTGCAATACAAAACAAAAAGAAGGAGAATCTTTTGCGTCATTTTTACAAAGATGGAGAAACTTAGCTAGCAGATGCTCTTGTGAAATCCCGCAAAAACAAATGGTGGAAATGTTCACACAAAATGTTAACAAGGCTATTGGTTATGATCTCAGAAAAGCTTGTTTGTCTAGATTTAAGGATGTCATTGAAAAGGGCCTAGCAACAGAAAAGGTCTTGATTGAACAAGGAGTTATCAAACTATTCAAAGAAAACAAAGAGGACTTTAAGGGAAAGGACAAACCAAAGTTTTGGAACAAGAACAAGAACACAGTTAATGATGGTGTTGTTGATGCCAACACAGTGAGACCAAAGTTCATCTTTTCTGAATCAAATTCTACCAACAATCAAGTAAACAATCAAACGGCTGCTAAACCACAAAGGAAGTACACTCCATTGGGAGAACCACTTGAATCAGTATTCAAGAAGCTTGTAGCAAACAAAGTGATCACGGTCCCAGATTTTCCTCCATATGAACCAAAGGTAAAACCGAATTGGTGGAATGATGATGAATATTGTGAATTTCATAAGAGCAAGGGTCACAAGACAAGTAATTGCCATCGATTGAAAAACATTGTACAAGATCTCATTGACAGAGGAGATATTGAGATTGAGGGACATTCATCTAACCAAGAGCATGAGGTGTTTAAGGAACCATTCCCGAAACATGACAAGGGAAAAGGCAAAGTCACAGATGATCAAGCCAATTACACCAGAACATCTTACAATTATGATTCCACTATTAATCACATCTCAATGGACAATCATATTTCTACCATCACTATCAAAAATAAAAATCCTGAGAATCCTCCTCAACGACCTAAAATTGTCCTAAAAGGTGTGGGATCTTCGTCCACATCTACCTCCGAATGTCATGTTACAACCCGTCGAGGTAAGATCACATTGCCAGGAACCTCTTCTAAGAATACCAATCTTCCGTCAACTAAGCCTGAGTACGATCTTGTAGAGCAATTAGGGAAAACACCCGCACTCATCTCTATTCTTGAGCTCTTACGTATATCTCCTGCACATAAAGCTATCCTTGATAAAACCTTGAGAGATACTGCTGTCCCTACTGATCTAAACGTGGATCAGTTTCAAGCCATGGTGGGATACTTATCCGTTCCACACTCCCTCACATTCACAGAAGCCGATGACGCCTCCATAAGTCAGCCTCATAATGCACCTCTACATATTGAAGCCTTCATACATAAACACCGAATAAAACGAGTCCTGATAGATGGAGGAGCAGGTCTTAATATTTGTACATTGAGCACCATCAGACAATTGGGATATTCTGACAAAGCTGTGAATGCTACAAACCAAATCACTATTAAGGCTTATGATGATGAAGAGCGTTCGTCCAAGGGCACAGTCATCTTACCACTAAGAATAGGGCCAGTCACAAAGGACGTGATTTGTCGAGTCCTGGATCTAGACCTCACGTATAACATATTGCTAGGACATCCGTGGATTCATGAAATGAGGGCAGTCCCATCAACGTACCATCAGTGCATAAAATTTCCTCATAATGGAGTCGAGGTAACGGTCAATGGTGATCCAAATCCATTCATATATTGCAATAACTTGAGATCACATACTGAGATTATCATTCCCAGCAATCGTGAGGCTACTCCTTCTTCAGCATATATTGATCCTGAGTCATTAAAGCCCTCGACATCCAAACAAGGTGAACTTAGAGCCAAGTTTCAAGACAAAGGCATGGGAGAATACACTCTGAATCAAACAATGTTCTTACGACAAGTCATGAACTCCCCCAAGGAATATGGGAGACCACATCCTAATAAGCAAATCTCCATCATGCTCCTCAAATGGGATCCTACCGTCTTTCAAAAATGGGGCGAACTAGAGGAAGAAAGTTTATATAAAATGCTATATAAGGACGTTGAAGATGATACACATGATCAAATTATAATACCCTGTGAAAACTATGGTAAAGGTTTCAAAATTCTGCAGAGATTCGGGTATGATGGAAAAAGTCCTCTCGGACTACGCAAAGAAGGTGTCATGGAGCCTCTACAACCTGAGCTAACTACAAGAAGGGAACGCTCTAAGGGGCTTGGTTTTCTAAATCCCAAGATTCAAAACAAGAGAACAAAACAGATATGGCGAGTCAAAGTGGCTGAAGTTCAACAAGAGGATAATTATTCCACAGACTCCAATGAGTGGGAATGGGGTTCAGACAAATCCTCCAGCGACTATGAACTTAATGAGACATTTAGAGAGCCAGATGAACCTACACAGGAGGAGGAGTTTTACAAGAAATTCAGAGTTGGTCAAGAACCGACCCATAAGGATCCCGCACAAGCTTTGTTTCAAGGCCCTAGGCCAGGATCACATAGGATGAGGACACCTGTCCCTGAGGGTGCTACTAGTGATGATAATTTGGACTCACTCACGATCGACACTGATGAGGAGAGTGCCGTTGACGACCTCGATGACTATCTTGACATACCTGAATATAACCACATCTTCACTATTAGCCTTGCGGACTCTAAAAACACTAAAGACCTTCCCCTCGTTCACCCCCAACTCATTGACTGGGATCAGGATGGACCACCACAGTTTGATACATTTCAAAATGACGAAGCTATTGTTGATTATCTAGGCATTCGCGAAGATCTTCCTCTTGGAGACCATAAAGCAGGATACGCCATAGAGCTAAATAACATGGCATACTTTGGTGAGGGTGTCGGGCCTTCTAGTCGCAAAAATGTGAAAATAAAAACAAAACAAGGGTCTTATGGCGAAAACCACACTGTGGCGCTCTCTGACTCTAAAAAAGTAAAAAGAAAGGACGTATCTGAGGGTGAAAACCTCTCTGAGGTGCCCGAAGATGGAAGGCTTGACATTCTCCCAGCATCATACGAGGAAAAATCATCCATGTTGGTAGAAGAGACTATAAAGACAAACATTGGTACAGCAGAAGTTCCACACAACATATTTTTGGCTCAATCATTGACAGAGGCCGAGAAAGCAAGGTTCATAAGCTTCTTTAAGGAACGACAAGTCAACTTCGCATGCTCTTATGCTGATATGCCTGGACTAGACCCCGACTTAGTAATGCATCATTTAACAGTCAAACCGGGGGCAAAACCAGTAAAACAGAAATTGAGGAAAATGCATCCACAGGTGGCATTGCTAGTCAAGGCAGAGCTGGAGAAATTACTAGATGTCGGATTCATACGCCCAATTGATTATCCCGAATGGATTTCCAACTTAGTACCTGTTAGCAAACCAGATCGCAGCATCCGAATATGTACAGACTTCAGGGATATCAACAAGGCTTGTCCGAAGGACGATTTCCCATTACCAAACATTGATTTAATTGTTGATCTCACAGCAGGCCATGCGATGTTATCTTTAATGGACGGATTCTCGGGATATAATCAGATCAGAATCGCACCTGAAGATCAACATAAAACATCATTCACTTGTCCATGGGGAACCTTCTACTGGAATGTCATGCCCTTTGGGCTGAAAAATGCAGGTGCCACGTATCAACGAGCCATGACTACTATCTTCCATGATCTCATGCATGTAAAGGTGGAAGATTATGTCGACGACCTTTTGGTTAAATCAATAGACAGAAATACACACTTGGACATACTTTCAGTTGCTTTTGATAGGCTGGAAAAATACAAGGTAAGATTAAATCCAAAGAAATGTGTCTTTGGAGTAACCTCCGGGAAGCTCCTAGGATTCATTGTGTCTAAAAGAGGAATAGAAGCGGATCCAGCAAAAGTCAAGGCTATCTTGGACATGCCGCCACCCAAGAATATCAGTCAACTTCGGTCTTTACAAGGGAGACTCCAGTCCATACGAAGATTCATAGCACAACTTGCAGATAAGTGTAATCCTTTCCAGCACCTGCTACACAAAAACATTAAGTTCAAATGGGACGAGAACTGTCAACAGGCTTTTCAGGCACTTAAAGACTATCTTTTGAACCCGCCAGTTTTGATGCCACCAATTCCGGATCAACCATTGCTACTTTACATATCAGCTACTCCAACAGCACTGGGGGCACTACTAGCACAGCAAATACCTGACGGCAAGGAAAAGGCAGTCTACTATATCAGTCGCACATTGGTGGGATATGAGCTGAACTACACACCAATTGAGCGTGCATGTCTCGCTGTGGTCTTCGCTTCACAAAAATTATGACATTATATGCTCACTCACAAGACCAAGTTGATTGCCAGAATTGATCCACTAAAATATCTGCTCAACAAAGCTACACTTACTGGGCGACTGGCCAAGTGGGTAATGATTTTGAGTGAATTCGACATTGAATACGTAGACAGAAAAGCCATAAAAGGACAAGCCATTGCAGATCAACTGGCAGACGCTCCCATGATAGATGATGTTCCTCTACAGTCAGAATTTCCAGATGAGTCCATTCTAACAATATCACCTGCAAAGCCATGGCAACTATACTTTGATGGCTCATACACACAGCATGGGGCAGGAGCGGGTATACTCTTTATAACTCCCCAAGGTGATTCTATACCAAAGTCATACCGCTTATCATTTCCTTGTACCAACAATATAGCGGAATACGAGGCATTAACAACTGGGTTAAGAATTGCAGTTCAGTGGAAGATCCAAGAACTTCGGGTTTTTGGGGATTCTCAACTTGTCATCCGTCAAGCAACTGATGATTATCAAACAAAAGATGAAAAGCTAATGCCTTACAAACAACTGGTAGATGATCTGAAACAACACTTTGCAAAGATAGAGTTTGAGCAGATACCAAGAGAACAAAATCGCGTTGTTGATGCCATGGCTACAATTGCTTCACTCATTGACCTACCGCAAAATGAGACCTGTTATGAGTTCCTGGTTGACAACCTGCTGATTCCGTCATATGAGATCACTCCTACGGAAATGATATGTGTTGTTGGTCCTGAATCCCAGTTATATGGTTCCATATTCACATACCTTCGCGACAACATCTTACCTCCCGATTTATCGAACAACCAACGCCGCACTTTCATCCACCAATCCTCCCGATACGTTATCCTAGCTGATATCCTATACCGACGAGGTCTAGATGGCACCCTCCTTAGATGTTTAGAGAGTGACGAAGCTCATATTGCGTTACGAGAAGTGCACGAAGGGATATGTGATCCGCATACTAGTGGTCCTACCTTGGCCAAGAAACTCATCTGGACTGGATACTACTGGCCTACTATGGAAAAAGATGCATATCAGTTTGTCAAGAAGTGTAAGCAGTTTTAAATTCATGGAGACCTCATACACGCACCAGCACAAGAACTACAGCCACTTGCATCTCCTTGGCCCTTTTGTCAGTGGGGACTCGATCTCATAGGCAAGATTCACCCTCCTTCTTCCAACGGACATAAATTCATTATCACAGCCACAGAGTATTTCACAAAGTGGATTGAAGCCGTGCCTCTCACGCAAGTTACTGGGAAACAAATCACTACTTTCATCTTGAACTACATCATTTGCTGATACGGGATTCCTACTTCCATTATTACCGATAACGGGCGTCCTTTCAAGAACCAGGATGTTCGTGAACTCTGTGAGCACTTCCATATCTCTCATCGTTTCTCCACACCATATTACCCCCAAGGTAATGGCCAAGCTGAGGCGTCTAACAAAACAATTCTCAAAATACTTAAAAAGACAGTCGACGACGCTGGCCGTAACTGGCATGTCCAACTCAATCCCGCACTTTGGGCCTATCGTACCAGTGTCCGCACACCTACAGGGGCTACACCTTACTCACTTGTCTACGGTGCTGAAGCCATCTTGCCTATTGAGGTCGAGTTACCTTCTTTACGGGTCTCCTTGAGAAACATAATCAACGATGAAGACTACAGGGTCTCTCGCTTACAAGAACTAGAACTGCTGGAGGAACGACGACACACTGCTTTTAATCATCTCAAGGCTTACCAACAACGAATGAGTCGCAGTTACAATCACAAGGTCAAGCCTCGCACATTTGAGGTAGGTGACTTAGTCCTCAGAGAGAACCCCAAGAATCAGCAAGAGAGAGAAAAGAAGGGCAAATTTGAACCCAACTGGCTTGGTCCTTACATCATCACAGCAGTATATGGATCTGGGGCATATCAGCTCTCAACTACAGAAGGGGAATCTTTGGAGGATCCTATCAATAGCATGCACCTTCGCAGGTTCTACACGTAAGCTCTTTTTGAGTATCCTAATGCAAAAATACAAAAAAATCAAAAAATTCAAAAATACAAAAAAATTATAAAACAAAAAAAAATCGTTACTTGGTGAAAACCTGGCAAACAGGCGCCTTGTGACAACAAAAAAATTGAAAAATCAAAAAAGTAAAGAGAAATAATTTCGTCCAACGGTGAAAACCACTTCGGTGGTGCCCTGGGCAAGTACCATGGTGAAAACTGGGTCACCAGCGCCATGCGTAGGGACTTTGCTCCTCCCTCCTTCAGGATTCACTTTCATCCTTTCACTTTGCACACACTCACAACTTATTCGCTCACAACAAACTTACCAATTCTCATCATGGCTTGTTATTGATCTACCTAAGATTGGTTAACCATTCATAATAAACCCTCCCTTTTCACTCCCTTTTCCATCCATAATAAATCAGATCCTATCTGTGACTACGGCCAATTCCTAAGTCTAGTAATAGGTGTGGAACTAAGAACATCACATGTTTCGAGGAGTACAGTTTTTGCCAGCTTCCTTCAGTCTATCTGCGCATAATTCGCAATAAAGCAACATTTTGTATCGCAGATCCGCAATAAAGTTCCGCCTTCTCCGCAATAAAGTATCAGTTTCATGGATTCAGTCAGTTTCCAAGGAGACACAGCAGCAACAATGGGCTTCAACAAAATCAAATCTTTCAACAGACTCAGACAACATATGGTTCAGTGCTATCTATCCTTTTTGTGAAAGTGAACATTGTGACCACAATCAAAATTTGACTTAAACAAGTGACAAGAGACACAAACTTGAGGACTACAGTGGATGTTGGTGTCGAGTCTTGGTTTTCTTTTGGTTTTATCTTTTTGGTGACATGTCTTTTAGCTTTTCCAGGATGTCTTTGACTAGAGATTCTATCTCCAGGATGTCTTTGACTAGAAAGGCGAGGATGGGGTATCGTCACCTACTTGCATTTGCTGTCTGTGGATTGTCTTTTAGTAATGCTATGACTTGTCCAAGGATATGAGGACACTGTGAGTCTAGTATGAACTGGGGCATTCCTTGTTTGTGACTGTCTTATCTCCATGCAAACAGGTACAATGACTTTCTGGGTCGAACATATGCCTCGATTGTCATAACCTATTCTGCCATAATAAAGCTCAATGATGATAACGCACAAGAAGCTCTTTCATATTCATATCTTCTGTCTTCCATCCCCCGTTCTTGATTGACTTCCATTGTCCTTCTCGAGTCCGCGTAGCCCGCTATCACATGACTGAGTATAATGACACACCAAAAACATTTGCATTTCATATAGTTGCACCTACATCACCACATATAAGCATTTCATACATACATATAGATATTATAATTGCATCACATCCTGCATACAACACATGTTAGCACATCTCACATTTTCATTATGTAAATAATCATTTGCATTATCATATTCATTTGCATCACATACATTTTCATTCGCATCACATACATTTTCATTCGCATCATGCATCACATATACAACATAAAAAAACAAAAATATATGGCATTGCATCATATAAGCATCCATATCATAAAACATGCATCACATAAGAACATCTCATCACATAAGGTACACATGCATATAGCTGCCGCAAAAGATGAATCATCTCATATATATAATCAAATGTGTCATAATACAATGATGTCAAAAGAATCATATGGCTACAAAAGAATCACCCGCAGGTGTCTACAATACAACAATGATATATCTACTGATACAATGGGAGCCCACTATAGCTATGAGGAACTCCCTCCCTCGGAGCCGCCTCGCCTCGACGGAGTCTGAGCTATAGATGGACCTGCCCCAGGATCCCCCTGTCCCTCTGGTGGTGGTGGAGGCCCCATAACCCCACCGCTGGATGCCTGTCTCCTGCGGCTCCCTCCCGTAGCCGTCGCTGTGCGCGACGATCTCTGGAAGCTCCTAGCCCGCTGCTCTGCCGGCACGGCTGCATAATATAGATCCCTCTAGTAGGTGATCTCCTCTCCGGCTCGCAAAACATAGGCATAGCCTGCCCCTGCATCCTCTGCTGCCCGCCTACCTGCCCTCAGAGCTGTCTCGGCCTCGGTATATCTCTAGATGGCCTGATCCCTCTCCCGCTCTGTATCTCGGACCCTGATCCTGAGGTGGTTCCTCTCTCGAACCAAATCCTCAATCTCATCTGCCTGGCCCTGGCAGATCTCCCGTAGCCTAAGCACCTCATCCTCCTCGGAGTCTCCGCTCTCCGTCCCTGCCTGTGGCTCCTCCTCTACAGGTGCCTGTCCCTGTGCCTCTGCCTGCACCTGTCCCTGTGCCTGTATAGGTACCTGTGGCTGTACCTGTCTCTGTCCCTCTGGCTGCACCTGTCTCTGTCCCTCTCTGGGACCCTGTGCTGCTGGCACCTGTAGGGGCAGTCCACCCCGTCCTCTCACCACTGGAGCTGCTCTCGCCTGACCTCCCTCCCTCCGAGGTGCTACCCGTCTCTCTCCCACCACTCCCCTCCGCCTCCGCCTGCCCCTACCTCCATCCCCTCCTCCCTCATCATCCTCTCCTCCACCCTCTCCATCCACTGGCTCTGCTGGATCTGTCAACCTAGGAAATGGATGCTCTGCCCAGTACGCAGAGTACTCTGCGTCCATCCCTGCATCATCTACCTCTGGCCACATGTCCCATGGCATCGGCATCATCTCCGCTAGCTGCATAACTGCCTGATCATATGATAGCAGTGGGCCGAACTGCACCTGATCTCTGACCGTACGGGCATACATGCCCGAGCCTCGGGGCATCCTCTGAATCCTGCCATACTGCCTGCATACCCTGTCCACCAGCTGTCTCTCCAATATATAGGGCGTCTGCCCAATCAGGTACCTGCTCCGGAAGGTGTAGGGAAGCTCTAGTGCATCGTCCTCCCACTCCTCGCACCCCAGGTATGGCCTCCAGACCACCATGTCAATGTCATCAATGACTCTCCTCCAGTGCTCCAATCTCCCAATCCGAGGCTGGGATGTAATCATGGCATATAGGTGCACAAAACTCTGTCCCTGTCCTCTGCCTCTGAAATGAATAGGCTGTGTGATGGGAAGGTGCTCATAGGCCCACACCTGCAAGAGCGTCACACCGCAGCCCAAACCCACTGATCCATGGTATACAAACTGATGCAGCTCATAATACAAATGTGCTAGGACACATGGCCCCCATGCATACCTAGTATGCTCTGCCATCAGCGTCTCCAAGGCCCCTCCCCAGCCCACTGCCAATCCTCGTGTGGCCTTGTCTGGACACAAGTATCCACTGATAACTCCCCCAACAACTGCCGGCAATGCTAATCCTGTGGCAGTCATGGTGTCCCAGGCTACATGGCCTGCTCGCATCTCCAACTCAGGATCCTGAAAGACCCGTCTCAAGGCCTCCCTGTCACCGTCACGGTCGTAGGGGATCAACTCTCCATCAATGGGAACATGTAATATCCTGTATACATCCTCCAGTGTCACTGTCATCTCACCCATCGGCAGGTGAAACGTGCATGTCTCTGAGTGCCATCTCTCGGCCAACGCAGTCAGCAACCCCATGTTTGCCCGAAACTCGGGCACATAGAGCATATGTGTGAGGCCCATCTCCTCAACGGAAATCATGTCCTGGATAGACAACTCTGGTCGCAACCTCTGAGTCGACGGGAATCTCTCCCGTGACTCCAACATCGGCAAATACTCCTGCAGTCAAGCAAATCAATCTTGTCAGTTATCGTGGCATTCACTGTTTATCACAAAATGCTACTTGCTACCTAAATGCATATGGCTATCTACCCTAGTGACACTCACTGTTCATCACAAAGTGTTGCTATTTATCCTAGTAGTGCTCCCTGTTCATCACAAAGTACTACGTGTGTGACATTCCCTGTTCATCACAAAGTGTCACTCACATTCGCACTCCCTGTTCATCACAAAGTGTTGTATATCCTGGTGCTCCCTGTTCATCACAAAGTGCCTTGATCTATCCTAATCTTCCTAGAGGACCTGCTTGAGTGTATCCTCTCAGCAGCTTATCCAATCGACAGCGTATGTTCATCACAGAACTGCCGATTTGACCTAAAGGACTAAAACCATGCATTTAAACACACAAACGCACTGTTTCAACACACACGCGCTTTTAACTCATAAACGCGCTTATAGACTGCATAAACGCGCCTCTGCAACACAGACGCGCTTTCTAAACACAAACGTGCCTATGTCAGACACAAACGCGACCAGGGAACACAGACGTCCCTGCATGACATAAATGCTATTCAAAAGCACAGACGCTACTACATTTCACAAACGCGTCCGCAATCAACACAAACGCGGTTCCAGGCACAGACGCGCCTGGACCCGACACAGACGTGCCTGTTGGACACAGACGCGCTTGGCGCTAACACAGACGCGGTTGCGCGTTTTTGCACTTTTAAACTATCCTATTTCTAGCGCATTTATTGCTCCTAAACATGCATTTATGACAAAAACTCGAAATGCGTGAAAGTACGAGGAGGTTTTCGGGTACTTACCGGCTCTCCTGCATCGGCTGGTCGCTGGAATCGGCGGACACGGTCGAATCTATGAATGAATGCCATCGTTGCTGACTGCTGCTTCTCTTTTCTCGCTCTGCACTGTGATCTCGTAAGGGTGTGGATGACAATGAGGATGTCTTTTGCCCGTGGTCTATCTTATAGCCTAGCCTAGCCCTCGTCTTCATTTCCCGAGTCAGTCTTTCTCATCCCGTGACTTTGTCACTTTATCCAATCAGTCCATTCTATCCCGTCTTTCTTATCGAGAGATTGTCTGCAATCTTTTCAGACATTTTCATCCAATCTCTCGAGGGGGCATATAACTCCCATCTTGGGGCAACTCTGTATCAGTTCATCTTATCTTCTTTGAAACAACGCGACAAGCCGCATTGTCTCAAAGAGGGGCAAAATGTAGACACTCAAAATTGTCATGTCTAATTAAATAAATATTTTATTTATTTAATTATTTAAGCCTAATTCTTCTATTAATTAAATAAATTTTTATTTATTTAATTAATTCATTTATCCTCTTCTAGCCTTATTTCTCATTTAAATAAATACATTTATTTATTTAAATTATCCCTTTCTTAAATTAAATAAATATTTTATTTATTTAATTGTCCTACTTCTTCTATTAATTAAATAAATTTTTATTTATTTAATTAATTCATTATCTTTTTCTACACATGACACATGTCATTCATCTCTTATTTCCTACACTACCTACCTCTTTCATTATTTTGGTATTTCTTATACCTACCCTCTAATCCTAGCCGACCTCTCTTTTTACACCTCTCAATCTTAACCCTCCATTTCATATTGTGTCTTCTATTTAAGGAGATGCTTTCTTCATTGTCAAACCCTAATCAAGCATTCTAATGAGACAACCCTAACTACTGGATCAATTGATTACACTACAATTTCACTTGCAACCACATTCCGTTCTTTGTTGAGCTCTTGTGCATACAAAAATCTGAGAGCAAGCATATCAAACAAGATCAATGGAGATAGGAAGAATGGAGATCAAAACCCTAGTGGACATGTGATGGTATAATCTTTGTGATTTTTGAGTTATTTGCATTGTCTTAGGTTATCTTCATATGTTATGGTGGATCTTTGTTCATTGTTAGGCTAGGGTTTGGTGGTTGAATCCATTTTAGTCTTTCAATATTGTTGTTTATTGCTATCCATTTTCACCATACACAGGCATCATCTTCATAAATCCTCAAGGGGGTTCTATACCAAAATCGTATTGATTATCATTTCCTTGCACTAATAACATAGTAGAATACGAGGCATTGACAACTGGATTAAGGATTGTTGTTCAGTGGAAGATCCAGGAACTTCATGTTTTTGGGGACTCCCAACTTGTGATTCGTCAAGAAACTGATGACTACCAAACAAAGGATGAGAAATTAATGTCTTACAAAAGAATGGTGGATGACTTGAAACAACATTTCATGAAGTTAGACTTTGAGCAGATACCAAGAGAGCAGAATCAAGCAATGGATGCCATGGCTACAATTGCTTCACTAATCAATCTACCATAGAATGAGACCTGCTATGAGTTCTTGGTGGATAACCTTTTGGTTCCCTTGTATGAGATCACTCCTACTAATATGATATGTGTCGTCGGTCCTAAGTCCCATTTATATGGCTCCATTTTCACATACCTTCATGACAATACCCTTCCTCCTGACCTATCCAATAACTGATGTCGCACTTTCATCCACCAATCTTCTCGATACATCAATTTAGCCAATATCCTATACCATCGAGGTCTAGATGGAACTCTTCTTAAATGTTTAGAAGGGGATGAAGCTCAGATTGCATTACGTGAAGTTCATGAAGGGATATGTGGTCCACATTCTAGTGGTCCTACCTTAGCCAAGAAACTCATCAGGATTGGATATTACTGGCCCAATATGGAAAAAGACTCATATCAGTTTGTCAAGAAGTGTAGGCAATGTCAAATTCATGGAGACCTCATTCATGCACCAGCATAAGAACTTCAACCAATTGTGACTCCTTGGCCCTTTTGCCAATGGGGACTCGATCTCATAGGCAAGATTCACCCTCCTTCCTCCAATGGTCATAAATTCATCATCACTACCATAGAGTATTTCACAAAATGGATCAAAGTCGTGCCTCTTACACAAGTCACTGGAAAACAAATTGCTACATTCATTCTCAACTATATCATTTGTCGATACGGTATTCCCGTTTCCATCATCATCGATAACGGGCGTCCCTTTAAAAATCAGGATATTCGTGAACTCTATGATCGCTTCCATATTACTCATCATTTTTCCACACATTATTACCCCTAAGGTAATGATCAAGCTGAGACGTCTAACAAAACAATCCTTCTTGAAAAAGATAGTCGACGACGTTGGCCACAATTGGCATATCCAACTTAATCCCGCACTTTGAGCTTACTGCACAAGTTTTTGTACACCTATAGGAGCAACACCCTATTCACTTGTCTATGGCAGTGAATCTATCTTGCCTATTGAGGTTGAGTTACCCTCTTTACGAGTCTCCTTGCAAAACATTATCAGTGATGAAGACTATAGGGTCTCTCGCTTACAAGAACTTGAACTATTGGATGAACGAAGATAAACTGCTTTTAATCATCTTAAGGCTTATCAACAATGAATGAGTCGTAGCTACAATCATAAAGTCAAGCCTCACACATTTGAGGTGGGTGACTTAGTTCTCAGAGAAAATCCTAAAAATCAGCAAGACAGAGAGAAGAAGGGCAAGTTTGAACCAAATTGGCTTGGTCCTTACATCATCACAGCAGCATATGGATCTGGTGCATATCACCTCTCAACCACAGAGGGTGAACCTTTGGAGGATCCTATCAACAGCATGCACCTTCGCAGGTTTTACACATAGCTCTTCAGAGTATCCTAATTCAAAAATACGAAAAAAAATCAGAAAAAAAAATATATCAAAAATATAAAAAAAAATTAAAAAAATTGTTACTTGGTGAAAACCTGGCAAACAGGTGCCTTGTGACACAAAAAATTTGAAAAAATAGAAAAACATCTCATCCAACGGTGAAAACCACTTCGATGGCACCCTGGGCAAGTACCATGGTGAAAACTGAGTCACCAGCGCCATGAGTAGAGAAATTGCTCCTCCCTCCTTCAGGATTCCATCTCATCCTTTCACTTTGCACACACTCACAACATATCCATTCATAACAAACTTACCCATTCCCATCATGGCTTGTTATTGATCTACCTAAGATTAGTTAGCCATTCATAATAAACATTCCTTTTCACCCCTTTCCATCTATAATAAATCAGCTCCTATCTGTGGCTAAGGCAAATCCTACATCTAGTGATGGGTGTGGAACTGAGAGCATCACATGTTTTGAGGAGTACAGTTTCTTCCACTTTTCTTCAGTCTATCCGCGCACAATCCACAATATTTGCATCGCCAATCCGCAATAAAGTTTTGTCTTCTCTGCAATAAAGTATCAGTTGCATTGATTCAATCAGTTTTAGATGACACATCAGCAACAATGGGCTTCAACAAATTAAAATCTTTCAACAGATTCGAACAACATTATGGTTCAATGCTATCTATCCTTTTGTGAAAGTAAACATTGTGACCACAATCAAGTAAGACTTATACAAGTGACAAGAGACACTAAACTTGAGGAATTCAGTGGATGTTGGTGTCGAGTCTTGGTTTTCTTTTGATTTTATCTTTTTGGTGACATATCTTTTAGCTTTTCTAAGATGTCTTTGACTAGAGATTCTATCTCCAGGATGTCTTTGACTAGAAAGGCGAGGATGGGGTATCGTCATCTATTTTTCTTTTGTTGTTTGTGGATTGTCTCTTAGTAATGCTATGACTTGTCCAAGGATATGAGGACACTGAGAGTCTAGTGTGAACTGGGGCATTCCTTGTTTGAGAGTGTCTTATCTCCATGAAAATAGGTACAATGACTTTCTAGGTTGAACATATGCCTTGATTGTCATAACCTATTTTGCCATAATAAAGCTCAATGATGATAACGCACAAGAAGCTCTTTCACTTTCATATCTTCTATCTTACATTCCCCTTTCTTGATTGACTTCCATCAACCTTCTTGAGTCTATGTAGCCTGCTATCACATGACTGAGTATAATGACACACCAAAAATATTTGCATTTCATGTAGTTGCACTTGCATTACCACATATTAGCATTTCATACATACATATAGCTATCACAATTGCATCACATCCTACACACAACACATGTTAGCACATTTTACATCCTCATCATATTCATTTACATTTCATACATTCACATTTGCACCATGGATAACATTTAAAAACATTAAAAAAAAATTGCATTTCATCATGTACATATTCTCATCCATATCATAAGCATCATATAAACATGCATCATCATGAAACATCTCATCACATAGGTACACATGCATATAGTTGCCGCAAGGATGAATCTCATATATATATATATATATATATATATATATATATATATATATATATAAGTGTCATGATACAATGATGTCAAAATCATATGGCTACAGTCACCCAAAGGTGTCATCATACAAAACTGATACATAGGGAGCCCTCTAAGGCTATCATGAACTCCCTCCCTCGAAGCCGCCTGGCCTTGACAAAGTCTGAGCCCTGGAAGGACCCACCCCAGGATCATCTCTCCTGCCCCCTCTATCTGGTGGTGGTGGAGGACCCATAACCCCACCACTAGACGCCTGTCTCTTGTCCCTCCCTCTAGTGGTCGTTGTTGCCCACTATGATCTATGAAAGATCCTAGCCCGCTACTCTAGTGGCATAGCCCTATAGTATAGGTCTCTCTAGTAGCCTATCTCCTCCCCGACTTGCAGAACATAAGCATATCCAACTCCTGTGTCCTCTGTTGCCTGCCTCCCTTCCCTCAGTGTTGTCTCAGCCTTTATATAACGCTGGATAGCCTGATCTCTCTCCCACTTCATGTCCCTCAGCTGTCTCCTGAGTCTAGTTGTCTCCCTCTCCAAATCTTGGATCTCATCTACCTATCCCTAGCAGATATCCCTCAAATCCAATAGCTCATCCTCCTCCTCTCCCCCCTGTACTTGTGGTTGCTCATGCCCCTGTACCTGTGCTACTCGCACCTATAAAGGCAATCCACCTCTGCCTCTCACCATGTGAGCCTGTCTCTCCTCCCCACCCTCTCTCCACGGAGCCACTCTCCTCTCTCCTATCACACCCCGCCTCCTCCATCGGCCTCTACCCCCACCATCTCCATCATCATCGTCATCCCCCCGCCATCTCCATCTATCTACTCCCCTTTGTCAGTCATGGAAATGGATGCTCAACCAAATATGTAGTATACTCTGCATCCATCCCTACATCCTCTATCTCTAGCCACATATCCCAAGGCACGGGCACCATCTCTACTAGCCGCATCACTGCCTGATCATATGACAATAATGGCCCGAAGTGTGCCTGATCCCTCACTGTCCGAGCATACATCCTGAAACCCCATGGCATTCGTTGAATCTTGTTGAACTGCCTGCATACTTTGTCAACCAACTGCCTCTCCAGTACATAGGGCATCCACCCAATTAGATACCTGCCCCTGAATGTGTATGGCAGCTCCACAGCGTCATACTCTCACTCCTCAGACTCTCGGTATGGTCTCCATACCACAGTGTCAATCTCATCAATGACCCGGCGCCAGTACTCCAATCTCCCAATCTGTAGCTGCGATGTAATCATATAATATAAATACACAAAACTAGGCCATGGCCCCTACCTCTGAAATGAATCGGTCGGGTCACTAGCAGATGCTCATAAGCCCATACCTGTAATAATGTCACTCCACAGCCCAATCCTACCGATCCATGGTATACAAACTAATGAAGCTAATAGTACAAATGTGCCAGCACACATGGTCCCCAGGCATATCTGGTATGTTGTGTCACCAGTGTCTCCAATGTGCTCCCCCAGCCCACAGCCAACCCTCGTATCGCCCTATCCGGACACAGGAACCCACTAATCACTGCTGCCAATACTGTTGGTAATGTTAATCCAGTTTGTGTCATCGTGTCCCATGCCACGTGTCTAGCCCTCATCTCCAATCCCGGATCCTGGAACAATACTCGTCTAAGTGCATCCCTATCTCCGTCTCAATCATAAGGAACTAACTCCCCATCAATCGGTATCCTCAGTATCCTGTATACATCCTCCAAGGTGACTGTCATCTCACCCATCGTCAAATGAAACATACAAGTCTCTGAGTGCCATCTCTCAGCCAACGCAGTCAGCAATCCCATGTTCGCCCAAAACTCAATCACATACAGAATATCAACCTCAATAGCTGCTCTATCCTCAAATATCAGCTCTGGTTGTAAACTTTGATTTGATGGGAATCTTTCCCGTGACTCCATCATAGGTAAGTACTCTTGTAGTCAAGCAATTCAATCATGTCAGTCATAGTGGCATTCCCCGTTCATCACAAAATGTTGCTTATTATCCTAGTGCTTATATCTATCATATGGTGCTCTATCCTAGTGACACTCACTGTTCATCACAAAGTGTTGTTGTTTATCATAGTGGTACTCCCTGTTCATCACAAAGTACTATGTGTTTTTGCACTCCTTGTTCATCACAAAGTGTTGCTCATATTTGCACTCCTTGTTCATCACAAAGTGTTGTTCATATTAGTACTCCCTGTTCATCACAAAGTACTATGTCTTGGTACTCCCTGTTCATCACAAAGTGTTGTTCATATTAGTACTCCCTGTTCATCACAAAGTACTATGTCTTGGTACTCCCTTTTCATCACAAAGTGCCTCGATCTATCCTATCCTGGGGCCTCTTCTTGAGTGTATCCTCTTGAGTAGTTTCCTAATTGGCAACGTATGTTCTATCACAGAATTGTCAATCCTAGCCCTAACTGTTATTCTAGTCTTCCCTAGAGGACCTGCTTGAGTGTATCCTCTTAGCAGCTTATCCAATCGGCAGCGTATGTTCATCACAGAACTGTCAATTTGGCCTAGAAGACATAAACGTGCCTTCATGACATAAATGCACTTACATATTGCACAAACGCGCCTGGTCTGCACAGACGTGCCTAAAATACACAGACATGGCTATGCTCTGCACAGACGTGCCCACATAGCACAAACATGCCTTCACAACACAGATGCGCTCGCATTTGACATAGACACCTTTTCCTGCACAGATGCGCCTGGCACAAACACAGACGCGCCTAGCCAACCCAGGCGCGCCTGGCACCAGCACAAACGTGCCTTGGCATTTTTTTGAATTTTTTTGACATACCTAAACACACATTTATTTCTCTACCTAACATGCATTTATGACAACATTTATTGCAACAAAGTACAAGGAGGTTTTGCGCTACTTATCGGCTCTCTTGCATCAGCTGGCCTCTAAAATCAGCGAACGTGATTGAATCTGTGAACCAATGCCATCGTTGTTGACTGTTGCTGCTCTATTCTCTCTCTGCACTCTAATCTCTTGGATGTGTGGATGACAATGAGGATGTTTTCCCTCGTAGTCTATCTTATAGACTGCCTTAGCCCTAGCCCTAGTCTCCCGTGTCAGTCTTCATTATCCCATGACTCTGTCACTCTATCCTATCTAGTCATTCCATTCTAGCCTTTCTTTCTTATCAAGAGATTGTCTCTCCTCTTTTCAGACATTTTCATCTAATCTCTTGAGGGGGCATATCATTCCCATCTTGGGGCAACTTTGTATCAGTTCATATTATCGTCTTTGAAACAATGCGACAAGCTACAATGTCTCAAAGAGGGGCAAAATGTAGACACCTAAAATTGTCCATGTCTAATTAAATAAATATTTTATTTATTTAATTTTTTTAGCCTAATTCTTCTATTAATTGAATAAATCTTTATTTATTTAATTAATTCATTTATCCTCTTCTAGCCTTATTTCTCATTTAAATAAATACTTTTATTTATTTAATTAATTCATTTATCCTCTTCTAGCGTTATTTCTCATTCAAATAAATACTTTTATTTATTTAAATTATCCTTTTCCTAAATTAAATAAATACTTTTATTTATTTAATTGATCCCACTTCTTTTATTAATTAAATAAATCTTTATTTATTTAATTAATTCATTAACCTTTTCCACCTATGACACATGTCATTCATCTCTTAATTCATACACTACCTACCCTCTCATTATTTTCTTATTTCCTCTACCTACTCTCTAATCATAGCCGACCATTTATCTTTTACACCTCTCAATCTTACCCCTCCATTTCTTATAGTGTCTTCTATATAAGAAGATGCTTCTTTCATTATCAAGCCCCCGATGATTATTCGACTACACTACGCCTTTGAACTTTCATATGCGACCCCACTTGCAACCACATTTCCGTTCTTTGTTGAGCTCTTGTGCACATAAAATCCGAGAGGAAATATATCAAGCAAGATCGATGGAGATATGAAGAATGGAGATCCAAACCCTATTGGACATGTGATGGTATAATCTTTGTGATTTTATTTGATTTGCATTGTCTTAGGTAATCTTCATATGTTATGGTGGATCTTTGTTGTTGTTAGGCTAGTATTTTGTGGTTGAATCTATTTAGTCTTTCAATATTGTTGTTATCCATTTTCACTGTATACAATATGGTTCGTGCTATTTCCCTATCTAGAAGGAAGACCCATCGGACCGGTTCACCTATGCACCCATGAATATACCACCCCATTTCTCAAAATTTTATAGGACTGCAAGATCAAAATATATGTGTGGCACTGCACATTTTATTGAATGTGGCAACTGTACATTTCTACTTGAGCAAAATCTGCAGAACTCAACATATCATATTGTAAAACAATACACACAGAAACATCAATCCACATCCCTTAGCAATCAATCTTTGATCGGTATAACCCTTTTGCAAAAGAATCCTCAAGCTCACGCAAATTAATTTCTCGACTATCTCCTTCCTAGTGTATCTCTCTGCAAACCCTAAGATCATGCTCAGTCGATCAAACGTGCCCTAAATTTTCATTTCCTTGTGTTCACTTTTCCTTCGTCTGGTACCTATCCTTTATCCCACAGCCATTTGTTGGTGGACCTCATATTCCCTCATAGTCTAGCGAGGTATTCCTTTCCCTGCACAATGACTTTGACCTATCTTTTTTCGCAATACCCCTGGCTTGCACGACATCATCATGGGGGGTGGCGGGAAGGAGACCAAGACTCTCCTCCCCCAACCCATGGCCTCTTCTTGCATTCATCATGTGCCTCGCGGGGTATCACAAAAAAGGGGGAAATAATTCTTCCCGCTAGCCCGCACTCCTCTATAATTTCCTTGTGAAAACATGCGGGGTTAGTTATTTGAAAGACTTGATAAAGTCTTCTACTTCATGATTTATGATTTGTGGGCCCACCATAAGCTTAAAAGTGTAAATTACCTTTGCAATGGTATAAATAAAACTTTATTTCTAAACAATCATAATCATCCAGGTGCCCTAACTCATGGTGCCCCCGCCCCCTTTGGCAACTTTATATTATTAAATCATTATAAAATGATTTAACTAACTCTTGATTCATCTTTTCTAGGCATTTGTGTCAATTAGGTGGTTCAGACATTTTTACCTATCCCCTTACCAAAATAATCCAAATATAATATTATCCAAATCAAATTAATTTTAAAGAATAAATATTCCATCAAAAGGCCTTAAAATGGTCTTGATGCTCTGCGAAATGGGGCAAGTGTTAGACAAAAGCCTGTGGTCGTATAACACACAAAAACAACAAGAAACAAGGATCAAAGTTAGTGTTATTCAACCAAAAACTAATCTAAGCAAGCATATCAAAAGAGACACTAAAAACATGATAAAGGATTTAACTATGGAAGTAAATACCACAAGACATCTCCAAATAACATGCTCTTAGCTCTTTCTCCTTTGTTCCTCTCCTCTCCAAGTTCCAAATTAGTGTAGCTCTCAGCAGCTTTTTGCACTATGGATGCTTATGGAGGTTCAAGATTGTAGATGATTAACTATGCTATGCAAGTGTAAAATAAGCTAGATATGAGATGCTATGAAATGAACTAAGATTTATTTTAGTCCAAAATGACAATATATTAGTGATTTATGCTAAAATGCTCTCTAAAAATGACTATAAATTAAATGCATGCAAGTTTTCTGGATCTGGATAATGAAGAAATGGGTTCTATTTATAGGAAAAATGGAGCAATGGATGGTTGAGATTGAGTAATCTCAACAAGGGTTAGGATTGAATGATATCAAATCCATGTGAGGACTTTCAACCCAATCCCAAGATGACAAGTGTCAATGTGAGATAGGTTGAGAGGAGAGGGAATAAGCATTAAATGTTTGACATGACCTGAGAGTTAACTTAGGAGTTAAGGTCAAGGTTGGGTTGAGTGAATAAATTCTTTATTCAAAGAATAAAGCCTTTATCCAATGGATAAACTCTTGTGCAAAGGTTAAAGGGATAACCATGGTCAAAGCAATAAATGCTTGAGGAGACACATGAGTCATATGAGGGTTGAGTTAGGGGTTAACCATAAATGGTCATGTAAGAGCCATAAGTGGTTTGGAAGACTTTAGAGGTTAAATTGTTGAACACACAAAGCATTAAATGTTTTTCAAAGACTTTGAAGTCTTTGAGAAGTGACTCCAAGTTGCTTAGGAATGTGACAATAATTAGGGGATGGATTAGACTAATTGATTAGGATTAAATAGGTTCTAGAATAATTTAGGAAGGGGATTTAGGAGTCAAGTGGGAGATGTAGAAAAATGCAAGTGGGGGGGAATAAATGATTTAAATAAATGTTTTATTTAATTTATTTAAAAGAGGAAAGAGGATTAAATTGAATAAATAGAATTTATTCATTTAATTGTTTGTGAATTTGGTTTAATGAATTAATTAAAATAAATTCAATAATTTATTTAATTAATAGGAGAATGTTTTGAAGATGAAATAATTAAATATTAATTTAATTAACTGATGGCTAGTGGATTTTTAATCAAATAAATACGAAATATTCATTTAATTAAAATGAACAGATTTATGTGACTACATTTGCCCCTCTTTGAGATGTTGCGGTTTATCGCTTCGTTCCAAAGAAAGAAAAATAGGTGTGAATAAATGCCCCATAAAATGTTAATTTAATGGGTGGTATGCCCCCTTGAGAGATGGGCCGAAATTTTTTGAAAAATTGAACGATCTCTTGAAAAAGAATGAAAATTGGCAGGGTGGTAGAAGAAAAGATTTTAGCAATGAGGGTGAAAGAATGGAAGAAATCGGACTGAATATGGAGAAACAACAAGCTAGTGAGTACCCTGAGGTCATGCAGGAGATACGGTGAAAATATGGTGGTTGTGGTTTCGAGTGATGCTATATAATTGATCAAAATTGGTTGGACAATCTGGTGCAATCAGTTTAATTGCCCCGGTCGAGTCAAAGCATGACAGTTGATGTCAGTTGGTCACTTGGACGGGATAAAGCCTGAGTAAGTGAATCAAAGTGACCTAATGTGACTTAGACAATTGATGTAATTGCCCAATGAAGTCAAGGTATATGAAGCAAAATACTCGTTGAGACTTAGACAATTGATGTAATTGTCTATTAGATTGTGTTTGATTGGTTGATCAATTGATAGTGTGTGTGTGTGATGGATGGTTGTGGGGAATCATGGCAGCCCCGTTGAGACTAGGTCATTATGATAAATGCCTATTGTATTTTAGGTTTGCCATAATCGATTACTTGTTGAGACCCAAAGAGACTTGATCAGAGTATCTGTTGATAGTCTAGGTGTGTGTGAGTCGATGTACCTATGCAGATAGAGTAACTTGCTTGGCTTATAGGATGACTTAGGATATGACACAATCCCTCCTATTAGAGATGGATGGTGATGAACGTGGCTTGATTGATTTTGATGGGACATGATGTAGGGTATGTGATGTTGATTATCGAGATGGGGAGGGTGGGGGGGGTCGATGTTAGATAGAAGAAATGGAGGACCTATGACTCATTCCTATGGAAGAAAAGGAAAATTGAGTATGCATTGTTATGACTATGTATGCATGATATGCAACTATTATGAATGTATAGATGTGTGGAATGCAATGGAATGCAATATAAACAGATGAGATGAAATGAAGATCCATAGTGCTTTATTTTTCATCATTGAGCTTTAAAATGTTGTAATAAAATGCAAGCAACTTGACATAATGATTCAAGATGACCTAAGTATTCCTTACATGGATTTTGATATAGCAAGTTAATACAAGCAACTTGATATAATGGATCAAGTTTACCTGAGTATTGCTTGTGGAATAGACGAGGATTATCTCCTTTCATGCATAACTTGGAATGTCCTCCTTGATCTTTTGTCGATCACATCCTGAGACAAGTTCATATTGTAGTCAGAGATAAACCAATATCGAGTTTGGATGAGGCAGTAGGAACAAAGGATGGAGCATGGTACCTGCAAGCAAACAACATATATATAAAGAATGAATAATATGGACCCTCGATAATGGTTCATGCTCATATGGTCGAGGTATACATTGTAGTCAGCAAGTCGTAGTGATCTATGACTGTATTTTGCCTATGATCACGTATCTTAGTGAACTTCCCACGTAGACACCATTAGTACATGTCCCAGTACTTCATCGGAATAATTCACAGAAGATACACAAACAATGCTATAGGAACCTGATATGAATAAATAACCCACAAATCAACCAAGTATTTGATAGCTTAAACAAAATTTTCTTGTCAAAGAAAAATGTCATTTTGTCTTTGTTTTGATAAGGAAGGATGCATCCTTGTTTAAGACAGTTTGTGTGTTTGATGTTGATTGTTTGGTTAATGGTATAAGTGGTCGTTTGTTGGAGTCTTTCACAATGTTTTGTTTGGTATCTGCTTTGAAAAATGTATGTACAGTGCGTTGCTATGTTTTTTGATTGTTTGATGTTTTCTGATGTTTTTGGATGTTTGTGAGATAGTTTTGAACGAAGAATCAATGAATCACAAGTAATGCAGAATCCACTTCCATCAAATAGGTTAAGGCTATTGCCCCTAGTTTTAGGCATGACTCTGAAAAAGAGGGATACAAGATGCATGAAGTACTATCCTTAATTGTAGATCAATAACAAACCATGGTTTGGATGGATGGATGAGTGAATGTAGTGAATGTCAAGTTCCCTAAATCAAATCCCATCATCCCAACAAAACCATCTACAAAACCCATCATCCCACCAATCAAACCAGTAACCCCATCAGTAGCAACAATAACATCAATAGCACCATTAGCAGTAGCAACTGTATCAGAACCCACAGCAGTTCCAGCAGAAGCAGCAGAGTCAACACTACCAATACTCTCCGTATTGGATTCATTGATCCCCATAATCCTTCTTGTAGCACCAATCATTTCATCTACAAAACTAATCACACCTGCAGTGTTTAACTCAAAGGACATCCCAGTATGGTACAGTAACCGGTTACTAGAAAGTGACTCAGAAAATGACTCACATGAGTGGGAATTTGATTCCATACAGCTTAATACTTTAGATGAGGAAGACACATCACCACCTGCACCCCGCAAAGACATCCTTGTTTACGGAGAAGCATAGATAAAGACCTCTTGGGTTCCTGAGCTGGAAACTTCTTCCACAGACCCTACGTCACATCCTACACCTGATTCTGATAGGGAGAGTACCATCAATGACCTTCACCACAATGTCTTAACCCTCACTGACACACCTAACAAACTTAACCTAATTGATGAGGTAATACCCATTATCCATCCTGAACTCATCGAATGGAACAAACCTAATTCCCCATGTCTTGACCTTTTCCAAAATGATGAGGCGATCATTGACTTTTTGGAACGACGGGATAATATACCAAGCGAGGATCACAAAGCTGGATTCGCCATTGAACTTAATAGTGCAACATACTTTGGGGCGGATGCCAAACCTTTCAGTTGCAAAAATATAACAATAAAACATGGATCTTCCAATGAAAACCACATTGTGGCACTGTTTGATCCCACAAAAGTAAAAAGAAAGAGCGTATCCAGTGGTGAAAACCTCTCTGAGGCGTCAGAGGATGAAAGGTTTGACATTCTCCCTTCTAGTACAAAACATGAACGATCGACAATTCTCATTGAGGAAACAAAAGAATACAATGTGGGGACTCTTGAAACTCCTCACCACATACATCTTGCATCTCTTTTAACTCCAGAGGAACAACCCAAGTTTGTAGAGTTCTTCCAGAAGTGTCAGATCAACTTTGCATGGTCATATGCAGACATGCTTGGTCTTGATTCAGATTTAGTCATGCATCACCTCACCGTAGCAGAAGGAGCCAAACCTGTCAAGCAGAAACTTCACAAGATGCATCCTCAGATTGCGGTATTAGTCAAAGAAAAACTCAAGAAACTCCTAGACGTTGGTTTTACTAGACCAATTGATTATGCAGATTGGATATCCAATATTGTTCCTGTCAGCAAGCCAAATGGGGCATCCGTATTTGTACTGACTTCAGAGATCTAAACAAGGCATGTCCTAAAGATGACTTCCCCCTACCAAATATCGACATCATAGTAGACCTAATAGCAGGACATGCCATGCTTTCACTCATGGATGGATTTTCAGGGTACAATCAGATAAAGATCTCACCAGAGGATCAACATAAGACAGCCTTCACATGTCCATGGGGAACATGTTGCTGGAATGTAATGCCTTTTGGTCTAAAGAATGCAGGAGCGGCCTATCAACGAGCAATGACCACCATCTTCCATGACATGATGCATAATATAATGGAAGATTATGTTGATGACTTACTGGCAAAATCACTCACAAGAGAAGGTCATTTGGACATATTAGAGCAAATCTTTGATAGACTAGAACAATATCATGTTTGACTCAACCCAAAGAAATGTGTCTTTGGAGTAACCTCGGGGAAACTTCTAGGATACATTGTCTCAAGCAAAGGCATTGAGGTTGATCCTACAAAGGTTAAAGAAATCATGGACATGCCACCACCAAAGAACATTAGTCAGCTAAGGATATTACAAGGATGGCTCCAATCCATTCAAAGATTCATTACACAACTGGCAGATAAGTGTCACCCCTTTACACACCTGTTACACAAAAACATCCACTTTAAATGGGATACCAGATGCCAACAAGCATTCCAGATGCTTAAAGACTATCTCATGAATACACCATTCTTGATCCCACCAAATCCGAGCAGACCTCTGTTACTCTATATTTCAGCAACTAATACAACATTGGGAGTGCTACTGGCTCAACATAATGCAGAAGGGAAAGAGTGTGCTATATACTACATCTCTCGCACACGGGTTGGCTATGAACTCAATTACACACCTATTGAGTGAGCTTGCCTAGCAGTAATCTTGGCAGCCACTAAACTGAGGCACTATCTATTAACACATAAAGTACAACTCATCGCAAGGATTGATCCACTCAAGTACTTACTCAGCAAAGCATTGACAGGCCGCTTGGCCAAATGGGTGATGATTCTAAGTGAATTTGACATCGAGTATGTGGACCGTAAAGCTATCAAAGGACAAGTCATTGCAAATCAGTTAGTTGATGCTCCCCTCATAGGCGATCATCCTCTCATTTCCAATTTTCCAAGTGAAGAGATATTCATGAACACAGCAGCACAACCATGGAAACTATACTTTGATGGTTCATACACTAGGCATGGCTCAGGGGCAGGCATTCTGTTTATCACACCTCAAGGTGACAGCATCCTGAAGTCTTACAAGCTCACATTCCCATGCATAAACAACATAGCAAAGTATGAGGTCTTGATCACAGGACTCAGGCTAGCCATACAATGGAAGTTACAAGAACTGCAAGTATATGGAGACTCCCAACTGGTCATTCGACAAACAACTAATGAATATCAGACTAAAGATGACAAACTCATGTCGTACAAACAAATGGTGGACAGTCTAAAAGCATCATTTACTACTATCACCTTTGAGCAGATACCAAGAGATCAGAATCAAGCTGCTGACACTATGGCTACCATCGCATCTCTCCTAGATCTTCCACAGAATTCAACACGCTATGAGTTCTTGGTAGAACAGCTTTGGATCCCCGCTTATGATATCCCTGAATCTGAGATGATATGTCACCTTATTAGTTCTGAATCCCCATGGTACAATGAGTTCTACACCTATCTCCGTGATCACACACTTCCTCCTAACCAATCGAATAACCAACGTAAAACCTTCATTCGCCAAACCACTCGATATACCATTATTGCTGAAACCCTATACCGACGCATTCTTGATGGTACTCTCCTTCAATGTCTAGAAAAGGATGAGATAAAAAAGGCCTTGGAAGAGGTACGTGAAGGAATTTGTGGAACTCATGCAAGCGGTCCATCACTAGCCAAGAAACTCCTGCACACTGGATACTATTGGCCATCTATGGAAAAAGACTCCTACTACTTTGTCAGAAAGTGCAAGAAATGCCAAGTTCATGGAGACCTGATACATGCACCAACACAAGAATTGCAACCAATCACAACACCATGGCCTTTTTGTCAATGGGGCCTTCACCTTGTGGGTGAAATCCATCCATCTTCATCCAACGGCCATAAATTCATTATTACCGCCACTGAATACTTCACAAAGTGGATCGAAGTTGTTCCACTTACCCAACTCATCGGCAAGCAGATCGCCTCATTCATCCTTAATTACATCATCTGTCGATATGGTGTACCCATGTCCATCATCACAGATAACGGACTTCCATTCAAAAATCGGGATGTTTGTGAGCTCTATGAGAAATTCCACATCTAGCACTGCTTTTCCACTCCCTATTACCCACAAGGCAATGGTCAGACTGAAGCATCAAACAAAAACATATTAAGAATCCTCAAGAAGACAGTCAATGATGTCGGTCGTGATTGGCATTTTCAATTGAATCCAGCACTATGGGTGTATCAAACTAGCATTCGAACCCCTATAGGCACAACTCCCTACTCAGTAGTCTATGGCGCAGAAGCTATCTTACCTATTGAGGTTGAGATACCATCTCTATGGGTTTCCTTGCACAATCTCATCGATGATGAAGCATACAGAGTATCACGACTCCAAGATTTAGAGTTACTTGATGAAAAACGACAAGCTACATACAATCACCTCAAGGCCTATCAGCAGCACATGAACAGAAGCTATAATCATCGAGTTAGACCTCGTACATTCGAGGTAGGTGATCTTGTTCTTTGAGAAAATCCTCATAACCAACCCGACCAAGAACATTAGGGAAAGTTTGAATCAAATTGGCTGGGTCCATATGTTATCACTGTTGTATTTGGGTCTGGGGCATATCAGCTGGTTACTTCAAAAGGAGAGCCGCTAGCAGATCCGATCAACACCATGCACCTTAAAAAAATTTATACATAAGCTGCACAGAGCATCAGGCTCCCATACATATCTGGAAAAACACCAAAAACATTCAAAAAAATATCCTGAAGAAAATACAAAAACATCAAAATAGTAAAGAAAAATCATGCATCCAAATGGTCAACAACCACTCTGGTGGCACCTTGGGTAAGTACGATGGTAAAAACCTGGCAAACAGGTGCCACTCGTAAAGGCTATGGATTCATTGTCTTTCAAACTGGTTGTGATCACATTCATTTCATCCATTCATCCATCTGTCCAAAGTCATGGCTTGTTATTGATCTACAATCAAGGATAGTACTTCATGCGTTTGGCATCCCGCTTTTTCATAGTCATGCCTAAGTTGGCGGCAATGCCCTTAATCTAGTTGATGGAAGTGGATTCTACATTATCTTGTGATTCATTGGTTCTTTTTTCAAAACTATCTCACAAAATTCAAAAACATTCAAAACAATCGCAAAAACTCCAAAAACATTCAAAAAAAAATCATCCAAATACCAAAAACATTGAAAAACTATCTCACAAAATCCAAAAACATCATAAAACATCAAAAACAAACAAAAACATGGCAACACCTTGTACATACATTTTTCAAAGCAGATACCAAGCAAACATTGTGAAAGACTCCAACAAATGACCACTTATCTGATCAACCAAACAATCAACATCAAAACACGCAAAATTGTCTAAACAAGGATGCATCCTTCCTTACCAAAAAAAAACAAAGACAAAATGACATTTTCTTTGACAAGAAAATTTTGTTTAAAGCTATCAAGTACTTGGTTGATTTGTCAGTTATTCATTCATTTATATATACATCAGGTTCCTACAGCATTGTTTGTGTATCTTTTGTGAATTATTCTGATGAAATACTGGGGCATGTGCTAATGGTGTCTACGTGGGAAGTTCACTAAGCTACGTGATCTTATGTGAAACACAGTCATGGATCACTACAGCTTATTGACTACAACATACACCTCGACCATATGAGCATGAACCATTATCAAGGGTCCCTATTCTTTATTCTTTATATATGTTGTTTGCTTGCAGGTACGATGCTCCATCCTTGGTTCCTACTGCCTCATCCAAAAATGGTTTATCTCTGATTACGGTATGAACTTGTCTCAGGATATTATCGGCAAAAGATCAAGGAGGACATTCCAAGTCATGCCTGAAAGGAGATAATCCTTGTCTGTTCCGCAAGCAATACTCAGGTCAACTTGGTCCATTATATCAAGTTGCTTGTATTAACTTGCTATATCAAAATTCATGTAAGAACTACTCAGGTCATCTTGAATCATTATGTCAAGTTGATTGTATTTTCTTACAACATTTTAAAAGCTCAATGATGAAAATAAAGCACTATGGATTGTCATTTCATCTCATATGATTATATGGCATTTTGTTGCATATGTCCCATCCATTTAATCATTCATTATTCGTATACATAGTTTTTTGTGCAAGTGTAAACAAAATTAATGTGAACAATTATGTGAAAATTTAATTGGCCTTAGATACAATCACAACGGAGTACTCTGATACATCATCAGTGCATCATGCGAAGTCTAAAACAACCTTGCATTCATCTATCATCATCATATCATCATCATTACATTTAGTTGCATTTGCATCGAGTGCCTTTCATATCATTTAGCTGCATAAAATTGCATATAGTTCATTTATTGGCATTAGTTTTATTATATCATTTTCCTCATTGCATAGTCATGACGTTTAGATTCATTCATAGGATAAAATTGTTCTTGATTGTATTAACCATTATTATGCATTCATTTAGTGTTAGTTACCAATCATCATTTATCATCATTTATCATCATTTATCATCATTTATCATCATTTATCATTGCATACATTCATTTATCTATCCATTAGTTAAGTGCATTCATTATATTCATTTAGTATATCCTTATCCTCATTCATTTCATTTCATTTAGGATTCATTACAAAAATGCATTCATTCTACCTTTTCAATTACATTAAGATGCAGTTACCCATGCATTGCATTATCATTGCATCATCATTATCACTTCATCATATTTTTCACCATTTAGACTCATAAACAAAACCATTTGTTTCCACATAGGTTCATATATTATCCATACACGTTCATTTAGAAATCATCATTTCAAAATTTGTACTTTACATTTGTTACATTCATCTAACCAACATCTAGATGCATCTACATATATAAATCATTCATTTACCACATTAAAATCCTAAAATCATTGCATATCATTATCTCATTGTCTCATCAAACATAAAAATCCAAACAAACCATCATAATCATCATTTTATTATGCATACATAATCATCATGGCATTACATACATATGGCATTACATCACCAACACATCATGCACACTTATATAAACCTGCATATACATCATTAGCATCACATTCATAAAACATGCATATAGACATCATGTAGGTATAAATCATCATACAAACATGCGTATAGGACTCATCTCATAAACACATACATAAAGCAAGTACAACTATTCCATCTAAGCATAAAATCATAAGATCATCATCCTGCATAAATTCTTACATATCAAAATGCATATCATCACAAAATATGGGATCTCCTCATATATCATATCATAACGCCACAAATATACATGTATCAAAGTACAATGATGTCCAAAATATTGGCTACCAAGAGCCATCCAAGACACAATCCAAAATGACAATATAAATACATGCATACAAAATGCTCTCTCAAATGCCACTCTGACCAAATGCTGCACACCCATCTCTACCTGCTCCCCCACTAGTCCCTGCACCACCTGATCTATCTCTCTGGGGAGGACCCATCACACCACCACTGCTTTGCATCCTCTAAGACTGCTCTGATCTCGCCTGCCGCATCTGGGAATAGCTCAGTGCTCACTGACTAGTTGGCACCACCTGCTCGTATAACCCCCACCAATACTCTATCTCTGCCTGTGCCCACTGAATCTCCCTCATCACCTCCCCAGTAAGACCCTGTGCTCCTACTCCAACCCAAACTCTCTCTTGTAGCTCTGCTAATCTCTCCACTACATCATCCCTCTCTCGCAGCACTACAATCAGCTCTGACTCTAGTGCAAATAGCTGCACATCTCTAGCTTCCACCTCTGCCTGTAAATCCTCTACGCGAGTCTGCAAATACCCTGTCATATGGTCCCACAAATCTCCACCCATCGCTCCCTCCCCCATATCCATAGGTGCCTCCCCAGTGACTCCCTCTCCCATGGCTCCCTACTCTATATCCATCGGTGCCTGTCACTCACCTGCATCCCTACCACCTAACCTCATGCCTCCCTGCATCAAAGGTCCCTGAGATAGCTGCAATGGCTACTTACCTCTCCCTCTCCGCTGTAATAGACCACCACCCCCACCTCGACCTCTGAATCTGCCACCTCCTCCAAACCCGCTACCCCCTCCTCCTCCTCCTCCATCCCCACCACCACCATCTCCATCACCACCATCCCCTCTCCCTATCCCACCTACTACTCTGCGACCTCCTCTCCTCCTTTGTCTCTGTCCCCTCTCCTCCTCACAATCTGGAATCGGCTCTGTCAAATCTGATATCCGAGGAATCGGATGTGCTGCAATATACTGCGTATACTCCTCTAACACCTCAGCATCCACCATCCCCGGCCGCATATCCCATGGTCTCACCTGTAGCATCTGAAAATCTGCTAGTGCCTGATCATATGGTAATACTGGCCCCCATAGGTACCTCTCTCGGACCTCCCTAGCATACTCTCCAAATCCCCTAGGCAATCCCTACCTCCGCCCAAACTGTCTCAACACTCGGCCCAGAAGTTGTCTCTCCACATTGTAGGTTGTCCTACCAATGAGGAATCGAGTCATGAAAACATATGGCAACACCTCTGCATCATCCTCCCATGGCTCACACTCAATGTACGGCCTCCAAATCATTGTGTCCAAGTCATCCAATGCCTGCTGCCACCACTCTAACTTCCCCAGGTGGGGCTGACTCATCATACCACCATACATATATACATAGGGCTGATCCACTACTCGAAATCTCAAACTGACTGGTCAGGTAACTGGTAAATGCTCCCATGCCCAAATATGTAGTAGCGTGATCCCTACTCCCAAAGAGCCCATCCCTTGATATGCTACCTCATGTAGCTCCCGATATAAGTGTGATAGCACATACGGTCCCCATGCAAACCAGGTCCCCTCTGTCATCATCTACTCAATCACCTGACCCCAACCAACGGCCAGTCCATGCGATTGTCGATCTGGGCACAGTAGTCCCCCAACAATACCTGATAGCACTGCTGGTAATGGCTCATACAACGCGGCTATGTCCTCCCAGGCTATCGATCCATCATCAATATAGACCTCCTCCTCAAAAAATCTCTACACTGCTAAGGTCCCCCACGCTCGGTCATAGCTCACCAGCTCTCCTCGGATGGGAATGTGCAGGATGCGCCATACATCCTCCAGAGTCACTGTCATCTCTCCCTACATTAAGTGAAACATACATGTCTCACTATGCCACCACTCTGCCAATGTTGTAATCAAATCGTGATTCATCTGAATCACGGGCATATACATCACATTGTACAGGCCTGTCACTACAATGTAATCCACCTCGGCCTCTGTCAACTGATCGCGCAGCACCTATGTGGAGAGATGTCTCTCGTGCAACTGTAAGATGCAAAGATCCTCCTACACAAGTGCATCAACCATCATCATCAGTTGTTTTGTTTCAAACTTTCTTAAGTTTAAACCTAGATTATCAACAGATACTTTGATCAAGTATCTTCGGGTCTCAACAGGTAAGCAATCATGGCACACCTAGACTTCAACAAGCATTTATCCTAATGACCTAAGTCTCATCAGGGCTGCTATGGTTCAAAACAACTCTCACCTCATCTCTCCATCCATCCATCATTGGCATCGGGAGATTTTTGTTCAAACAAACTAGGGCATCTATTTTCCTGCACACAACAGCGCTAATCTCTTGACAAAAGTGCTCACTCAACTAGGCAATAGCACTAAACTAACACTAGCGCTACTTTGACTATACCATAGCGCTACCTTATCACAACAGCGCTCAATCAACCACCCCATAGCGCTAACAAAACGGAAACACTAAAACGGCTATGCAATAGCACTATATTTGACAAAAGCACTAAAACCACTGCGCAATAGTGCCATAGCGGCACAATAGCGCTAATTCAGTTGACAACAACGCCAAAACATAGTTTTAGCGCTATTGTCTCGACTCAACTTGGACCTAGCTAAAAACATATCAAAAATGCACAAAAATAAAAAATTCAAATTCACATACCGCTGGTCCGTAGTCATCTGGCCGTTGGAATCGATGGACTCACTCTAATCAGTGCTCTGCTATGGGAACCGGCATCCTGATTGTTGCTTGCTCCTCCAAAAAGTCACTATCAAAGCTAAAATTTCACTATGGTCGCGAATGCAAATGAGTCTATTTTCACCCCTTTCTCCCCATATAAACCCTTCGTCGTAACCCTAATTTTTCCTCTACTCACCGTCGTGGTCCCCATGAACTTCTCAAGCCTCTCATTTCTTCATTTTATCTCCGATTTCTTCTATTTTTCACCAGTATTGCTAAAATATTCTCATCTACCACCCTGCGAATTTTCATTATTTTTTCGAGAGATCGCCCGATTTTTCAAAAAATTTGGCCCATCTCTCGAGGGGGCATATCACCCACTACATTCACGTCAGATTCACCAAATGATGTTTTGTGAAATGGGGCAAGTGTTAAACAAAAGCCTGTGGTCGTATAACACACAAAAACACAAGAAACCGTTAGTGTTAATCAACCAAAAACTAATCTAAGCAGGCATTTCAAAAGAGACACTAAAAACATAATAAGATATTTAACTATGGAGGCAAATAAAACAAGGCATCTCCAAATGCCTTCTACCATGCTCTTAGCTCCTTCTCCTTTGTTACTCTCCTCTCCAAGTTCCAAATTAGTGTAGCTCTCAGCAACTTTTTGCACTATGGATGCTTATGGAGGTTCAAGATTGAAATGTTTTAACTATACTATGCAAGTGTAAAACAAATTAATTAGACATATTATGAAATGAACTAAGATTTATTTTAGTCCAAAATGACGATATATGTGATTTATGCTAAATGCTCTCTAAAATTCACTTTAGATTAAATGCATACAAGTTTTCAGGATCTGGATTATGAAGAAATGTGCTCTATTTATAGGAAAAATGGAGCAATGGATGGTTGAGATTGAGTAATCTCAACAAGGGTCAGGATTGAATGATATCAAATCCATGTGAAGGCTTTCAACCCAATCCCAGGATGACAAGTGTCAATATGAGATGGGTTGAGAGGAGAGGGAATAAGCATTAAATGCTTGACATGAGCTGAAGGTTAACTTGGGGGTCAAGGTCAAGGTTGGGTTGAGTGAATAAATTCTTTATTCAAAGAATAAAGCTTTTATCCAATGGATAAACTCTTGTGCAAAGGTAAAAGGGATAACCATGGTCAAAGCAATAAATGCTTGAGGAGACACATGAGTCATATAAGGGTTGAGTTAGGGGTTAACCATAAATGGTCATGTAAAAGCCATTAATGGTTTGGAAGACTTTAGAGGTTAATTTGTTGAACACACAAAGCATTAAATGTTTTTCAAAGACTTTTAAGTCTTTGAGAAGTGACTCCAAGTTGCTTAGGAATTTGACAATAATTAGGGGATGGATTAGGCTAATTAGGAAGGGGTTAGAAGAATCTAGAAGGGGGTTTAGGAGTGCAAGTGGATTTAGTGGGTGAGGGAAAATAGGATTTAAATTAAAATAAAATTTATTTATTTCAACTTGTAGTTGCAACTTGCATTTGTAGGAAAATGCAAGTTGGGGGGGGGGATAATGATTTAAATAAATGTTTTATTTAATTTATTTAAAAGAGGAAAAAGGATTAAATTGAATAAATAGAATTTATTCATTTAATTGAGTGTGAATTTGGTTTAATGAATTAATTAACATAAATTGAATAATTTATTTAATTAATAGGAGAATGATTGAAGATGAATTAATTAAATATTAATTTAATTAACTGTTGGCTAGTGGATTTTTAATCAAATAAATAGAAAATATTCATTTAATTAAAATGGATAGATTTATGTGACTACAGGTCTCATTAGGGGTTAATCATTAGTCGGGCCTCAAAGTGGGCCCGGCTAAAATAAAAATCATTTTTTCGTGCAGCTAACCTGTGGGAAATGCTTACATTCACTGACTGGATGGGAATGCACTAATACACTGACTGAATTTGATAGGAATTTGAGAAACTAAATTCGGAATCATTAAACTAAACATTTTTGCAACCCTAAAATTTGGCCAAAAACACCTGAGTAGCCTCTGGAAACAATTTTGAAAACTGACCCAAACACCTGATCAAAGCTTGCAACCTAGCACATGGATAGACTATAATATGAAGAATCCAAGGCATCAGATGGATCATCATTACAACATCTGAGGCAAAATATATTAACCATCAAAGTTGCCTACTCAGAAAAACTGCAAAGTATGCTTCTAAACCATGAAAAAAATTGTTTGGAATGAGCTTCAAAAAATGATCAAATGGTGAGCTGGGGGGCCACAAATCTAGGAAGTGGCAGATAATTTTACAAAGAATCATGTGTTACAACCTCTTTGAACTGCAAGTAAACTGGGTGTGAAATACAAATTCATAAAGTGGGCCTCAAACTGATGCTTGACACTGTCCAGCTTGCAAAACTGAACTTTTTGCAAACGGAATTGGCTTTGAAAACTCATCAAACAGATTCATTGGGAAATGACACTTGGCATGGGGCTTCAAAAAATAACAAATAAACATGAGAAATTCTTTGTTTGTCATGAAAATAAATTGGCACAAATTTATAACGCCTCAAACAAGGCTACTCAAAAAAGTGCAAAAGGTGCAAATCAGCAACCCTAACCTCGGGACCTCCAAAGGAGACTTCACAAACTCATCAAATCTAATCCAAGGAAGCTTAAAATAGGTATATAGCATCTCCAATAGGTTCTTAACATTCCTCTAAGAGGATTCTACATGAAACTTAACTGGTGCAAAAATATGAGCTCACAAACTGAGCTACTCAGGCCTGTTCTAGAAGGCGATTTTGAATGCAATCTACAAAATTTTGAGCCTAGGTCTTCAAAATTAAACAAAAAATTTGAAGTCCAACAGTGGCTCTAGCTCAAGGATGCATGCCCCTTGCTGGCATGGCAAGATCCCAAATCTTTGAGGAGCCGACCGAGTGCCTACTCCATTGGGTGTAGAGTCAAAAAAGGTCTTCTATACCCCAAATAGTTGTGGCTTAAGCATCAAACCACAAGTGATGGCCCTTAACATTCCTCCAAGAGGATTCATCATGAAACTTAACTAGTGCAAAAATATGAGCTTACAAACTAAGCTACTCAGGCCTATTCTAGAAGGCGGTTCTGAATGCAATCTACAAAATTTTGAGTCGGGGTCTTGAAAATTAAACAAAAAAATTTTAAGTCCCAAAAGTGGCTCTAGCTCGAGGATGTATGCCCCTTGTGGGCATGGCAAGATCCCAGATCTTTGGGGAGTAGACTGAGTGCCTACTCCATTGGGTGTAGAGTCAAAAAAGGTCTTCTTTGTCCCCAAACAGTTGTGGCTTGAGCATCAAACCACAAGTGATGGCCCAAGGCCATCTGAAAAGATCAACCAATGCTTACCTCTATCATAAATATGGCTCTTCTCAGACTGCATTAAAACCAATCTAATGATATAGTTGGGTTGTTGTTGACTCAACATGTTGGCATCTCTTACCTAGCCAACATACTGAAAACTATCAATGCACTCATTGTTAATAAAATTTTGAAACCTATACACTGACTGAAAATATTGATCACTGTGTGACATTCATGTGTCATGCTCATCAAAAAATGCACTGGCATACTGCTCATAACACACATCATAGCTGAAACCATTGTCACACTCCACAAAAACATCTCCCAGCTGAAAAAACAAAGGCTCGCATTCAGACACATAGCTGGGAACATAGGTCTCATTCACATCACTAGTTTTCTCATTAGAAAGGGATTCCTCAAAATAAAACATCCTCACACCATTTACATTAATCAAACCATTATCAAGAGAATAAAAAGGGTCTGTTATGACCCTTTCATGCAACTGCAAATCATGAAGCTAACAAGAAACTTCAACTTCTTGTAATTATAAGTCCCATTTGATATCATTCACATCAGCAACTTGAATTCCTGTTGGATCAACATTATCACTTCTCCATGATCCCTCATATGCATGCACCTTGTTCTCCCACTCATATGAGAGCTCATCAACGTGGGGTTCAACACACTGGGTTAGGGGCTTGCACATATTTGTTAAATTGGATTCATCATCGCACTCTCCCATCCCATCACCACTTTGATCATGGCCATCAAAAGGCATCCCCCCTCTTTCACAAAAAGTGCCAACATTAGCATCCCCAAAACAAAAATCTAATTTTTTATCAACATGCATATCCTCATTATCAGCACACATGTCAAAGTTAAATTCAAAGAATCGCATTCCCTCAAGCTCTTTGTCCACTTGCATATCATTTGTTTCAAACATGGGTACGAGATTGATAGTAGGTGCATTGCTTAATGTGTCATAAGAGACAACCTCACTGTCAAAAACCATATCAGCAAGGTGCATAACTTCATCACTCTTTCTATGTGCATATCTCAGGTACTCTCCTACTAGCAAGTCTGAGATCCCTTCACTGTTGATTGAGAAAGCATCCTCTTTCTCACTCACATGTCCCATATTGTTTTCCTCTTCAACTGAAATCCCACTAGATTCATGACAGCATATGTGTGTCACGTTATGGGAGATTGAATCTCCAACAACCTTCTCAAAATCACAATCACCATCTAGAAGAAGGTGCTGACCCTCATGGTATTCATTTTCAACTTCACTCGGGTTGTCATAACATTCACTTGCAGGTTCATGTTCTTCATTCACCTGCTACTCACAAGTATTATCCTCCTCATGCTAACAATGCTCTTCCTCTTCAATGATACAAGGAGTATCATTACTAATTGATGTATCACATTCTTGCTCAAACTCCTTATTATCAACATACAAGTTTTCATCATTAAGTTGCATCTTAGACTTGAAACCTTCCAATATGTCAATCCATGCAACCATCTGATCTATACTAGTTGGTTTCAAATTCCTTGGCTAGTGAACAATATTAGGTTCATAGACTTGCAAAAATAAGTCTACCCATTCATATTCTTGAAGCATAAAACTCGTAGGAATACTTTGAAGTGCTTTCAAGAATCTAAATATCAGCGCATAAGGTTTCTCACCCACTTGTTTCTTCATGTCCAATTGAGCGGTGACATACACCATTGGGCTCTCAGCATAGAATTTATGTTCTTATGCTTTTTGGGGCTAATAAATTTTCTCATACTGCTGAAAAGTATAATTTGGGACAGCAATGACATACATGCTTTAAAATGTACATTCGGCACTTGACACATGTTGCTCTTGTGCATACATTGTATCCTCACATGTTGGAATATTCTGAGGACTAGGAGGCTACTCATAACTGACAATATCATCACTGATTTTTTCTAAAAACAACCCCCTGAAGCAATCCCATGAGGATACACTTTGAGTTGCTAAACTTTCATACCAGTCCTTTGCACTATCTTTCAATGACCTCACAATGAAATTCATGACTATATCTCCATTGCAAAACTAAAAGTCTTCAACAAACACACTGAATGATTGGTGTAGTGCTGATTTGGATCCTTGTGCATGGAAAAAAGGCACTTGATCCTTAAACTCAGTGGGGAAGGGATGTGGGTACCCCTTAATGTTGTCAAAAATCAAAGGTCTATACCTCTCAGGGATGAACACCCTTCTAGGATGACCTTCTTCAAGTTGTTGATTATTCATTATGCCTAGGACAGCATAATGACTAGACATCTTACTTGTCTTTGCAAGCTTCTCATACAAACATCATAGTTACACATACTTGATAACTTTCAAAATAAGGTCTTAAGCAAAACTAACACATAAAGACTGAAAATCAAACTTAAGGCCCTTTAAATGAACCTATTTAACAACATAACACACTTCTCCTTGACACAAACTCAAGACTGAAACATAAAAAGAAGTATGACAACTAGAAATACAATTCCTACCCTTCTAACTAGTGCTTCAACATTGAATAAGGGAACAATTCAGAACTTAAAACTTTTATGGTTTTCACGAGAAACTTCTCAAAAGAAGAATACCTGGAAAAAGTTGTAGCAGTTTCTCTCTTGCTTTGGACTAAGAACTCCTTTACAGATGGAGCTCTTTGTGCTTCATCATCGGGTTCTTTTAGGCTAGAGTCGACACCTCCTTGCAAAGGAAAAAATTTTGAATAGCAGAAATATATTCAAAATATTTTTCCATTCTGGGTCTTCTCCATCAGCAGAGTCACTTGATTTTTTCTTCACACAAGCTGCTACAAAAGTTTTCCAATTTGAAAACCATCTAACCATAGACTTGTGGCTAGCCCATTAAGCTTTAACAATCTTTTATTTTAAGAATTTCCCCAGCAGAGTCGTCAATCTGTTGGTTGTTGTGGCTCGGATGGGAATGCCACTAGAATCTCTGGAATTACTTTCTTTTACTAGAGACCCCAAACATTCAATATCTGAAACAAAAGTTCATATTCTTCACTTTACTAACTTTTCCCACATGGATTTATGACTTGTTTATCCCCAGGAGAGTTGCCAATTTATTGGTTCCCAAACCAATAGTCTCTGAGTTCTAGAGGAATTGCCACTAAATCATCAACAAACTCGAAATAGGATTTGGCCAACGAACGAGATTCAGTCACAATGACTAAGATCTCCTGCACTTTTGGCTTTGTGATACCAAGGCGGGTGAACCTATGCAATGTCAAAACAACTAACAGCTTCAAAAATACTCGGGACATTACATTTACAGTAGATCATCCCAATGAGAATGTACTAAGGGAGATGAACAACTAACAGCTTCAAAAATACTCAAGACATTCCATTTACAATAGATCATCGCAATGAGAATGTACTAAGGGAGATGGATAAACTCCTAGTTTTGGCTATAACCTTAGTTTATAAGCATCTATACACTCATTGAGGGGGATTTTCTACACTAATCCTACTCCTAATGTAGAAAAGAAATGAGATTTTGATTATGAAAAAGATTCTGAAAAACTAAAAACAACTCCATGACTAGTGCCTTGTATGGGCCGTAGAGTCAACTTCACAATATGCAAATTTGACATCCAAACAGGGTAACATGCAACCCTAGAGTTGGAAATACTAATGCATTACACTGACATTCTCCCTTTCAGTTTCCACAACACCCATGCTTGAGAATCTAACATGGACAACACTATTTTTATACCTTGTAATAAGAAAATTAATCTCTTCCTTGAAGAGAAGAAAACAACAAAGTAAACACCTGACTTGCAGAGACAACACAAAAGACCCTTGGTCATTTCATTCCATAAAATAGTGTATACATAAGAGAGACAAGTGCAAATGAAACCTTTAAATCTGTTTGTATTCAGGTTACAAACTGTTTGAAACACCAAAAAACTACAAACTGAAAGAAAACTAATTCTAGTTGTCATTAAAACTTATGCACAATACATGGAAGCCTTGCTTCCATAATGATGAGGAAATTACATTCAGAATGATAGAACTAAGAAGAAGAGAGATTATACATCCAAGAGAGAAATACCTAATGTAAATCTTAAAGGCATCTTCAAAATTGACTTGTCTTTTCCCTTGAAATCTACATTTTAAATCCTGCTCTTTTCCTTTCAAAATTTGCCAAAAACTGCACCCTATCACACCTGCTAGAAAACTGAGTTAAAATTTTGAAAATGCCTCTTATGTTTCACTTGTCAACTTGGCTCTTGCACCTTTGCCAAATTTAGCTCTTGTCGCACTTCTGGCAGGATCTCACTTTTCTCTCTCTTCCTGAAAACTGAAAAATTTTCCATATTGGTGAAAGTCAAAAACTGACTTTCAGCTGCACTTTCCAACCTGTTCAAAAGTAGTAAAAATTACTTCCCTTTACCAGGAAGTGGCATGTCATTGTCCAAATATTTTTCAGTCATTCCCTCTTTGTTGCAATTTACACCCTAGTGAAAAATACTCCTCTTTCATCGCTCATCAATATTCAGCATTTTGTGCATTAATCTTTGGCATCAAAACCCTTTCTGCATCATCCTCTCATTTCATGTCTCTGACTCGACATTGTTGGATACTTGTTGTTCCTAGTCTTACAAATAAATCATCTTTAACATCAACCACACGGAGCACACAAAACTTTATTTGGAAAATGGGATCTAGATTCATTTCTCAGGTGACCCCTGCAACCACCTTGGAGCCGCCTCAGTCAGAGATTAGCTACCGTGACCCATTTCCCATTGTAAGATAATACTCTGAATCATTTTGGGATGGTGGATCGTCGGTATTATTAAACCCACAAATAAAAATTGAAGATGCCTCTTTCCACTTACTTTTACATCTTTGAGTTGTGGCATAACCTATAGGCAGGGTCGCACCGAGATCCGCCATTAAGGCATCACATATCCTTGAGCCTTCCACATCATTGTTACTAGAGAATATGCCCACGCAAAACACTGCACAACCTTCTTTAATCACCTATGAACATGTCAAAAATTGTGGCCACAAAAGATCTCTAAAGAGCAACACCCTAATACAAGGGTCGAGGCAGGTAAAGGTAAATGAAGTATAGCCACCTACAGCATCTTGATCTTGATATCATATTCAAATTAATTGTTCAGCACTACGATGCTTAACGTAACCATGAATACCATTGGTGCCCTTATGCGGATTTGTGCCCTCTGCTTATGCACTATGTAACCCATCCTAGTCAGTGGCAATGCATGTCTGACTTCCATCATGCTTCTGCACTTTCAGATTCAGCAACACTACCATCACTTTTCTCTTAAGGATTGAACAAGATCGCACCATGGTTAACTTGGTGATGAGTTTATCCTGCTATTGCCACCATCTCATGCTTCATCAATAACACAGTTTTGCTTTCGCAGAAAACCAGCACCCAACGCATCAACCACACATGTGATTTGCAAGTTGTGTGGCTCGTGCTATTGCTCTAGCTGGAAGGAATACCCATCGAACTGGTTCAACTATGCACCCGTGAATATACCACCCCACTTCTCAAAATTATATAGGGCTACAAGATCAAAATATGTGTATGGCGTTGCACATTTCATTGAATGTAGCAACTGCACATTTATAGTCGAGCAAAATCTGCATAACTCAACATATCAGTTTGTAAAACAATACACGCAGAAACATCGATCCACATCCCTTAGTAATCAATCCTTGATCGGTATATCCCTTAAGAAAAAGAATCCTCAAGCTCATGCAAATTAACTTTTGGACTATCTCCTTCCTAGTGTATCTCTCTGCAAACCATAAGATCATGCTCAATCGGTCAAACGTGCCCTAAATTTTCATTTCCTTGTGTTCACTTTTCCTTCGTCATCGTCCCTCGTAGGCTGGCAGGGTATTCCTTTCCCTACGCGATGACTCTACCTTATCTTTTCCCACAATACCCCTGGCTTGCACGACATCATGATGCGGGGTGGCGGGGAAGAGACCAAGACTCCTCCCACCAACCCACAGCCTCTTTTTGTGTTCATCACGCGCCTCGCAGGGTATCACAAAAAAGGGGGAAATAATTCCTCCCGCTAACCTGCACTCCTCTATGATTTCCTTGTGACAGCATGCAGAGTTAGATGTTTGAAAGACTTCGTAAAGTCTTTAAATTTTACTTCATGATTTATGATTTGTGGGCCCACCATAAGCTTAAAAGTGTAAATCACCTTCACAATGGTATAAATAAAACTTTATTTGTAAACAATCATAATCATCCAAGTGCCCTAACTCATGGTGCCCCAGCCCGCTTTGGCAACTTTATATTATTAAATCATTATAAAATAATTTAACTAACCCTTGATTCAGCTTTTCTAGGCATTTAGGTCAATTAGGTGGTTCAGACATTTTTACCTATCTCCTTAGCAAATTAATCCAAATACATATTATCCAAATCAAATTGATTTTAAAGAGTAAGTATTCCATCAAATGGCCTTAAAATGGTCTCATTATGGGTTAATCATTAGTCGGGCCTCAAAGTGGGCCCGGCTAAAAAAACATTGTTTCCATGCAACTGACCTGGGGAAATGCTTTGATTCACTGACTAGATAGGAATACACTGATATGTTGACTGAATGTGCTCGAAATTCAAGAAACTGAATTCAGGATCATTAAATTGAACATTTTTGCAACCCTGAATTTTGGCCAAAAAAACCTTAGTAGCCTCCGGAAATAATTTTGAAAACTGACCCAAACACCTGATCAAAGCTTACATCCTAGGAAACTGATAGACTGTAATATGAAGAATCTAGGGCATCAAATAGATCGTCATTATGACATTCAAGGAAACAGATATTAACCATCAAATTTGACTACTCAGGAAAACTAGAAAGTACTGCTTCTGAACCCTGAAAAAGTTTGTTTGAATGGGCTTCAAAAACTGATCAAATGATGAGTTGGGGGGCCACAAATCTGGGAAGTGGCAAATAATTTTATAGATAATAATGGGGTACAACCTCGTTGAATTTAAGTTCAATTAGGCACAAAATAAAAATTCACAAAGTGCGCCTCAAACTGCTGCTTGACACTGTCTAGTTTGCAAAACTAAACTTTTTGCAAACGGAATTGGCTTTGAAAACTTGTCAAATGGATTCATTGGGAAATACCACTTGGTATGGGGCTTCAGAAAATAAAAAATAAACATGAGAAACTCTCTGCTTGTCATGAAAATCAACTGGCACAAATTTATAACGCCTCAAACAGGGATACTCATAAAAGTGCAAAAGGTGCAAATCAAGAACCCTAACCTCAGAACCTCCAAAGGAGATTTCACAAACTCATCAAATCTGATTCAGGGAAGCTGAAAATAGGTATATAGCATCTCCAATAGGTTCTTAATATTCCTCCAAGAGGATTTTGCATGAAACTTAACTGGTGCAAAAATATGAGCTCACAAACAAAGCTACTCAGGCTTGTTCTAGAAGGCGATTCTGAATGCAATCTACAAAATTTTGAGCCTGGGTCTTCAAAATTAAATAAATTTTTTGAAGTCCAACAAGATGGTAGGGGATAATGATCTTTAAGAGAGACTCTATTGAGATCCCTAAAGTGCACACATAATTTGATTTCCCCATTATTCGCTCTTACAGGGACAAGGTTAGCTACCCACGAGGAATGCTTGATAGGAAAAATAATATTAGCCTCTATGATTTTAGTTAGTTCTTTCCTCATTAAGGGCTTTGTCTTGGGATTGACAAGTCTCTGCTTTTGTTTTACTGGTTTAGCATTGGGGTCTAATTCTATAGTGTGTTGGGATAAATTAGGATCAAATACCTTTAGATCTTCATAATTCCAAGCAGCTATATCAGCATATTCTTGTTCAATTTTGGAGCATTCCTTTTCCAAGTTGAGTGTTCTTCCATCAGCAATGTTGATTGGCTTGTAATCACCCCTTTTGGCAATTAAGTTCATGCTTTTGTTCTTTACTTGATCATCTGAATTGAAGATGCCTTCCAAGGTAACTAAACCTTTAGGAAACTTATTGGATGAGTAGAATGATCTAATCTGTGTACTAGTCTTGTAGCGTAGACTGGTTTTTAGAAAAGAATTTTGCTTCATCCTGTAAAAATTTGACAATCTGATGATCATAATCAAATACTTACCAATTTATTTGGTTGTCTGGGATAGCAAGCCTCACAACAAGCATGACATGTTGTTCCTTTGTACTTTCAATATGTATTGGTGTATCATATTGTGTACCAACTTCTACAAATTTGTCAGCATGTTTGTTTTTGTTTTCTTAAGAACACTTTGAATGTTGAAGGCCTTAAATCCTTCACTAAAGTCCCAAAATCAATGTTTATATGACTTGAGCAGATTGTTCTTGGTTATGCTTTGATCTTTGATATGATTAACAACCAACTCATTGTCTCTAAAGACCATTAGATATTCGATCTTCCTTCTTTGTGCCATTTGGAGACTCTAAATCAAGTCTTCATACTTAGCAGCATTGTTAGTGCAACTAAATGAAGTCTGAATGAAAAATAATATTTATTCCTATTAAGATAAATCAACATTACATCAACACCAAGACCATTTTTGTTTCTTGAACCATCAAAAATGATGCTCCATAATCCCTTTGGTTCTTCTTGTGCTTTGGTAGGATTTTGAATAGGAGTATCCTCCTCATGAATGCAATAAGTGTAAGGACGGTTTCTTTAGATTCATTGATTGGATCAAATTGAAAGGCACTATCCCACTCATCTAATAAGAAAAAAGGGACCTCCTCCTAGAGAGCAGTAGGCCCATGGATCATACCCTCCTCCTCATCATCATTTAAAGTACAATTCATGGGATTGGGATTGGGAGTATAGGGCTCTACATGATCATTAGCAATAGGATCTACTTTAATGACAACCTTTGTGTTATATATAGTTCTAAATAGAATATGGGACCATTCTAAAGATAAGTACCCACCTATTTTGGCAATGAAGTCTCTAGAAAAACATATGGCAAAGAGGGTAGGGAGATCTATAACTGAAATATCTTACAAAATAGTGCAACGGCAAGCATGCAAAGTTAATTCTAATTTTTTTACTACCCCTACTATCTTAACTAAAGTGCCATCTATTTGGTTAACCCCTTTATTCACTGGCTCATATTTCACGCCAAGAAGATCGGCCACTTTTTTAGGCATAATTGAGCTACTAGCTCCTGAATCTATCTTGCAATTATAAAATAAACTACCTCCTAATATTAAACAAAGATAGAAAGGGGGTAGCTTACTATTTTTTCTCGTATTTCCTTCCTCTTTGGGTTGTACTAAGCTAGTAGAATCTGGAGTCTTGCTTGTTGTTGTTTCTTCCTCTTGTTGATTAATGTTCTTTAAGGCCTCTTGAAGCAAATCTCTCTAAGATGGAATAGAGAGAGAATCCCACATGGATACATTAAGACTAGACTTCTTCATTTGTTCCAAAATGTTAAAAGTAACACTTGTTGGCTTTGAAGGACCTTTAGCAACAACAGGGTCTATCTTTGATATAGGGATGACCTTAGGCCCCTCTGGTTTCCTTTTGTTTGGATTTATATTCTGATTTGGATCTGAAGCAACAACCTTGTCTAGTGTTTTTGGGGTCGAGATGTGTGTGGTAGCTTGAGAAGCTAAATCCTAAGGCATCATGGAAGGTGTAGCACATTCTATGGACCTCTTCTTTGATCTAGTGTTGTAATGCCACAGGGTCATTGCTTGACTGGTTGACACCACAAAAATATGACTTGCCAATTACCAAAAGTTGAATCTTCTTGTAGATGATTTTAATTACCAAAACTAGAGTAATTTTGTTCACATTTCTATCCTATGGTTGTTGGTTAATTTTGAGCAACAATAACTTGAGAAAGCTCTCCATTTTAACATGCAATCTGATCATGAGGTTGATTGCATGGAAAACACCAATCTTTCTCTTGAGCAAATTTATTTTGCACTGAAACTAATGGTTTTGAATTACTTGCAACTTGATGGCCTACACTATTCAAATGTTTTGGATTACTCCATTCATTTTGCCCTTGAAAAAGAGGTATATTATGTTGATAGTTTTGATTTTGTACCTGATATGGTCTATTGTTTTGAGCTTGATGCCTTCCTATTGTCACCACTTCATTACAAAGATTGTAGATCTCACTACGGAAGTTTTGCATCATATTCTCTATCATGTCTATTATTTCCTTTCATTCACCTTGCTCATTAGAGGATGTGGAGGGTGTGGGGGCCTAAATTGAAGGTGGAACAACTACTGGGATGGGAGTCAAAAGGGGTTAAGAGGATAGAAGTTATAGAAATAAAGGCATTGACTACCTTTGGGCTATCTTACCCACCTGTATTAAACAATTTTATGCCCTTATGGCTATATCATATGCATTTGGTAAGGAATACCCACCCATTGACTGAATCATACCAGCTAAATCATTGTTAAGAGCCCTTAGGAAGTATAAGAAGGCATGGTTGGGAGATGGCTTCACTAGGATAGGGATTATATTTCATGTGTTCTAAAATCTGAAATTGAAGTCATACATGAGCTCATGAGGTGATCTTTTGAGGGTAGTCAATTGCTCCACAAGTGATGGGTGATCACTTTTATCTTCAAAATGTTGGCATAATTTTTTACCTAATTCATCCCAATTGTGAATAGAGTTATGGGGTAATCCTCTATACCACTGCAAGGCCTTTCCTTTCAATGATGAGGCTACTAACCTAACAACTACATCATCCTCAATTAATATCATTGACAGTGCAAATATTTGAAATCTCTTGAATGTGTTCCACCGGAGTGATGGAGGTTTCACTAGTGAACCTCGTTCAAGCATCAATTTACCCAATAACCCCCCCTAATTTCTAGGGTGAGCCATATGGAATAATGGTCTATTCAACTAAGTGAGTGGAACCCTAGGTTGTGATGGCCTAATAGGTGGAGGAGTAGAATGAGATCTAGGAGAGTGATTAAATTCAGCTTGAATACCCCTAACTGGTGATTTACTTATCCTTCTTCTAAGATTTGAAAATGAAAGTTTTGAGTACTGAAAAATACCTATAAAAGATGAACTTGTTTGAATGTTGGGCATGAAAATGGTAGGTTTGATCTGAGAACCAAGATGTGAACAAAGAGTCACCAAGTGCTTGACAATGAACCTCTTCTAGGTCGGTATACTAAGAGCAGCACTGGATCCTTAGCATGAATGTTGAATTTTTTTATCTAGCACCATCTAACCAACAGGTTGGTGAAGAAACTTGATGTAGTAGTCCCACTAGGCATGCCAAAAATTATTGTCATAAAAGTTTGCACCCTTGCCTAAGCTATTAACTCAGACAACCTTATGAAACATAGAAACAACCTCCAAGTGTGGGACCTTGTGCATGTGAGGTTGAATCTCCAGAAAAAGTCAACTTCCTTTCCAATCAAGATACAATGTTGAACCAACCCAAAACTTGTAAAACCTATTCCTAAATCTATTATTTTGATTTGCAGAGAAAAGAGGAGTGCAGGAGAGTAAAATGGAGGTGATGCACTAAGATTAAAATTTATCATCACTGCCTATATTGCATAAAACATCAAAGAAAGCTATCCAAACATACACAAACCACTATTCCTATCTTGTCTTCAAAGGAGACAAGAAGGTTACAACCTGGTGAGATGCTAAAATGGATTGAGAAATATCCACAAACAACCCACATAATAACTTTTAACACAACTTGCAATCTGAAAATGGAGAAAGAGAATCTACAAGTGTGAAGGAAAAAATAGACACAAAAAACTTGAAAGTGGAGAGAAAGTAAAACAAATAGATTTATTGATATGAAGGCTAGGAAATTTTACAACTACAAAAGTGATTTCCATAACAAAAAAAGGGGAAGAAACCTAAAAATGTGCTACAAAATTGCTTTTATAGTGTAGGCATAACTCTGATTGGGCGTTTAACTGTAGAATCCCTAACCAACTAGGGTTAGGTAATAGAGGGAGATAGAATACATGGATCAAATAGAAGATTTGATTTCTTATGTGCAAGAACAAATCCATAGGATGGGAAAGACATTGTTGCAGTCAATGTAGACAAGAGGCATTAAAATCCAGGTGGCTCTCTCACTAGGATGGCATCTGATCATTCTTTGTCAAGAGAAGAAAGTCTTTTGCACAATAAATGGGCATGGGCAACTTTTTGAAACATCTATAGAGCTTGAAGGAAGTAATTGACGTTGTCTTGTATCAGCTAGAAGTAGTTGGAATAGGATCGGATCGGATCGGATCGAATCGGGTCATCGACGAGGTCAAAAAACAAATGTTGACCTGCTAGTTGGCAACTACCTCGGGCAACTATTTGAATTCAAACAACCATCTCACATATGAATGTGAACCATCAGATTTGATCCTCATGCACAAATGAATAGCTGAGATTGAGCAAGGAATTCCTCACAACAGCTGATTAAAACACCACCATCAATTTGTATTTGCTCTACAAAATGAACTCCTGAGATCAGATGAGAGGGCCCACTATTTACCTTATGCACCCTCGAGAGCTCCACAGGTGAATTTTCCTTTTTGTTTGGTTACTTGTAGACTTGCAGAGTAAAAAATTAATTTGCATGCCCCTTACTTCATAGGTCACCTTCTATTCATTTGTTACCATTTGCAAACCTACAGGAGAACTCACCATCTCACATGCTTTATTTCCACCTCTTTGCAGGCTCATTTCCTTTTGCATTTTGTCACTTGTGGAATTGTAGAGTGACACACCACTTCACATGCCCCTTTCATCCATTTCAACATTTGGAGGTTATCGGACCAATCAAATGGCCCCATATCGATTTATGCCACCTCCCCATAGCTTTGCAAGTCACTTTACCAATTGCAATTTTTTATGTGGAGTTGCGGAATACATTATTTATTAACTGGGAAACCTGGGGATGCATCCCCTACCTAAAAACCCTCATCCCAGTCTCGGGGACATTTTGGGGACTTGGGGACGGCGAGGGGACATCCCCCACCCCCTCTCGTCCCCAAATTGTCAGAATTTTGAGGGGACGTTCCCGAAATGGGGGGATGGCTTCCCTAGCTGTGGGGGGCATTTGTACGTCCCAGGAACAGCTGGGGATGGATTGGGGACATCCCAGCCGTCCCCCACATCTAGGGCTAGGGAAAATATTTAAAAAATAAACAAAAGTCGTATTTTCAATTTATTTTTATTTTTCTAACATGGGCCCTCTATCAATTCATTTTTTTCAAAATAGTTGTCAAAAATTATTGAAAATATGACTATCTATATTTTTCTAACATTGGCCCTCTATATTGAAAAAATTTAAAAAACAACTATCAATTTTTTTATTATTGAATTTGAATAGTTATGAAATCAAAATACGACTATCTATATTTTTCTAACATGGGCCCTCTATCAAAAATTAAAAGACAATCATATCAAATATTTATAATTTTAAATTAATTCATATTATAAATTTTAAAATTTATAAAATAAATTAAATAATAAAATATTAAATAATAAATTGTTAAATTAATTGTTAAATGTTAATGGTTTTGAATTTTTATATCTATGTTTTATTGTTTCATAATTCATATCAAACATTAAAAAAATTAAAATTAATAAATAATAAATTATAAAATTATAAATAGAAAATAAAAATAATAAAATATTCATAATTTATAAATTTAATTCATAAGTCTTAAAGACTTAGAGTTATTACTTATATGATTATATCACACGATATAATCATATATCGTATATGCATATGATTATATCCTATGATATAATCATAATATCATGTATTATTTCATCGTTGTGAACATTGGGCGATTCCGCGGGGAAAAAAAAAACACAGGGCGACGATTTGCATCCTGCAGGGCACCGAAAACATTCTAGCTGGTCAGAGATTCTGTGTTTGCAAGGCAAGTCTGAGATTTTGTGGTTGCATCGCCTAGGGTTAAGGAGGATTTCAACATTCTTTTTGGTCTTCAAGCTGCTGCAAGTCGGCAACGTTTGGCAAGGTATGTAATTTTTTTTTAAGGCTTTTAGTTTTAAGTTTTATGTTTATTCACCATTGTCATTCCCAGTGGATAAAGAGTTGAAATTTATTATTTTTATTTATAGTTTTAAGTTTTATGATTATCTATTTTAAATTTTTAATAAAACTTCAAAAATTTCTGAGAATCTTTTAGCATCTGATATATTATGAGATAAATGTCTGATTTTATTTTATTTTATCAATTCATTCAAAGAATTAAAATAAAAAATAATGAGGAGCAATGGGAGTGACAGTAGTAGTGACAATGAAGTGGAAGTGGTTGGTGGAATTACAAGGGAAAGTGTTGAGACTGAGAGAAGTAGTGGGCAACAACCTAACATATTTAAATGTCATTCACAATTTATGAGCACATATGCAAAGGGCACTTTTAATAAAGACAAACCTCTTCTCCAATTTGCTACACCTAGGCCTAGAGGTGAAGGGGAAAAACAATCTAGAGGGAGTAGGGTGTGGGATTGTCATGTTTTTTTGAAAGAATTTAGGGGTAGCTACACAAGGGTAAAGTCTCACTTCTTCGGTGTTTCAGGTCATGGGTTCATAGCTTGTCCAAAGTTAACAAATGAGGAGAGGATAGAGTGTCATAGATTGCATATGGAGGCAGAAATGGGGAAACAAGGTGGGACATCCCTAACACCTTCGTTTGCATCTTCACAAGCATCTGGGCCTATGACATCCATTATTGGAAGTAGTCAAACTGAGACAAGAGGAAAGAGGAAGGTGAGTAGTGATAAGGGAAGGTCGGTAGAATCTTTGTTTAATATAAAAGGACATGAAGCTGCAGAGTCATCAGTTGGTAGATGCTTTTATGCTAATGCCATCCCATTTCATGTGGCACATTACTCTTCAAACAAATGGTCATGGATATAACCACTTTTGGTCCCACATTCAGACCCCTTGGAGATCATAAGCTATGGACTACTCTATTAGACAAAGAGTATTCCAAGGTTAATGTGTTAATGGAGGATATGAAACGAACTTGGATGAGGATAGGTTGCTCTATTGTGATGGATGGGTGGACTGATGTTAGACATCGGCCACTCATCAATGTCATTGTCACATGCCTTGTTGATTCTTATTTTTTGAAAGTTGTGGATTATTCAAGGAAGCGTAAGGATGTGGAGTTCTAGTTTGGCATTTTGAGAGATGACATTGAGGAGGTTGGGGTTGCTAATGTTGTACAGGTGATCACTAATTCAGCACATGTGTGCAAATCAGCAAGTTTGATGGTGGAGGGTGCTTACAAACACATCTTTTGGACACCATGTTGTGTTCATGCATTCAACAATGCATTAAAAGACATAGGAAAAATAGATTGAGTGAAGCAAGTGGTGGCAAAAGCTAGAGACTTTCAAATGTTCATTTGCAACCACCACACCTCACTTGCTCTCTTTAGATCATTTTCAAAGGAGTTCCTTAAACCCATTGAAACAAGGTATGCTAAATTGCTAATGCCACTTAATTTTGTATCAAACTTCTAATTTTTTTATTTAATTCTCATTGAATAAAATACAGGTATGCCACTTAATTTTTTTATTATTTTAATGAATGTAGGTATGTCACTTACTTCATCTTGTTGGAGAGGATGCTTGAGGTGCATGATCCTCTACAGTTGATGGTGGTGAATCCTGAGTGGGGTAGATGGCGGGAATCAAACTCTATTAAAGGAAAATCTGCCAAACAAAAGATTCTTGATGACAATTGGTGGTCCACTGTGAGGTAAGACGTCATTGATTTTATTATCAAACTGTTGATTGTTTTAAAAATTAAATATTAGATTGCTGATTTTCATATTCTAATTTTAATATTTTGGAATTTGCACTTGCAGATATGTTTGCTCTGTCATCTCACCTATTGTAGATGTCATTAGATATGCTAATACAGACTCTCCTAGTCTTGGAGAGATATAAGAGACATTTGACAGTATACTTGGGAAGATTAAGCAAACAATCTTGGCTAAGGATCCTACTTTGGGGTTCTATGAGAAACAAATTAGGCCCATTGTGACATGGAGGTAGAACATAATGAACACCCCACTTCATATGGTAGCCTATGCATTGAATCCCAAATGGTATGCACCAAAGGATGGAAGGGTGCCTCCATGTGACGATGATGAGGTTTTAGATGGGTTCACGCGAGCCATTGATAAGATATATACAGAGGAGCAGGCTTTCATACTTCGTGCACAATTCCTTGACTTCACAAATCTTCGTGGTCCTACATTGAGTAAACCACAGACGAGGTTGAACATAGCTATATTAGCCCAGAGAGATCCTATTGGATGGTGGACATGGCATGGGAGGGATACACCACAATTGAAATTGCTTGCCACTTACTTACTTTCACAGGTTGTTAGTTCCTTTGTTGCAGAGAGGAATTGGTCCACATATAGCTTTATCCACTCTATCAAGATGAATAGACTTACCTCTAGACGAGCGGAGAAGCTAGTGGTCGTGCATAGTGCTCTTCGACTTCAGGATCATTAGACTCCAGAGTATCGATAAACTTCAGCTTTACAATGGGATGTTGACCCCGAAGATGTGGCCCAGGTTGATGAGGAGGAGACACCACAGGGATTGGTTGGGATTCCATTGGATGAGGTGGACGTTGACCAAGACAGTGGCATAGACTCAGAGGAATCTGATTTTGATGCAATGTTAGGAGATACAGATTAGGGGCAGCATTATACTTTGCTTTTTAGTATTTACTTAGTACTATTTTGATTCCCATGTCGCAATTGACAATGAAACAATATGGCAGTAGTGTAGCCTTTGGGCATTTTGTATGTTATTTCTTTAATATCTATTATGATATGAATATTGACAATGTGAATGAATTGAAATTCTGAATTATGAGTGCATATTAAGTATTGAGTCTATAGATAATGTTGTATGTTCGATGTTTTCATTCTAAAATGTTTTCATAGTATCATACACATGCTATATCCATGTTTTCATATGAATATAATGTATAGATGCATGCTTTATCCATGTTTTCATATGAACATTTAAAATTTTCCTATATATTTTAAATTTTCCCTATATTTTATATAGTCGTCCCCTTTGTCATCCCCCCCCATCCCCCCATCCCGGAAACTTGGGGTAACGTAGTGTATTAACCTTTTCACCTGTCATTTACCATTTGATCAATTCATAGCTCTATAGGTGATTCAACCGATTGTAAATTCTAGTTATAGAGTTGCAGAACACATTATCGCGCACTTATTTTCATAACTTCGTAGCTCCACAAGTTCATTTTTTAACCTTATTTTCTACCTGTGGATTTGCGAAGTAGCATTTTGGCCATTACAAGGCAATAGATAGCAAGTAACTTTGAGCCAATGAAGGAATGCTTTGGGGAACCTCTAGCAGGTGACATTAAGTGATATGACTAGCCATAACAAGTCAACAAAATATTAGAATGAGGTTAAAAGCTAAGGCATGAAGTCTTGGAGGGTTAGGATTTAAGGCCTTAGGTCAACTACATATGGGTTTAAGCCATTTTGACACTCCAGATCAATTATAATTGATGGCTTTAAGGGTAACATGGAAATGTCAACAATTCCTTAGGTCTGAGTAAAATGAGATGCTAGGTTGTAGATTTCTCCACCTCAAGGATAAAATTAGCATAACACCTTATCTCCATCCCTCCATTTCATTGATCATCCTAGCATTTCTTCACTTTAATCAAAGATATTTCGCTTGCAAATTTCTTAAAAATTCTCAAGGATGAACTTGGACAAAATAACATTTGCTTCCACCTCACCTTAATGTCTTGGGTGTGGATTCCTTAAGGTCAAGAAAAGTGAGATGCAATTTTGTGGATTCCTTGAGGTCAAGGAAAGTGAGATGTGAGGTCATGGCTCTCTTGCACTCAAGAAAAAACTTCACTTTATCATCCTCAATCGTTCTTCTCCTTTATCTTTTTTACCTTTCTTCATTAAGGCGTTGAATCACTTTTCATCTTTAAAATTGCTTTTGCTTACAACTTTTGAAAATACTTAAGGATACATTCAACCAAGGCAACTTTATCTCTAATCTCTTTCAATACTACGTGGAAATCATGGATTCCTTGGGGTCAAGGAAATTGAGAAGTGAGGATTGAAATTCTGGAGTCAAGGAAAAAATTCCACTTCATTACCGTTGATTTCTCCAAGTAAAAGGTAGTTTCTTGCAAGTTTGGTTAGAGATGATCATACTTGTTGAAATCATTGAAAGCTTCATCAACTTATTCCTTTCGCCTAATGCTTGAATGATTTATCATCATTTATTTGGGCAAATCATGGAAAAAATTTCAAGTCTTCTCTCATGTTTTGTATCTTTGTGTTTGATCATGGAGACATAGATAAGCTCATTCATTAACTCTCATCTATCTTGATAGTGCGACCTCTACTTGAACCAACTCTTCAAGGCTTCCAAGTTGTGGATTCCTTAGGGTCAAGTAAATTGAGATGTGGGATGAGGGATTCCTTGATTCCAAGGAAAAAGAGAAGTGGGGTCAGGGATTCCTTAAGTTCAAGGAAAATGAGTACTCAAAGACAAATTCATCCACATCTGTGAAAATTTTGATATCTTATTTTCATCCATCTAAGTCTTGATCGATTCCTTTCTTCCTCATCTAGTCCTTGGAGCACTTCCACTTTCTTGAGAGTTGTTCATCATTCATTAAACCTATCTCATGACTTAACCTATGGGTTGCATTGTGAATCCTTTCTCAATGAAGCATTTGACTTTCATCTAATACACAAGCATTTTTGACAAAAGGTAGCTAAAGGTTGTTCACTCATCTTAGTCAAAGACATGGACATGTTGTCCTAATCACATCCTAACAATCAAGGAATTGCTTCTTCTCACAAGCAAAAGGTTAATAACTAAATAAACTAGTACCAAGATAAGCAAACTAAGAAAAATAACTAAACTATGAGTAGAAAAGTGAGGTCCCCATTTGCAATGGGGCAATGTGTGAAACCGTCACAAAATTTAGCACCACCTTGAATAAATGTTTTTGGACATTTCAAAAAATAAAGACTCAATCTAAAACTAGAACCTCTGTAAAATTCAACCCAACCAATCAAGAGACTAGGAAACATACTTAAAATGGAAGAACTCCAAATTGGATCAAGGCACTTAGTCTTTGATTACCCATATGTGTGCAAATGTATTCAGTCCAACTCACAAGACCACTATGACCCTTAGATTTTGTCGTGACAAGCTACATGAGTTACCCTAACTCCAAAAGCATCCTAGATAGAACCTCACTACTAGAAAACATCCATAGCCCCGATGAGGTTATCATTGTAATCTCACAGAGATTTCTCTACTTCCAATAAATTTTCTTTTAGTGTCTGTAGAGATGTCTGCACTCCCAAAGCTAAGTATTTTGATATTTCTTTTCTTTCATTTTTTCCTTTTCCTCTTAATTTTTTCTCTTCTTTCTCAAATATTTTCTTTTGATATAGCTTTATTTTCTCATATTTTCCATATTTTTGCCTCCTAAGCAATGAAGCTCACATGGGTTTGAGAATTACAATGATGTTGAAGAAGGATTTAAGATTTTTCGCTAGCCATGAGTTCATCTAAGAAACCACAATGACTTAGAGCAATTTGTTAAGTGTGTAAAATATAGTAATCAAAAGATATTAGTATCGAGACACAATAGGTGATTCTCTTATGAGTCAAGTACAAATCCTAACCAAATGATAAAGTTAGAGATGAATGACCTCGAATTCCAAAGCACTTCATGAATAGATATTTAAGAAATGGACTAAACATAAGATCCAAAATGTGTCAATGCATGAGAAAGCAAAACGAATACCTTTCTCACAAATTAAATCTCCTACTTAGGACATCTAAACTAATCAAACCAACCAACTCAAAAGCAAACTAAAACTAAGCGACACAATCCACTTAATAATCTTCAACCAATTGACTCAAGGAAAATTAGCAACCTGACTCAACAAAACTAAAACAACACACAAAAGTAAAACCTATTGTAAACCAAACTAAACTATATACAAGACTCCTAGAGTGAACACAACTCAAAGAAGTGAAATATGTACAACACCTTGCATGATTTCTCAAATTGTGCATCAAGATCGTGACAAAAGTGATGGTTCAATTTGGGCAAACTCATCCTTAAACACTAAGAAGTAGTCTCTCACAATGCATCTCTCATACTCAATCAATTCCTCGTGCAAGATAAGTAGTTGTAGAAATTTATTAGGTCCATGGTCAATCCAAATGAAATTTGTTTTCCCAAAACCCCCCAATCAGAATCATAATAACTTTCAAATTTAGAATTAAGGAAAGAGACAATTTGGCATGACTCATCTTCAAATAGTGTTCCTTGTATGTTATTTGTCAACGCTTTGTATGCAAAAGGATCCTCAACGGCCTGAGGTGGTCATCATTGGTGGTGTATCATTCCACTTGCATCTTTGATATGCAAATTTTCACTCATTGGTTCTTGAATCCTTCGATATCGACTTAGTGCAACCTCAAATTTTCTTTCGTAGTTTGCCTCCATGGTAACAACAGGTTCACTATCTTGCATAAACCATGCATTTTTGTGCAACTCCATAAGCATATCTTTAAAAACTACAGTCTCCTTAAGTGATTGGTCTTCAAGAATTTACTCTAGTGGTTACTCAAATGTTGAAATTGATAGTAGTACCACCTCAAAGTGTCCTTTTCTCTCTAGCCTCATTTGTTCATCTTCAAGAATGCTTGAAAGTTCTTCCTTTAGGACATCTTTAAATTTTTCTTTTGATTCCTCCTCTCATTGTAAGGATGAATACTTATTTGAATCTTCATCAAGGGTTACTTTCTCTTAGAGTGTATTGAAGTCACTTCCTTGTTCTTGAAATGGTCAAGCATCAAGCAATAGTGATTCATGATGATCATCGAAGCCACTTATGCTTTCTACTATGTTCTCCCTCTAAATCTCTTGATGATATTCACAAGTGTCCATGATTTGTAGCGCTTCATGTAGTGATGTTTCTAAACCTTGATCATTGCTTGATACAATATTTCTTTCTTAAATATCTTTAAATGTGAATTCATCATCAATCATGATTCTTTGATCATCAAGGTCAATTGTGCTATTAACTTGCAATTCATTCAAGAATGAATCATGAGGTTGAATTTGACGGATAAATCATGCCTCTTGAAGAAACTTGCTTGTCTTGGACCAATTTTGGCAATGACTCCTTTTGGGCTTCTTCCATGAAATCTTTCAGCGCCCCTTCAAATAGAATGATGATGATGATTTCCTTGAGCGCCCCCTAGAATTTTTCTTATACTTGAGCTCGCTTGTAATAACTTGTAACTCTCCATTCAACATATCTATATGATTGTATTCCTCTCCAAGGACATCTGAAATCTCTTTCAATTCATTCTCAAGAACCTCCTTTTGTAGCATGAACAAATATTCATCAAGGAAATCTTCTTCTTGCAATGGATGTAAATCACTTTCTTCCTTCATTGCCAAATTAGCACCTTGATCATCATTTGTCACTACTTCGTTGGTTTGACCATTCTCTACCTCACTACATCCTTCCTTGGGTGCAACATGCCGAAAAAAAAATTTCCACAATAGAAGATGACAGTCAAGCTCACTTGTGCTATCCCCACTCTCCAATGATGTTGCATTGTACTCTTCTTTTTTTTCTTCTATATTCATTAGCTACAAGATATGTTGCCAAATTTTGTCTATGATGCACTCATCTACTATGCTTGATTGCTCGGGTAACCCAAACTGACTTTTAACTTCATTGATTGTCATCTTGCATAATGAGCAAGTAAATTAGAAATGAGGTGCATTGTGAATCCCGCACCACAAAGGTAGCAATATGCTTTCTAAGTATATGTCACCATCAAGATATAATTGATTTTCGATCATCCCCCTAAACCTTGTGATTGTGTCATTACTTTTAGGAACACTAGAATTATCGACTTCTTCCAGTTTTGGGATATCCCAAAGGAATTTATTTATAGTGTTAGATCCACTCTTGAAAAGAATGCCAAGCAATGCAACTCATCATACTCTATAGTCTCATGAATTCTACACTTCCCTGGTACTGCAAGTTCAGAAAAACTATGTGGATGAAGTTGCACATTCGAAGTCCACCAAAGTTGAAAGATATCAACTTGTTGATCATCTTGGCAATGTTGTTGCCCCTCCATTGAGAAATATTTCTTTTGAATTTTTTGATTTTTTTTTTTTTTTCTACTTTTCTACTTTTGGGGGGGATTTTTCAACATAAAAGAGATCTAGCATATATCAAATTTAGCTTTGAAAGATCATTTTGGTTCCAGTTGTTCAAGATTTGAACATTGAATGTCTTCCTTTTGCAAATCTGGTTGATAGTCCAATGATCACTTTCTTTTATGTGGCAATTTTGTCGAGCGTAGAAGATGACTTTCCACTGATTCTCCACTTGAATTGATAGGCCTTGTCGCTCAATTGCTCCTATGTTCAAGAGCTCACACTCAGACCCTCCGTCTAGTGCCAATTCTTTTAATGAGTTTTTTGTGACATCATGGAACACAAAATAAAGTACCAAGAACTCTCTCCTCTCCTGAACAAAGACTTCTCAGATGCTAAATTATGTGATCAAACGAGATGACTCCAAGGTCCCGATAGTCAGGTCTTGACTTTATATTTTGGATACTCAGTGAAATTGATGTGATTTTGTTGGAATCACAAGGGGACTTACGTTTTGTTTGAACTTTGCTAGAACATAGACTTCAACTTCAACTTGGAAAATAAAGATAAAAAGGATAAGGTTTTAGAGAGACTACACTACTCCTAAGATCAATGATGACAATGACTATTAATTAGATAGACAAATTCCCTCAAATCAAGTCTTGCTTTGTCATGATGACAACAACTACGCAAGACTGATGCAATCTTCCAAGAAAATAGAATATTTTCACACTACAAATATATCACTCAAGTACCCAATGTTGGTGCAACTTGAACAAGTATTTACAATTGAACTTAGCATAATAATGAGGTTCAAGTTAACTTTTCTCTTTGACTTGCAATCAACAAACAACAAAAAGTATGAACCGAGGAATTCATCACAATATCTTCATAAGCATGCACCATGATCAATTAACTCTATCTAATTTCCAGACATAACAAGAAACTGTGCAAATATAGAAGAAACACCAGTATCCACCATAAATTCAATGAAAATTATGTTTATTTACATGCGTTGGCAACAATTTTCACCTTCTTCTCCTGCTCTACTCTACTCTACTTGCTTTTACTATTAACTATTGATCAACTACTAATTATTAATATGTTACCAATGATCAGTTTGAGCCATACATAGATCTCTTTTTACAAATGAATGCCCAGGATCGAATCCAAATCAACAGCCAAGATTACAAGATAAAACCCTAATTAGGGTTAGTTATAACTAACTTTGCATTACATTTAATACTTGACCAATGATTTGATTACACATTTTGGACACATGTCCAACATTGAATTCTAACCAATAAGAATCAAGGTTAGGTAAGATAAACTATAGACGCCTAAAATTAATTAAATTAATATTTAATTAATTTAGCCTTTTCGTAATTATATTAATTATGTCAATCCTCCTTGTTAAAATTAATTAAATTATATTTTAATTAATTTTATCACCTTAGCCTTATAATTAATTTATCAATTAATTATGTCATATTCTTCTAAAATTATTTCAATTCTCCGCCTTAGCCAATATTTCCTCTAAATCCTAATTCCTACAAATCACCCCTCTAATCCCCATCACTTAACCTAATTAGTTATAGCTTAATCATGATTAACATTTTCTTCAATTTTATATTCCTCCACTTATTCTCTCTCCTCATTTCCCATCCTCCTAATTCATCCACTTGCATCTTAATCATCCATTAGCCCACCTAATCACTTCCCTTAATCATTTGTACATCCCTAATCACCTCGATTAGGGATGGGTCAACTCTTTGTCGTAAATGGCTTTCCCATCTCATCCTCCAACCTAAAATGCCACCCACTTTTGTCGATCCAAGGAATTTCGAGTTCCTTGAATCTTCCCATGCCCTCTCTTCCCAAGGAATTTTGAATTCCTTTATCCTTTATTCTCCACATGCTTCCTCTTTTTTGAAATTCTTAATTCCTTTTGTCTTCTCCCAAGGAATTTTATATTCCTTTCCTCTCTTCCCAAGGTACTTGAGGAACTCTTCCCTGTGTACTTGAAAAGTGTGGAGACAATAAATGCCTTTATGGAAAATCTCTTGGATCTCCCACTTGTCCTCTAAAATCCTCTCCCACTCACATTTGATCCTAGCCATCCATTCCTCTTCAATCTTGACCATCTATTTTGGGCCCCTCCTATCTATAAATTGGAGTCTCCTCTATCCTCAAATCATCCATCATATTCATAGAGTTATGTTGTTAAGTTGAGTCACAAAATCATCCATATTACCCTTATCATGCCCAAATAGTGTCACTCATAATACATCATCCACCATCTAATATCATCATTTTGTTGTGCAGTGGAGAGCAATCCACATTTCCTCATCCTAAGGAGAAAATCAAGTGGAGAGATTGGACGCATACTTCCACTTCCCACTCAATCGGAGGGGGTGAAGAAAGAAGGTGAAACAAAGTTATTTTGTATGTGCTTTTTATGCTTTGTTGTGTTTATTTGATATTGCATGCATTTGATTTTGGCTAACCTACTTTTCCTCACGCTCATAAATAATATTTGATGAAGTGACATTTGTCACTTGCTCCACTCTTAGATGCAGCAGGTTCAATGTATCTGGACATGTTGACTTTGATTGATGAATGAAAGTGAGTCATCCCCACCTTAGCCATTTCACCCTTCATCTTCTTGTTTGGGAATTTCAACTTTGTGTTGCATTTGATGTAGACTTTGTGACGTCTATGCTTTGTGTACTTGACCTTCTTTGTGTATTGGTGATTGATCTTCCTTGACATGATGTTGTCCTCTCCTTTGCATTGTTCAATCTTCTTTGTGTTTGTAAGGCGACCCCTATGTAGTGTTGTATAATGCTTAGAAGCCCTAGCCCTAATCATGATTTGCATTGGAATTGATATCATGACTTTCATCCTTGATGTTCCAATTTCCTCCTTCACACCTTCTAGCCTTGCTCATCATTTATGCCTGGATTGTTAAACTCTACGTCTTGATGAGTTTTATCTTTAAGTCCTTTCTAGTCCTTTCCAGTCTTTTCCATCATCCTTTTTCCTTACTCATGACTACAAAATAAACAAAGATGGCATCAAAAACATATGATATAGACAAATTTGATCAACCCCCAATCTAAAATGCATCCTAAATGATGGTAAAATGATGACTTGATCTCTTATTTTCGTGTTTGATTTTGTAATGTTTTAACGTTTGAAGCCTGATTTGAATTTCTGATTCATATCTTATTTGTTCTGAATTCATACTAAGTCACTCATGACAATCCTACTCCTAAATCTAATCTACAAATATGTCCAATTGTGGAAATGATCTGCTTCAAGGTTTGATGGAATTTGCCTTCAATCAAATCCAACTTAGTATTCTACTCCTTAAATTCACAGGCTTGTACCTTTGCTTGTTGCGAAATTCACCTCCCAGGTCTGCTCTATTCGCATTAAGACTTGCTAATAATTTCACTCCAGTCAATCTTCAAAAGTTCCCTCCAATGTGTAATTTACAAGTTCGCCTCACTGTGGAAGGAAATTATCCCAAGATCTAATGAAATTCACCTCATTGACGTTTGCCTCTAATTTGCCTTGTTGTGCCCTTGATAACTTGTGACTTGAATTGATTTGGATTAGGTGAGCAAATGAAATGCACACCCCTCTATATAGGCACTCAAACATGAGTCACGCCATCAACCTTTCAATCCCCAAGCACATGTCAACCTTTCAATTTTCCATTAAAATTTAAATTTGAAACGCTTTTGTCTTCATGGAGGGCAAACTTATCATTTGCTTATATATGTTTGCAATTTTCATTATATGCTCCCTCTTTCCAAATGACTTTCACATGTTTTACTTGTGTTATACACGTTTTAAATTCATTCTCCTTGATTTAGGTCGGCTAGGGTTTGTTAATGCCTCCTTGAATGAGGGTATAAATGAGAGATCCAACGCTACCATTCAAACCAACCAATCAGATTTCAATAAATGTTTTGCTTTGCTTATTAGGTCTGACTTTAGGTGAATTGAGTCTACTCTAAGTTTTAGGTCTAACTTAAGGTGAATTAGGTCTGCTCTTAGAATTATGTGGATTCCTTGAGGTCAAGGAATCCTCACCTGTTGGTCGTGGATTTCTTGGCTTCAAGGATAAATTTTTGCTCATCAAAAATTCATGGATTTCGTCAAATGGGGGATAAAATTGTTACATTGCATCATACTTGTCTTGTTTTCCTTGCATTCTTCAATCATTTTCTCATATTTCTTCCATGAACTTGCTTCACTTAGGCGTTCATCCCTTCAAACACAATAGGTCATGGATTCCTTGGAGTCAATGAAAATGAGATGTGGGGGTGGGGATTCCTTAGGTCCAAGGAAAATGATATGTTAGGTCGTGGATTTCTCCACCTCAAGGATAAAATTAACACAACATTTTATCTTCATCCCTCCATTTAGTTGATCATTCCATCCTTTCTTCACTTCAATCAAAGATCTTTCACTTGCAAATTTCTTGAAAATTCTCAAGGATGAACTTGGATCACATAACCTTTGTTGTCACCTCACCTTCACGTCTTGGACATGGATTCCTTGAGGTTAAGGAAAGTGAGATGCTACTTCATTGATTCCTTGGGGTCAAGGAAAGTGAGATGTGAGGTCGTGGTCTTCTTGCACTCAAGAAAAAAATTCACTTTATTGCCCTCAATTGTTCTCCTTCATCTTTTTGATCTTGATTCATTGAGGCACTCAATCATTTTTCATCTTTGAAATCACTTTTGCTTGCAACTTTAGAAAATTCTTAAAGATAAGTTCAACCAAGGAAATTTTATCTCTTATCTCTTTCAATACTCCCCAAATCGTGGATTCCTTGGGGTCAAGTAAATTGAGAAGTGGGTGCAAGGATTCCTTGAGGTCAAGAAAAAAATTTCACTTCATTATAGTTGATTTCTCCAAGTGAAAGGTAATTGCTTGCAAGTTTGGTTAGAGATGATCATATTGAAATCATTGAAAGCTTCATCAACTTATGCCTTTTGCCTAACACTTGAATGATTGATCATTGATTTGGGCAACTCATGGAGAACTTCGCAAGTCTTCTCTCAAGTTTTGTATCTTTGTGTTTGCTCATGGAGACATGGATAAGCTCATTCATCAACTCTCATCTATCTTAATAGTGCAACCTCTACTTGACCCAGTTGTTCAAGGCTTCCAAGTCGTGGATTCCTTGGGGTCAAGAAAACTGAGATATGGGGTCGAGGATTCCTTGAGTCCAGGGAAAATGAGAAGTGAGGGCGGGGATTCCTTGAGGTCGAGGAAAATGAGCACTCAAGGATGACTTCATCCACATTTGTGAAAATTTTGACATACATGTTTCATCCAAGTCTTGATCAATTCTTCTCTTCCTCATCCAGTCCTTGAAGCGCTTCCACTTGCTTTTCAAGTTGTTCATCATTCATTAAACCTATCTCATGACTTAACCTATGGGTTGCATTGTGAATCCTTGTTCAATGAAGCATTTAACTCTCAATTAACACTCAAGCATTTTTGACAAAAAGAAGTTGAAGATTGTTAGCTCATTTTAGTGGACATGATGTCCTGATCAAATCTTGACAATCAAGGCACTAAATCTTCTCACAAGCAAAAGGTTAATAACTAAAGAAACTATTGCCAAACTAAGCAAACTAAGCAAAAGAACTAACCTACGAGCAAAAAAGTGGGGGTCCCCATTTGCAATGGGGCGATGTGTAAAAACATCACAACACTAAGGATGGCACATTTGTCATAGAAGTCGACTCATTCCTAAAGGATGGACTAGTTGTTGATTGTTGGTGGTCAGATTATTGTTGATATCCCATAAGTTTCAATTCTCTAGTGCAATAAATTTGCAATATATATCATTTCATTATTGCCTAAAACAACAACATTTCTATTGTTACCATTTCATAATATATCTTCTCCTTCAATGTATGTAGTTGAACTCTCATGAGATAATATCGATGCATTTGTTCTTGACTTGTATCTTTGTCAATCTGATTTTGAGTATTGTGTTGAAACATTTTATGGAAAAGTTCACATGCCATCACTATGGCTACACATTTCAGCGAGGCATGCTTTCCACCGTGATGATAATTAGGTTCTGTTGTATCCACAAGGTGATGGGAAATAGCAGAAATCACAATTTCCTCAATATAATTACTTAGAAAAATTAAAATTTGTGTAATCAAAGCAAATGTTATCCAAATTATTGGATTCAACATCATTTGTTGCAAGAACCTTTGATACATGATTCTTGTTATCGTGGTATTTGATTGGTTTTATGTCTTCTATAAGTTCTCTTCCAATCCCCAAGTTGGGTATTATCTTCAAGGACTTTATGTCAATGTTGCCTGGGAGCAATAGTTACATTCTTTCATTGTTTTAAATCTTCTCCATAGCTTTGCTTATCTAAATTTAAAACTTAGTCTAGAATTAGAATTGGTTGAGAAAGTTGTTTTATAATTTCTATACATAAGTATCTCTATATCTTGCAAATACAAAATCACTGGACTTATTCTTGAGACAAAATTCAAAACCTTGTAAAGAGGTCATAAGTAGTTTTCAATCTTATTAGTCAACATAGACTTCAAGCCATCACTAAATGGTTCCATTTTACAAAATTGGGTGATGGCCCTATTTTGCAAAATTGCTAGGACTAATGTGCCATCTACCTTGTAAATACTATGACATAGTTCCAACATCTTTGGAGAGTGTTCTATGGCACTTAAGATGTGTTTGAAAAATAATTTGCAATACTTATTTCACTGTTGCTTGTAATACTTTCATATGATATTGTTTTTCCCACTCATGGATGTCTCCACAAGCAACTTAACTACTTATAGCTATTGTTTTGGCTTTTGGGTCGTAACAATGCATGTTGTGGGATCTATTATACACAAAAGCCCCAATAGTTGTGTGCTATGGGTACCAACAAAGATGCACAAATGGAGGTCAATTATGATCCAAGAAAGCTACACAAATGGACCAATTATGATCCAAAAAAGCTACACAAATGGCCCAAAAAAAATGAAAAAATGAACAGCTATTGGTACATTGGTACATGTGAAATTTATTAGTAGGCTCTAGTTTTTTTTAAGTTAGTAATTAGGGGGTTAAGTGTGCAAGAAGTAATCAGTAACTAGCTCTTCCCTTATGATATTGAGCTTCTCCACATAAAAGATGTTATGTTGCTAATTTATTCTTCCCTTATGATATTGAGCTTCTCCACATAAAAGATGTTATGTTGCTAATTTATTCCTTCTTGCTACTACCTTATGATAAGGGTTTTGATTACGAAAAAAACAAGTTTTGAAGGGGTCCCAAAACCCTTTACAATAGAACCTTAAAAGATAATAATCATTATTTATTCTTCTATTTTTTATTTTTTATTTTTTATTTATAAATGTGCTTTGAGTTAACTATTTAGTAGATTTGTGAAGTTGCAAACCACGGATGTGTTCAATGTCGAGCACTTGAAGCTAAAATCAAGTGGTCCTATTCTTCAAAATTACCTCAGACTTACACCTTGCTTACAACATGAATGTGACTATTGTTTTAACAGGTGGGCATGCTCCGTAGGGCTGATCCAATATCATCATTATAGAAATGTCTTGAAGCCAGCCCATTGCCCACGAATATTTGTTTATATCGTCTGTAACTATTACAAAATTTGCATTTGAAATTATTTCAGACCGTGTTTCTCTTGCATGTAGTGTACCAATGTTATCAAGTTGGACGTTGAGGTTGGATGACTATTTAGCGAAGGTCATCGACAATTCTATTTAGATAATAGAAGTGAATCAGTTAAAATTTTGCTTTGGATTCATACCATTCAATTTATCAGGAAATACAAGCTTTATTCATGTAGAATTCTTTATAAATTGGAAAAATGAGGTTGCAATTGTGATATTTTACCCTCTACAGAGTTGAGTTTGGAGTTCTCTAGTGGTCAAGTGAATAAAGTTGTTAACAATTGCATGCTTTTGGTAAGAGGACATGTGTTATTAAACATCTCATTAGTCATATTAGTTCATTGCGTTCATAATTTTATTTTTTCATATACAATCAGATCTGCATTTTGGTTGGTTGGGACTTCATACAAAAGGGGGGCTCTGCATTTTCATCAGAAGGTTCTTTCGAGGCTGTGGCAGTCACTATTTTTAAAAGTCAGTTTCCTGAAGCTCATATTCTTAAACTTTTGGGGTCTATTTCTGTTTGTCATATTATTTTAAATTTTTTTGTTAAAATTACAGTTATGACAGAATAAATACAAATTAAGTACAATTTATATTTTCATTTTAAATTTACTTGTTAAATATAAAACACCCTAACAATAAGTCATACTCTGATCTAAACAACACACTACTGAAAAGTTTTTACTGTGAGATTAGAAACTTTAAACCCTAGCCTACAAGCCTTCCATATGACCTAACCTAAAACCTAAAACCTAAAACCACAGTAGAAGAGTTTGTATTATGATGTCCTCCTTCCAATTTAGAAGGAAAGTTTAGGTACAATTATTTTTTCAACATGAACAAAAAATTAATAATTGCATTAACGAACTAAGCAGTGATTATTATATCTACTTTCAATTCATTATTTGAATGTAAACAATTGAATGTAAACCTCCTCCATAAGGAAGGAGTAGTGAGATCCTTAATATGAGTTTATCTGATTAGTTTTAAAGAATACATTTCCTTCATATTTGATAAACTAAGCCGCTTCTATTGAATGTCTAATAACCTTGAACACACTATCTTGTACCCTCTACATGTAGTTGTAACAGTCACATCCCTCCAAGAATGTGCAGAATCAATCAACAGCTAAGGCCACTTCTACTTTAATGAAACAACTAAACTTACCACCCACTTTAAGATGTTTCAAGGAGTGGCAAGACAATGGTTTCTATCTCCGACAATAATCTCCCATTCAAACTAGCTTCAAACTCCTAATAATTCCAAACTATTGTAACAGAGAAATTAGAAGACCAAATCTTTCTAATACTTAATGATCCAAACCAAAAACAACCCCAACTCAAGTAGCAGACAAGAATCTCTGAAGCTTTTATGAAAGCAATAACAATTAGCAAAAAGGAAATTAATAACGAAGTAAAAATAGTTTACAAATGAGCTTTTATATGTCATGTTCTGCTCAGAATAAAGTTGCTAACTCATCGATGGTATCCATCTCAGTAGTCTAACATGTGAAATTTTATAACATTCCTCATTGCAGAACACCAGTTAATTTAGCACTAGTAGCAAATAAACCCATATAGAACTACACCAGCAATAGATGAAAAACCCCAACAAAACACTCTCGGTGTGCAAAATCAACACAGATATCAAACTAAGCCACCAAAAACAGATATCAATGTAGAACTATAACAAAAAAAGCAGAGACCCTAATTAGAAACCATAAACAGATACCCTTATCACAAAATAAAGAACGGAATACCTACCAGTTGAAAACAGGACAAAAACCCTAACAGGACTTTAAACAGGTTTCACATAAATAGAAAACTCCAAAGAAAACCTAACAAAGGCGATAAAAATTATATTAACATACAAACTCTATAACTGCGAAGAAAATTAACTACACATAACCCTAACAAAAATAGCTCTCAGTTTATTGATCTTTCATCATTAAAGAGTAGATCTCAGCATAGCGTATATTGCCCTAGGGCAAACAATCCTCGAGCTTTGCAAAACAAATTATGAATGCTAATCGTTGGGAATCACAAATAAAGTGCAATTATTTGAGATCAGAGTGAGTCATAAACACGGACCAAATTGCATTCATCACTTTCCCCCAAAAAGATGAAGAGATCATCAGAGACTTAAATAACAGTGATCATTAGATCTCATTTTGTTGCAGTTATTTTTTTCTTCATCTGATCATCTTCAGAACCGACCTGAAGATTTACTAATGATGTAACTTCAGCGCAGAATGCATCATACACAGTTATCAGAGCAAACATATTAAAAAGAAGCCAAACTTCAACACGAAAGAGATTTAAGAGTTTGAAAAATCACCACCGGATCGACATTCCTGCCTGCCTTAATAACGATTTCGTCTGCAAATAAAAGATGTGCAGACGTTTCAAGCATTCGAGCCCCTGTCCTACACACGAGGTAAGTAGAAATTCAAACCCTACAGCATAAATAAATTGTTTTTTCGAGCCCTAGCCCTAACCCTAAAGTGGGATGGAGTTGATTACTTAGTTAATTCGTAGTTTAAAGATTACGATAAGAGTTATTATATAATTACTTAGTTAATTCGTATTTATTGGCTAAAAATAAATACGAATTAACTAAGTAATTAATTCGTATTTATTCTGTATACTTATTGGCTAAAAATAAGCGGATTTCCTCAGGGTCATTGTTTCTAAAAAAATAAACATTCTTTATTTTTGTGATGCATTTTATATTGCTATATGTATTATAGATATTTTATAGAGGAAAATAAATATAGAATTTTATAATGTTACATTATTTTAATAATATATTATTATAAAAAAAATCTAAAAAGATTATATCGTTTTGAAAAAAAAATGGCAGAGCGGAGCGGGTTCTCTGGCTTTCGGAGACATGAGGGTTTCAATTACAGAGGCGACGCAGAGAGGAGATGGCCTTTTAGGAAAAATCGTAGTCACGAATGGAAGGCGAGTAGCCGACAAACATCGTTACAAGGCCCTTGGTCATGGAAGGCTCCAGGGAAGTCTAAGTCTGGGAACAGAAGGAGAGAAGAGGGTACCAAATCACCTTGGAAACAAAAGGCAAGTTTCTTTCGAGGATATCGTGATTTCGGATCTGGCCCTAAAGTGGACTTCAAGACGGTGCAGGAGAAGTTCTGGTGGCCAAAGATATCTTCAGAAGCAACAAAGGTCCTAGAGGTAAACCCTAATGCCGAAATAAGTAGAGTTATGACGGTTGAGCTTTCAACTGATGCATGGAAGGACTCTCTCAGTTTTTTGACAGACAGAGGCCTTTTTGTTAAATGGGGAGGAATATGGTCGGCCTTCACCAAATTTAGGAACTGGTGTGACAAAAACTGGGGGGAAGGCATGGACCTAAAAACATTGGGCAATGGTTATTATTTAGTAGTTTGCCCAACAGCTCAGGATAGAGATTGGATTTTAAAAAATGGCCCTTTTTTTATTGAAGGGAAAGGTTTAAACATATCAGCTTGGACCCCAAATTTTAACCCATGTGAAGCCTCAATAGAAAAAACCCCCATTTGGATTAAATTACCGGGTCTACCTCAAGAGTATAAGGATGTAGAAACTCTGAAACAAATAGGTAACCACTTGGGGGAATATGTAATGTTGGAAGAGCTTGTAGACCCATCTGATTTCAGCATGATTTCAAGACTATGTGTAAACTGGCAGACAGTTCATAACCTGTCGGATACTCTAGAAATTAAAACATGGATGGGGATTTGGAAACAAAAGTTATGCTAGAGGAAGACATGGAATCATGTGCTAAATGCACCAACAAAATTCATCCACCGAGTTTCTACAAGAAATAAATAAAAGGCAAAGAAATAATGCAAAAACATCTAGAGAAGGAGATTATTAGATTGTCTAAAGGTTATTATGGAGAATGTCAGTGGAATGAAAAAAATTGGGAGATTAAATCACTTGCAAAATATAGTGGAAACTGTGCAGAGGGAGTCCAGATGGACATAGTCGACTATCAGAAGAAAATCATTGATGAGACCTTTATGGTAGAGGCTCAATCTTTTGCTCAAATCAATAAGGAAATGGGGCCAGAGAACGTTAGTGCATGTCGTTTCCACATTGCAACTAGGAATGTAGGGAGCTTGCTAGGGAATGGAATTCAGGAAGGTGACAGGAGGGAGGTGGATTTAGGAGAGGAGGGTAGTAAATCTTATCCTTTGGAAAATAGGGCCCCTCCACAAGAGGATAAAACCCCAGCCCCCCAAATGTGTAAGGTAAACGACCAGGCACCACAGCAGGGGAACAAGATGACAACACCCCCTCCCAACACAGTGAGTTTTATGGAGGATGGCATCGTCTGATCCAATCAGGAGATTGAGAAAAATTTGGAGCAAATGCACTCTCCATGCAACTCAGAGAAGACGGGAAGAAATGTAGACCCTCCAGGGGAAGACCCATTATATAAGGATATCCAAATTTCCCCAATTAGAAACCTGAACAATTCATTTGAAGGGGTTGAAGAGAGCAAAGGAAATTCCTCAGGGTCGGATTATGACTATGAATCTTCAGGATTCCAGGATGAAGAGGATGAATTGGGATTGGCAGCAGCAGAAGGAGTGCAAGGGAGGCGATCTCTGGAAACAACTCTATCCCTCCAATCCAAAGCTAAAGTGGGGGAGAAAAAAAAAAGAGGTGCAAAGACAAACAAGTTCAAACTGGAATTGGCAGGCAACGCAACAGGCCAAAGCAAATTGAGATCGGGAAGAGGCTATGCCTTTTCCCCAGGGCAATGAGGACCCTCTCGTGGAATGTTAGGGGCTGCAATGCCCCTGACAAGATTCGCTTGATCGAGCAATGCATTAATCAAGTGAGACCGAACATCTTTCTCTTACAAGAAATAAAGATCAAAGATGAGGATGTTAGTTCGTTTACTAGGAAATTTCAATCATGGAAATGTAGTATGGTGGGAGCACAAGGCGCTTCTGGAGGTCTAGCAGCTCTTTGGAAGGAATCAATTGTTGAGGTGTTTGTTGTTAGGGCCACTCGGTGGTGGCAATGGTTGAAGATAAAATCAATGCAACTTCAAACAAGTTTCTTCCTATTAAACATATATGGACCTAACAACACAAATATGAAAATGCAAGTTTGGAGTGAGATATCTGAAATATTGTGAAATGACAAGGAGAACGTATTCATTCTGGGAGGAGATTTCAACGCCCTACTTCGGCCTTCAAACAAAATGGGGGGAGCAGGCTAGAACAAGCGGAGCCAAAGAGATTTTAGCTCCTTTGTTATAAGCTTGGGTCTGATTGAAATTCCTTTCAAAACAGGGGATTTCACTTGGACCAACAGGAGGAGTGGCATCCTAAATATCGTTGAAAGGTTAGATAGGTTTTTTATAGCTAGAGATTGGACGGAGAGCCACTGGACCAGTGAAGCGGAGATTTTACCTATCACGAGATCAGACCATTATCCCATATGCCTAAGGATTCAAGATGACAGTGCTCCAGAGAGACATCCTTTCAAATTTGAGGCAATGTGGCTTCAGGATGGTAGCATCAAAAACCTTATTGACCAATGGTGGAAACACAAGCCGGTTAATCCAAGTAATAAAGCTTTCACTATTTTAAAAAAACTCCAGTTTGTAAAGGAACAATTAAAGCAGTGGAATAGAGAATCTTTTAGAAATATCTTTAAAGAGAAGATTGACTTAGAAGAAGGCTTAAAAATTTTACATGAGAAAATTACCAGTCATGGGATGGATGAAGATCTATTTAAAAAAGAGAAAATACTTCGCACTAAATACTCGGAGGTATTAGCTAGAGAGGAGATTTACTGGAGACAAAAATCCAGAGAAACCTGGTTAAAGGATGGAAACAGAAACACAAAGTTTTTCCACACTCCAGTTAAAGTTAAAAGAGCACACAACAAGATCTTCTCAATCAAAAACAAAGATGGAATCACAATCACAGACCTCAAACAAATTAACCGGGCAACAATTGATCATTTCTCATAATTTTTTAATAGGATGGATAATCAGGAGGAAAACATGTCTCACATTCTAGAGGTCATTCCTACATGTATTATGGAAGATCACAACAGAAGGTTAATGGAGCAGGTTTCTTTGGAAGAGGTTAAAAAGGTTGTCTTTAGTTTAGGTGCAGAAAAATCACCTGGACCGGATGGCCTCTCGGCTCTTTTCTTTCAGAAGTTTTGGGACATCATGGCGGAAGACATCCATGGAGTTGTAGAGGAATCTAGGAAGGGAGGCTTTATTTTAAAAGATTTCAACAACACTTTCATAGCTTTCATCCCAAAGAAGGCGGAAATCAACTCTTTCGATGACTTTCGCCCAATATCACTCTGCAACTCCCTATATAAAATCATTTCTAAAGTCATTTCAAATAGACTAAAACCAGTTTTGGATCTAGTTATTTCAAGCGAGCAAAGTGGTTTCGGCCCAGGTAGGTCTATCTTTGAAGGTATAATCCTTGCCCATGAAGTTGTTGACTCCATCCGGACAGCAAGGACTGAGAAGATGATGATAAAGGTTGACATTAGGAAAGCATATGATGAGGTAAATCAGGACTTTCTTATAAAAGTCCTTCAGAGGTTTGGTTTCAGTGATGCATGGATTGCTTGGGTCAGAAGCTGTATTAGCTCTCCTAGATTTTCAGTCCTTTTAAACAATAGCCCCCAAGGTTTTTTTGAATCTACAAAAGGTATAAGGCAAGGTGACCCTCTTTCACTGTTTTTATTCATTATCATGGCAGAAGTGCTCGGGCGTTTTATCTCCAAAAAATGGGAATTAGGTGTTTGGAAGGGGGTTCAAATAGCAGCAAGTGTAAACCCTATAACACATTTACAATTTGTAGATGACACCTTTCTAGCAAGAGATGCTTTTGCTAGGGAAGGAAGGGTAATGAAAGAAACCCTTGATATCTATGAAAAAGCCTCAAGGCAAAAAGTTAACTGGCAAAAAGTTAACTGGCATAAGTCTAAATTTTTTTTCTTCAATTGTAAACCATGCAAGCAAAGGGAAATATGCAGAATTTTGGGAATGAAAGTGGGGTCCCTACTGAGCAAATACCTAGGAATCCCCTTCTTTGGAGGCGCAAACAGATCGGAGTTGTGGAAAAAACTAATTGGAGGGGTGGAAAAGCATATGGCTAACTTCAGCTGGCAGAATTCTAATGCTGAAAATAGTTGTATCAGCCATCCCAATTTATTCAATGATGTGCCTTAAAATCCCCAAAAAGGTCATCAATTCAATCCAACAAAAGATGAGGAAATTTTTCTGCAATGGGGCAAATGATCAAGAAAAAATCCCACTTCTGGCATGGGACAAAATTTGTCAGGATAAGGTAAGGGGTGGTGTTGGTTTGAGGGATTGGCAAAAAATGAACAGCGCTCTAAGAGCTAAATTGGTTTGGAATATTTACTCTAACCCAAGTCAGATGTGGGTAAAAGTGTTGAGAGCAAAATACCTAGATTCAATAGAGGATCACAAAATCTTCATGATCCGCAAACCTCCCAAAGGGTCAGCGATATGGAACTTCATTTTGGAATGTCGTGGGGTGGTAACAGACCATCTAACATGGTAGATTGGGGATGGGGCAAAGGCCAAGTTCTGGGAGGACTCGTGAGTAGGCCTACATGCCCTAAGAGAGATAGAAGACTTCACAGAGGCAAAGGAATTGTTAGTGCAGTTATGGGGAGAAAAAGTTAAGGACTACATGCATAGTTCATAGGAAGATTTAGGAAAAGAATGGCATTGGAAAGATCTGTCAACAACAGGACTGTCTGTTCAGGAGCAGCAAAGACTTAGAATTGTGCTGGAGCAGAGGAAGATTTTCCTCACAGGTAAAGAGGATAAGGTGATCTGGTGTGGGGCTAAAGATGGTAAGTATTCAGTCAAACTGGGCTACCAGCTAATGGAAGGTAGGGAGGAGACTCAATAAAAAACACGGGCCCTCTTCTGGAGTAAAGAATGTCTCCCAAAAGCTAGTGCTTTCACTTGGTTAGCTATTAAAGGCATAATTCTAACAGGGGAAAGAAGGAAGAGGCTCGGCTTTGTGGGTCCATCAAAATGTGTAATGTGCAATCAGTCGGAAGAATCCGCGGCTCGTTTGCTTTTAACATGTGAAGTGGCACAGAAGTGCTAGTCTGAACTCCAGAGGAACCTAAATTGGCAGGGACCGTTATAATGCTCCCTAAAAGAGGCTTTTGAGAGCTAGTCGAGGCAACCAAGGAGGTCAACCCTCTCTTGTGTTTGGAAAATCATCCCTTCCATAGTAATATGGGAGATATGGAAGGAGTAAAATAGAATAATTTTTCAAGATAAGATGGAGGATGAGAGGAGGTTGTTATCAAGAATTAACAGAGCTATAGAAGAGGTGGTAGGCTCAACAGCTTCTCAATCTTTCTCATTATCCACCTCTTTCACCTCAATGGACAGAAAAATACAAAAAGCTTGGCCAGGAATCAAAATTAGACATGGGTCTGCAACAATGAGCAAGGGAAAAGGGAAAAATACATTGGAGGTCTAATGGAAACCGCCAGAGAAGGGTTGGTTTAAAGTAAACTTTGATGGAGCAGCGCAACAATTTGGTCGACTAGCAAGGGTTGGATTTGCAATGTGGGATGACAATGGAGAGCTTATTAAATATGGAGCTAAAAGGCTTCGGAAGAGCACCAATAATGAGGTTGAAGCCCAAGCAGCTCTATTGGGGATAGGATTAGCAAAAAAAGAAGGGGTTAAAAATCTCCATCTAGAAGGGGATTCCTTAATTATAATTCAAGCAATAATGAATTGAGAGATAAGTGCATGGCATCTTCAAGGTTTCATAGCATTAATCATAGAAGAACTATTTTTTTTAAAAAACTTTAAAATTAGCCATATTAGAAGGGCAGGTAATCAAACTACGGATAGTTTATCCAAATGGGCCCTGTCTTTCGATTCGGAAGGTGTTTTAAAAGTGGATGACAATCAGGGATTATTACCTCTGGGCGAGGTGACAGGATAATGATTGGTAAGATTATTTGGGAGGAGTGACGACAGATGGATGATGCCACATTAAAATGTGTTTCCTTGTGCGGAAAGGATGATTTGAAAGGTCGCACAGGGGGAAGCTCTAAAGTTTTTTATTAAAACATAGCAAGGTTTAAATTGGTGGCTAATCGGGCGAGAAATAAGCAATGATATCCGACTCATCGACAAGCACAAAAAGACATCATTAGATCGAATGATCAAGTGGAGTTTAAATGCAGTTGTAAGGAATTTTTAGGTGGCAAACATGCGAAGGCATAATTTGAGGGATGACGTGCAACGCACATAAGTAAGGTTTGTGCAGGGTTTTATAAATCCAAGGACAGCAGAGTTTTTTAGTGAGTGTGGAGACGAAAGCAAGTTTCAAAGAAAAACAAGAAGAGACACTTGCGAAGGAAGTAAGCTAAGGAGCTGCCAACATGGAGGCGAATTTTACAGTCACAACCAAAAAACAACAAAAAGGTTTTTAGGGGGCCGTGAGCAGAGACAGAATGTTAGGATTTCTCATATTCAAGGAGGAAGAAATGATCAACACGGTTTTGAAGGTGGTGGGTCCATACTTCATGGAGAATGTGTCACACTAGAAGGTCAATTTAGACATCATCTCAATGGTGATAGACTGGGGTTTAGAGATTGGAGAAAATATTGACATAGTGAAGTGGGCAGTAACGTCAATCTTTGAAGAAGCAATGCTTGAAGGGCTCGATTCCATATTGGAATGGGTAGTGTTAGGAGTCGGTTTTGACTACTCAAAAGGATTCGCAAATGCCAAGGATGCAGCCGAATATTGCCTTGTCTCCTTTGTTCACTGGATAGGGAAAGTAAACAAGGAATCTTATGTGCTGGAAAGGGCGGGAGCATGGGAGAATTTGAAAAGGTTGATTCAGTAACACGAGATGGAAGCGGATGATTTGGCAAAAGCATGGCCAAAGGCACATCCCAAAGGCAGGCGCTCAAGGATGAGGAAGCGAAGGATATTCCAAGTCAATCAGTAGCAACTGTAAAAACCCTTCGAGTTTTCGCATGGAAGTTGGTTTAGTTGTAGGTGTCGGGAATGGCGAGTGTGTTTGGGTAGTAATGTATGCCCTTTTTTGGAATTTCAATGGGTGATTTATGGTTTAATATTATCTATGTAAGCCCAAAATGGGTCTAAATAGTATAGGGAATTTTTGACAGTCATAGGAATGTATATCATCCTGTGGGAATCGTGGGAGCTGGAAAGGTGGGTGGTTTTTTTGTAGTTTTGATGTTGTTTTGGATGCTAATGCCATGGAGATTGCGGCAATTGTAGGTTTGTAATTTCTATGACCGGGTTAATATGAAGTCTGAAAGCTTGAATTTTGAAGATGTAATAACTATATTATATAATGAAATAAAAAATACTATTACCGACCAAAAAATAATTATATATATATAATTATATATATATATATATATATATATATATATATATATATATATATATATATATATATATATATATATATATATATTATAACATAAATAGATCTATAATCAAATCAAATAATAAAAGTATCAAACTGTATAAAAATTTTAAGGATATATATTTATAATAATAATTACATAAGTAAAAAAATGTTACGTTATAATAAAATAAATTGATTTGTTATTTTTAGTTACAGTTTTCTTTTATTGAATTAATATGTTTAAAATTAATTATACTTTTATACATATTTTATTATATTTAATACAATGAATTTAAAAAATTATTACTATTTAACGAATACTGCGAAAATGCCTCTGCGTGCGAAAAAGCGATGCAATGCATCGACATCCTTTTTTGAGCATTCTTATCCGCCGTGGGGAAATTATAGAGGCTCTGCAAATCATTTCGATGTTCTGGCTAATAACTCCGGGACTGAGGATCTTGGTAGGGTCATATCACGGACCCGCAATCAAGAGGCCTTCTTTGCAAAAACAAAATACTCTTTGGTTAATGCGGTTAGGGCTCCCCACCTCTTTACAAGGGTTGGGATAGAGATTGGCATTTGGTGAGCCGCAGAAATAACAGGGCTTTAGGGCAACCAAACGGCCCCAAACGGAATTCCAGTCATTGTCGGGAGGAGGGTTTTGTAAAACCTAATCAGTCAAAGAGTTCCTCTGCTTGCCATATTTTTCCTTCATGAAAATCTTTGGGTAAATTTTCAGAGGATATGGAAACCCCTGGTTGTCACAATTCTAAGGAAGTCGAGCACCCAATTTCAGATCTACCTTCAAATTCCCCAACTTCTCCTAATGGGTTGGTCATTGAAATTGATAATCATACCCAGGCCAGGTATCAAATGCATTGTAGTGACAGAATGATCTTTGCTCGGTGGAAAGGTTGGGGGATCTCGTCTGAACAAATCGCCAATTGGGTGTCATCTTCCTTCAATAACCAGGTAAAAATTGACATCCTTCCTGATAATTTCTTAGCTATTGAATGTGGTAATCAGAGTCTGAGAAGTTCACTATTAAATAAGGATATATTAATATTTAAGGGTCTAGGGTTTGATTGTTGGGAATGGCAACCTCTCTTTCTCCCATCTCAATTCAATTCCTGCATGGTTAATAGAGCAATTTCACTGGATAAATTTCTTGTAGAATTGCGAAATAGTGACTTTTTAAGAATAATAGGCAACAAAATAGGTAAATTTGTAGAAGTAAAAAAATCAGCCCTAAGCTTCTTTAACCAGCTCCTAATTGTTAAAATGAATATTAACATTAAATCTTTAGAGCCTATAACTCTGAAATGCGATAAATCTTGTTTAACCCTAGAATTACCCTTTTATAATGGTTCTTTTGAAGATTCTATGCCAAGGAAGATCCCCTTCGAGAAACCTTTCCCTGAATCGTTGCTCATGTCTAATGGCGCACCATTCAGATTCGTGGAAGGAGGGAGTTTCACCCTAGATGGCTATAAGATTGATAATAACCCTAATCTCACCTCAGACCTATGCCCTCATAGCTCCCCTATTAAGCCCTCTCGCTCCCCTCTTCCTCCAATGCTAACTATAAATTCACCTATAGATGACTCTCTTCTCAGGGATCAAGCTCTGGAAGATGGTGAAATCAATGAGGTTATCCCTCAGAAAGAGTAGCTCGGTCTGACAAATATGTCATCATCTAGCTCTCTCACTCCACCAGAGAAGCTGAGTCCCTTGGGGTCTCCCCCTTTAATTGAACTAATTACCTCTGAGCAATTAGCAGTGATGGATAGGCTTTCCCCGGATCCAGGATTGGCATCCTTGCAAGATCATCCAATCTCTCTAGCCTCAAGATTGGAGGGCTTTGAGGAGGCAAAGGCTTGCTCTCCACCTTTGAAAGCTATTTCTGATACAATTGTAGAATCTGAGAGTGATCAAGTGGCTAGGGAAGTTAACATCATTGCCAATTTTGTAGGGAAAGAAGTAGTAAATGACCTCATGGATCAATTGGTTGCTGAAATTTGTGATGATGAGGAGTTGGAAAGACAAAGGGATTTCTTAGTCAAAAATCTAGTGGATGTTACCAGAGTCAACTTAGAAACAGATGATCTATTTATAGCATTAGATAACTTAGAAAATGATAACCCAAATACTCTAGGCATTCTCAGCTCTGACAAAAGCAAAGACTCTCCTGACTGTGCTAAACACAGTAAGAGAAGAGGTAGGAGATCCCTTTCTGAACTAAGATCAAAGGATGGAGATACCAAGGGTCAGGCTAAAATTTCTACTCTTTTTAATGCAGGGGAGGGGAAGTTCCTCCCCAAAGAGCCATGAAAATCATAACATGGAATGTTATGGGTTTGAATGCCCCTAAAAAATAGTGCATCTTAAAGCGTTGCATCTTTGATTCTAAACCAAATATAATGTTAATCCAAGAAACCAAAATGAACTCCTTTGAGATAGTCCTTTTTGAGAAAAAACTAGGCATTAGACAGCTAAAGCACTCCCCTGCTATAGGGGCCTTAGGGGTCTTAGCCATCATTTGGGACTCTAGATTCATCTCATTTACACCTTTAGAGATTAAGCAAAATTGGATGGGAGGAGAAGTAGTAAGTTATATAAATAACCTAAGATTCAAATTGATTAACGTTTACGGTCCTATCCAAAATAGGGATAAGGCTAGGGTGTGGGTGGAACTGGAGTCTTTCCTTAGAAGTTTCCCAAATGATGTATGCATCATTGGGGGAGATTTCAATGCTATCACTAAGGTAGCAGACAAAAGAGGAGGTAGCAACAAACTTCCTCTAGTGGCTGTAGATTTCAATCATTGGATCAATAGGAACTCACTGTTGGAAATCTAGACAGCAGAAAATGCCTTCACCTGGAACAATAGAAGGCTTGGTTTCTGTAACATTGCTGAGAAACTAGATAGGTTCTTTATCCATGGGGGGCTCTCAGAGCTTAACTTTACCCTGAAAGCAAAACCCCTCCCTTTAGCAGGATCTGACCATTTCCCACTCCAACTAATCTTATTGTCTGACCACTCCCCTAAAAAATGTCCCTTCAAATTTGAGAGCATGTGGTTCAGAGATGATAACTTTTTAAACTTAATTGAGAACTGGTGGAGAAGCTCTGTTTTCTATGGTTTAAAGATGTTTATTATCACAAGCAAGTTAAAGCTTATCAAAAGGAAGCTCTTAGAATGGAACAAGACTAATTTTGGAAATATTTTCGATAAAAAACTTCTAATAGAAAATGATCTTAAGAATGTTAACATTGAGGTTCTTGAGAAGGGGATGGATGAACATCTCTTCCTCAAAGAAAAGGCTCTACTCTCTGAGTATGAAAAGACACTCTCAAATGAAGAGATCTTTTGGAAACAAAAATCGAGGGAGACTCGGTTGAGTGATGGGGACCAAAATACTAAGTTTTTCCACAATAGTACTAAGCAGAGGCGATGGATCAATCAAATTTCTAAAATTAAGAATTGCCAGGGTTCCATCCTATCTAAACTAGATGATGTTGCCTCTGAGGCAGCAAGGTTTTTTGATAAAATCTTAAACAATATTGAAGGCTCCAACCTCATAGGCCAACTCAATATTATCAAGAATCTTCCAAAACTCATTAACGATGACCACAACAATATCCTGTCAAAGAAATTCTCTGAGGAGGAGGTTAAATCTGTCCTTATGAAGATGAATCCCGACAAGGCCCCGAGTCTGGATGGCTTCCCCACTAGCTTTTTCCAAAAATGTTGGGGTTTTATGGGGACAGAGATCACGGACGCCTTAGAAGGTATTAGCAACTCTAGTAAGATTCTCAAAGAAATCAACAATACCTTCTTAGCTCTCATCCCCAAAAAAGAGAATCCTGAAAGCTTTAATGACTTCAGACCAATAGCCCTTTGCAACACTGTGTACAAACTCTTAAC